>NW_027315812.1:18311162-18703662 GCF_026437365.1 Eucyclogobius newberryi
GGAAGAGACACAATGGCACTTCCCACAATGCCACATTTACAGCCCTACACAGAGACGGACGAACAATCGACCAATCAGACACTGTCAGGCCCCAGCCCCATACACAATCATCAATTGTTGTTCAGGAGGAAGATAGAGGAAACAACAATCAGACGCCTTGGCTCACTGACTTTTCTACATGTCTTTAACTGCTGTGCTATTCAATCAGACCCACACTTCCTCTCATGGGACCCCTACAGGAACTACTCGAAAGATGGGGACTTACAGAAGAGAGTGGGGGAACAGACTAAAACAGCTTAATAGGATGACTAAGAACTGATTTTTTTTTTTTAGGGGTGGGAAGAACAAGTACTAAATAAAACCTCAATGGTCATTGGTTTTACAATTGTCACTATGTAGGGCCTCGCTGAGTCACAGAGAGAAGCCAAGGCCAGGATTAGCCTGAACTATGTCATCAACAGCTTGTTGTCCAACAGTGGCACTTGTCCAAAACAGCTGAAGTTTTGCTTCATCACTATTTCATTTTGAGTCAGCAAGCTATTTTTGTTCTTTGTAATAGACAAAACAAGCATATCTCTCTCAATCCAATCCATCCAGTTGAATTCTATAATAACTAAATGTTTGAAGAACAGATTTTACTATTGGCTATCTTGTCTCATCTGTGTGATTATTAATAACAGCATTCATATTTCATTTTTTTGTTTTAGTTTTAGAGCCACCCATGCTCTTGAATAATTTGAATGACAGCACAGTAAACTCCAGTAGTTCTGTGACTTTAAAGTGTCTATCTCATGGTGTGCCACATCCTGTGGTCACATGGTACAAGGGAGACCAAGCTCTGCGTCAAGGATCAGGTAAACATGCCATCTCTTGAGCCATATTTAAATGCATTTGGCTGCTCTATACATTCTCCTGTATTTCCTCAGGCATTATGATATCACCAGAGGATGGTACGCTCCACATTGTCCGGATCACTGAAGATGACCAGGGCCTGTACACCTGCAAAGCCACCAATGAGAGAGGCTCAGCACAAAGCTCCGCCCACATATGGGTCAACCGTGAGTGTCAAACGTCACATACATGTAGTATATTGTCTTATGATATAGACAACAGACCATTTTAACTACTACTACTAGCTGCTGCTGCTGCTAATAATACTACTACTACTACTACTACTACTACTACTACTACTAATAATAATAATAATACTCGTTACCAGAGAATTTGTAACTCAATGAAATGGGGAAGTACCAATAAGCCAAATTACCACAACTACTGACACTTAGTCGTGCGGATGCAGTTCCTGGTCCAGCCCCAACGAAGAGGGCTAAGTAAAGTGTTGTTGTGTTCTGATCCTTTAGGAAGGAAGTGGTCTCCCACTTTTATTTCCTGTGGAAATAGGCCTGAATCTTGGAAACAGGCCTGAATCTTCAAGTGGCTCAGCCCTTAGCTGAATCTTAAAAATTAAGAGAAGATATGACAGCAACCAGAAGAGTGACAAACGGGAAGATTTCTTCTTATTATTATTAGTATTATTAGTATTAGTATTAGTATTAGTATTAGTACTAAATATTAGTAGTAGTAGTAGTAGTAGTAGTAGTAGTAATAGTAGTAGTAGTAAAAAAAACATTCTTTCTTTTTGCAACAAAACAAAAGTGAATTTAACATTTCACAAGAAAGAGTATTACAATTATGTTTTGTTTTTGTTGCATGATGTGTTCTTTTATTTTCAGGTATTTCACAGTTTTCTTTCCTAGAGATTCCCACTCTGACATGCACTTGTGTTGTGGCCACACTCCTCTGGCTCTTGCTCACTATGCTCATTCGAAAACTAAGACAGGTACATTCTTACTATTGCAAAATATTTATAATTGTCTATTATGGTTCCAAATGTCATATTCTGTGCCTGAAAATACATCATTCTGTTCTCTGAAATCCACAATCAGAATCAGTGTCAGTGTCATGAGTTTGATTCTCAACTCAGACCATTTACTGCATGTCCTCGCTTCTCTCTCATCCGCCCTTTCATTCTCATCTGCCCTGTCCAATAAAGGGCAGATGAGAATGAAAATAATTGATTCATTAAAAAAAAAAAACATTTTTATTTCGACAGAATTCAAACACAAAGCCAGAGTACTTGTCAATCATCCTAGCCAGTGGTGAGGGGCCTCTCGGTGAACAGTGCCATCGACTGCAGTATGATGCCAACCAATGGGAGTTTCCGAGAGAGCGCCTCAAATTAGGTACATTTCTCTGCATGGTTCAGCAGGGCCTGTAGTTTTGAGTCTGTAAATAACTTTGGGAATGCACCATATGATGTGACTGCCAGGACTGTGTCTGATAGCCTATAAGATACAGGACTTTCTCATAGCTCTTATCTGGTATTATTGGGAGTAGCTGCCATTTATCAGGCTCAGTGATAATCAGCCTGATGGGGAATGTCTGAAGTGTGTTTACTGTAGCTAATCAGCCATTCCCAATCACTAACATAGGACCTCCAGTCTGTCCTAATCTCATGTTTAGGTGGATCAAACTAATTACGTAGGAATTAATAAAACAGCTCAATTGAAAACAAAAACACACATTAGTTTATTGTGTCTTTGACAGGAAAACCTTTGGGTCGAGGAGCGTTCGGTAAAGTGATCCAGGCTTCTGCTTCTGGTATTGACAATGAAACCAGGTGCAGGACTGTGGCTGTCAAAATGCTCAAAGGTACAAGACAGGTTTCATGTGTTTATTGTGCAAGCCTGTGCGTGACAGTTCAATGTGTCCACTAGAGGGAGCCACAATCAGCGAACACAACGCTCTTATGACTGAACTGAAGATCCTCAACCACATTGGAAATCATTTAAATGTGGTAAATCTATTGGGAGCCTGCACAAAACCAGGAGGTATGAGTAACATTTTATTCAAATTGGATGGTGTCGTTTATTTGTCATACATTTTCTGTGCATGTGTTTGTCTAGGACCTTTGATGGTTATTGTTGAGTACTGTCGTTTTGGAAACCTCTCCGCCTTTCTCAAAACTAAAAGAAGTGTATTTGTGGATTACAGAGTAAGTGACATTGAGTGAGAACATTTTGATACACTTGCATACACCAAAAGGTTTGGTTCAGATCCTTACAAAACCGTACACTTCTGCAATCGGTCTTAAAATGGTTATCTTCTCATAAACAGTACCTCTACTTCCTTTTTTTTTGTCACTTTGAAAAAAAAGTGTCAATTGTGTTCACAACTATTTACGCACTTCATAATAAGCAAAAATAACTATTTCTTGTCTTATGTGTATCAGTATATTTGAGTGTTTTTTGTTCTCACCAGAATCAGTTTTATGATGGAAAGTCTAGTTTTTGCAATGCACTTTACAGGCATGAAGTTACATTTGATCAGAAACACAGAAACAAGGATGGTAAGAGTTCATTATGTAGTCTACTCCTTACACAACTTATAATAAAACATTTAATGTTGTATGTTTAACTATTTTATACAGAACAAAAGTCTCTCCCAAATTACCCTCTATTTCTGGAGGATCTCATCTCCTTCAGTTTACAAGTGGCCCGAGGAATGGAGTTTCTAGCCTCACACAAGGTGTTTATCTACAAAGTCTATGCACTTTATTGCTAATACAAATACATTTGAATATTGTGCAATAAGAGGCATTTTGTCTGTCAGTGCATCCACAGAGACTTGGCAGCTAGGAACGTGCTGCTGTCAGACAACAAAGTGGTGAAGATTTGTGACTTTGGTTTGGCCCGGGACATTTACAAAGACCCTGATTATATCCGCAAAGGTGATGTAAGTATGCCAATGCAAATATACATCCTGTCTCTCATAGTTACATTTCACATGTTTTTTCTGTTTCAATTTGCCAGTAAGCTCGAGGAATTACATTCCAAAGTGAAATACATTACAACATATGTATTAAACGAAGCTAAGAGATTAGTCATTTATTTCATAAATCTATTTTCCATGCCCTGGTTGACGGAAAGGCTCGCCTGCCTCTGAAGTGGATGCCTCCAGAGTCCATCTTTGACAAAGTGTTCACCACTCAGAGTGACGTCTGGTCCTTTGGAGTCCTGCTGTGGGAGATCTTCTCTCTGGGTATAAAATAATCATGACATTGTCATAAAATAAAAATAAAAAACATTACATTTACCATTATAACACTGTCCAGGAGCGTCTCCATACCCTGGTCTTCACATCGATGAGGTGTTCTGTCACAGGCTGAAGAGCGGAACGAGGATGAGCGCACCCGAATACGGCACGCCTGAAATGTAAACATAACATAATCAGTTCAATACAAATGTTGTATGTTAGCAACATAACATTCACTTCAAATCAGAGACGGAGTAATTGCTTTTTTCTGCAAATATCACCTCTTTAAATTAAATACACTACTCCACACTGTACTTCAACAAATCAGACATTTAACTGCACAGCATCTTGTTGAGGATTAATGCATATGCTACAGAATCAAAATATAAGCGATGAATCCAGCCCTAGTGGTCGTCCATATGTACTCAAATTGAATATAAAATAATCTTATTAGAAAAAAACTGATTTTATACCTAAAATGTGGACCTCCTATTGCTAACTTTCTCTAAAAGATTATCCTTTTGGGACAGTACTGTAATATCCTAAAATAAAAATGTCATTGAGGTTCAAACATTGGGGGCTTTGAAATGAAACAACATGCCTGTTTTTTGCACAGTTACAGTACAATGCTGGCCTGCTGGGAGCCCAGTCCTTCAGACCGACCTACCTTCAGTAACCTGGTGGAGACTCTGGGTGACCTCTTGCAAGCACGTGTCCAGCAGGTCAACTTTGCTCTGTGAAATACATCTCTGCTTTAAAATATAGTCTGAAATATCTTTGTTTTTTCAACTACAGGATGGAAAATATTATATTCCCCTTGGGTCGTTCAAGACTGGAATTGCAAACTACAACAAAAGCCTGAAGGAAAACCCACTGGCAGTAACTAACCTGAGGTAATGGGTTTATTTCTGTTTATCAGGTTTCAAAATGATTGGATAACATGTTTTAGTTAAGGTAATAAAAGCTATAAGTGATGGGCCAATGACAAAGCAATAGCTTCAGGAAATCATAATTGAGGGTTTATGGATTTCAGAGAGCTGAAAAATATAATCTGAATTTAATAAATCCTCACAACAGTTTCCATAAAAAGCCATGTTATGCCTATTCAACTTTCTTCTTTTTTTCTTTTTTAAATCTTTGCGAGTTATGCAAAATTAAAGGTGCACTTTGTAACTTTCTGCTTGTCTGGATAGATATGTCATTGCTTTGCCTGGAATGTTCCGTAGATCAGATCATTAGTTAGATCATTAGATCATTCATTCAATTACAAGGGTTTTTAATACTCAAAAATACTTTGAAAAACATCCATTTACTCAGATTAAACTAACTATAGACCAGATGCCAAGATCACTTGGGTCAAGATTAACCTTATTAGGAAATTGAGGGCTTTTCGTGTGTTTTAATGTTGTTCTTTTAGTTACATGAGGGCTATGGACTCACTGCAGACATTTGAGGAACCATCGCTGGTGGAGCAGACCAGCCCAGGCGTAAGAAAAGGCCTCCACTTCTGCAAACATCTGATGGCGGAAGATAGCAAAAAACTGCAATGTTCGTTTTTTCAGGAAGAACAGAGCGACAGAGGCATGGTGTTGCTCTCAGAGGAACTGAAAGATTTTACCGAAAACAACAACTCAAAACTCATCAGGTGGATTTAAAAACATAGCATACACTTTTAACATGTGTTAAGTTTAATTGGCCGATAAATACCCTTTGCATTTCTTATTTAAGGTTACAAAGCTTCACTGAAACCGGACTAAAAAGCATGGACCTATCACCATTTCTAGGCAACTTTGATTGTCTGGAATCTACCCTGCCTCACCTCAGAACCTCCACTCTAAAACAGGAGAGCCTGATGTAAATCGACTAAATGTGTTTTTACTTAATTTTTTTCTCATTTAGTTTCAGTTAATGAGGTATTATTTAGTTATTGCCATGGTAACGAGCCTAATTTTAAACATAACTTAATAGTCATAATTAAACTCTTGTATTACACAACCACACTACAACATATTGGTAACTCATTTTCACAACCCTTTCAGGAGCAGCTATGTATTAACCGTTAAGAGCTTTCAGATATTTGTAGGATAGATGCTTTTGTTGTACGGGTACCTCACTAAGCTTGTAAGTACCTTACACAGCTTAAGTATGCTGGAAACAATGTATAGTTTAAAGTATGTATACAGTTATATTTTTGTCACTTATTATTTAGATAGAAAGCTACAGGACATTTCAATGGTCTGTAATGATTAACAATGTACTAATGCAACCAAAGGAGAACATTCTTATTTTGGTATTCTTTATTAAAATACTGCTGTACACACAAATTTTGCAAAATCTGAGACAAGAGGGTCTTAAAACGTACTAAGATGGTGATTGTTGTCGTGTGATGTGGGGAGGTGGTCATTGCCAACATTATTGGAGTGTGTTGTTAAAGATATGAACTTTTTGTCTGACAGGAAATTGTGTGTCTGAGGTTTTCTAGAGCACCACATTCACCAAAGATACTTGTCTGTTCATTTTACTAAAAAGGTAGGAAGAAGTACATGATCTATTACAGAAAATGTTGCCCCTAAGAACAGAGGATAGCCTACAATGTGGACACAAATTTCATTATTCCTATGACAGTGTGGTTGATGCGCACAACTCATATCTGCCTGAAAAATGTAATGACACAACAATTTATAAAAAAGGATACACTTGATTCTGCAGAATATGCAATGTGCTTAAGGGCAACAAAAAAATCTTTCCAGCATGATCTTCACAAAGCCGTTCGCAGCAGCTGAAGACGTCCCACCCACACCACTGTCGCAGGCCAATCGGACAGGGCAAAGGGCGACCCAATGACGGCAAAAACATTCAATCATCAGGGCCCTCCAGCTGTGTGACATCCTGAGAGAAACCCGAGCCATTACAAGTGAACTCGTCTCCAGCTCGACTGCATTTCGTGAAAATGCAAATAAAAACCAAACTGTCTTATACTCTCCTTTTCATTGTCTCTTGAGCAAAACCCCCCAAACTAACCACATGGCATTGGTCCGCAAAGAAAATGGTTTGAATGAGGCAAAAAACGACCCTGCTCAATCCAATCTGAAATTTCGGCACAACTGAGCAAAGTGAAATGCCAGGTACAAAAAGAAAAAGAAGCATAATTTCTCTCAAACACATGGAGGGGAAAGAAGCTGTGATGTAACGCGAGGTTTGGATAAAAGGTGGAGCGGTGGATGGGGAGGACAAAATAAGGACATTCGACAAAGAGGCAGCACACAAGCTCCACCCACAAACCAAGTGCTGGACAGCATCTCCCCCAATGCAGTTTTTGTCACTAAAGTGTCCTGTAATTCATAGTTGTCGCTACATATGTAACAAACACCTGGAAATTACATATAAAGAGAAGACACCCCTTCAGTGCTGGATCACATAAACACCCTCCAAAATCTTTCCACAAATGAGGCCTCACTAGCCGGAGATAAAGTCAGTCCTAAATCAGTCGTTTTCAGACCTGAACTCTACCCAAGTGCTTTGTCCGTTTGAAGGGGAAGCATCAGCCAGGGCAAAGATGGGCTTGGTCCTCCCACTAATGCCTTGAATGATGTGTCCCGATCCTAGTGCGTCAGAATGAAGGGGTGTCTCCAGTCGGAAGAGGTCAACAGAGAGCTGCATTTTTTAATTTTTTTTTATCAGTCCGTTATGGTAATTGTCCGTGTGTCCCCTTTCTGTACATACTGTTGGCCACACGATCATAAAAATAACAAAAATTAAAATCTTAGTGCATCCGCTGCAGAAAAAAATGACCCAGACAGTAGAATTAAACGATAAAAGCAGAAAAAGTTTCAAAAGTTTGTTCCCCAAATCTGAAAAAATGGTCACAGCTTCGGCATGTCCTTTTCTTTCATCAGTTTAAGCTGTGGGGTTCATGAAAAAAATAAAAAAATACACTTTAGAAAAAGCCTTCCTGATGGACAGGGTCAGTGTATAAGACTGAGGTTCATGAAGCCCTGCCCCGCTGCCTGTCCCATGCCGATGTCACTCTATTCGCCTGCTCCGCTGTAGTGCAATAGTGTGCTCTAGGTTTGGGACCCCCTGTCCCAGGACCAGGGGGGCTACAGAGAACCAGAGGCAGCGCCCTGCAGCTCCTGGAAGGTACTCTCAAAGCAACGCTTCAAATCCGAGTATGTCACTACCAGAACACTCTTTTCATCCCGAGACACAAGGCTGATTTTCTCAGGAACGCCAGCGTCCAGCTGTGTGTGACAGAGATAATAGCACATTACTTAGTAAAAGAAATAACAGACAGGAAAGAAAATATGTTAAAACTTACTTTGTTGAGGCAGGAAACTATGTGGCTGAGGTCTATCCAGGGAGTCCCAGCTTCAGCGACTTGGTGAAAGAGGTGATCTCGGAAAAGTTTCAACAGGTAACGATCCCCTGTCTCTGACCAAGTGGGATCTT
The DNA here is from genome assembly GCF_026437365.1 of Eucyclogobius newberryi. Classification (NCBI taxonomy): domain Eukaryota; kingdom Metazoa; phylum Chordata; class Actinopteri; order Gobiiformes; family Gobiidae; genus Eucyclogobius; species Eucyclogobius newberryi. The sequence goes on from NW_027315812.1 coordinate 18,319,707, forward strand.
TCTGAAACCTAAAATTAAATATCAGGGTCAGATCACGAGCAGAAATGGTTGTGAGCTGGAAATCAATCCCTTACTCTGGCCGTTCATTGATGGTGCCAAGTTTAGCGAGCAGGCGGAAGAGACGGCCATTTTGCACTTCCTAGAAATAAATCAAATATTTGTTATTATAGTAATGGTGGGATGTATTTGATTTGACATGAAAAGCAGTTCTGAATGAAATTGTCAATTCCAGCATGATCTGCCAAACAAGAGTACATGCAAAAGACAAAAACAAAAAACAGCCAATGTTCTTCCTTATAGTGCATCCAAGTTGTCTCCAACAGGTGAAGTTAAGTTTTTACATTTCAAATCTCACCTTTAGTCTTTGGATGTCTAACTTACTCCTGTCCCTCCCTTCTCCTCCTCATTTTTGTCTGCCTCACTATGTTTTATGATGGACAAAGTACAAATTAAACGTAAGCTTGAATGGGTTCTAAATTCTAAACCTTAATTATTCAAATGATTGTTTCCATCCCTGGACAATCTGCTGTTCTTGAAGTTTCTTTTCTATTAGAAGTACGACTTATACCTTGCTGCACATCAGTATGTACAGAAGACCTAGGGAATGACTTGAGTTTATCTTTGTCGGATGCAGCTCTAGGAGTGCCACTTTAAAGCAATGGTAAAGCTAAGGTCCAAAGTGAAGCAAACATACAAATACCTATACAAATCTAATACCATCACTACAAGTTGTCCCTCCCTAGATGTATCTGACCCACACTGCACTCACAACACTCCAACCGGAATGGTGTATGTGACTTCAGCTCAGTGTGTTCCTTGTATGTAAATTGTTCCAGCATTTTGGATGAAAATGTGTGTATTGATGACACACGGAGGAATCCTGTTTAGAACACAATATATCTTTCTGTAATGTTCTACATGACCGATGTAAAACCAAGATAATTGTTCACCACATAGATCATCTCAACAAACCACACAAGTAATTATGACAGACATAAAAACTTATCCATGTCATATACACTTTAACTAAGCGACAAGATGTCAACATCATAATGTGATCCAGGTTGACATTGAAGCAGGGCAAGCAAGAGGGCAGGAAGAGAAGGGAGATCCAACAGAGAAAATCCAATGCTTAGGCAAAGAAAAAAATGGCTGTCAAATGAGTGCACTCAAAAATATCTTTATCCAACATAAAACATGTGTGTGCCCATCAGTGCGACTTCAGAAATGTTTACAGCAGGGAACAGAACAAAATAGTTTATACCCCGGTATTATGCATGTACCTTTGCAAGGTCCTCCTCGATGACATCATTTCTCATCTGAGATGCATCCAGCTGTGTGTAAAAGCGAGCTCCGATCATCGGCATGATGTCGTTGACACTGCGCATACGTGACTGTTCAGTCAGCAAGTACCTGCCCATGCACAGAAAAATGTGTGTTTTGGATTTTGATTTTTTTTTTTTTAAGTACTTATCTATGTGAATTGATACTAAACTAAACTAGATTTTCTTGCGGAAAAGTTGAGTGTTTGTAGATTGTACATTTGCACGAATAAGGATCATCTCTTACAGAATAAGATTCTTGAGGTCCGAGGAGTAGTTGATAGACACCAGCTCCATTGCTTTCTGCAGGTTCTCTCTTTGAATTCCAGCCAGTGAGTTACAAGCTAGTGCCAGCACCACTTTGCCCAGAGAGACAAGGTCTGCTTGCTTAAAACAGACATGCAGAAAGACGGATCTTATTACTAACATTGAGCGAGGAGTGTCTAGACTTTTAACATGCTTAAGTGGTTTACTGTACCTGGTACTGGGGCATTAGGGCAAGATGATTGGTCTGACTGCTGTCAAATGTTAACACATCAAACACTCCTACACAGTTCACACGTAACCTGCACCAAAGAGACCATTATTATCACACTTTTCTGTGGGCGGATTGTGAAAAAAGGGAAGACTCCCTTCAAAGCTCCCTTCTCCTTTTTTATAAATTTACAGTTAACAGTCATAAGTACACATTTTTAAATGGGGAACACTGAATACCTGGTCTTGCCAGTTACTAGAATCTTGCTGGGGTCCATAACCCGACATGCCAAACCCGCAGTGTGAATGGTTCGCAGGGCAGAGGTGAGCTGGACAATGTAAGCCCATATTAGAGACTCAGGCAGTAGACCTGCATGCTGGCGCGGAGGGGGAGGTTCATGTTGTCCTGCACAAACAAACAAACATTGTATGACTTTTAAAATAAGAATTTATATTTGGCGTTTATTATCATATAACAACACATACAAGACAAGATGAACAGAACTGGAAGTATGATGGCATTAAAACGGTTTTCAAAACAAAAGCCAGAGTTTCACACTGTTGATAATACATTTTGGCTCTGGATTGCTGCATGTTGGCCAGCACACGCACAGCAGACAGCACCTGGCCAAGGATCAGTTTCAGCCACAGTTTCCTATAGGTCTGAACACAGGGTTTCTGCAATCCAACTGTCAGAATGGTGTTGTCACAATACTAAAAAATTCAAACTTGATTTCCATACTAAGGAAAATACTTGGATCTATACCAATTCACGCTCAAAACAATCTCTTATGACCTTGACCTTTTGCAGAACTAGAACACAAAGTACTATTATTTTAAAATCGATACTACTTAGTTTAGAATGAGTATCTAGTATCAATGAATTGATTTTTGATACTTTTGCTAATCCTACGCCTAACCACAATAATGCTTTAAATTTTACTTTCATCACTAATTGTTTGTATAAATATTAAGAGTATTCTATACAGAGTGACTATAAAGATTGCTGAAGTAGTGCAGGTCTCAATTCATCAAAGTAAAAATACAAATGTCCATCAAACATAAACTTAGGTGTCTGTGGGGTACAAGAGTTCTGATATCAACAATGATGATGAACTCCGCGCACAAAACTGTGTCACTGAGTTCAAACCCTCCTGCTACACCAACAGCCCCTCCACCTATCCCCCTCACATCTTGGATCCATAGGTTTTCCTTTAGGCATTTATCATTTGAGTATGTATCCTTTAAAATTGACCTAAAACAGGCTCCATCCATTCTCTTTATTGTTTTATACAAGCCTCCCCAGCACTGCAATATACCAATAAGTTTTATTGGTAATTTTACTGCGATGCCTTCAATTGTATGCACAGACTTTGATGGTTTGGTCATTGGGTGATTTCAATGTGCATGTTGATAATATTTGTGACAGAAACGCTAAAGAGCTTGATGCTGTCCTTGAAACCTTCAGTCTTACTCAGCATGCGAGTAGCCCCGCCCACAGCAGAGGGCACACTCTAGATCTCATAATTACAAAGGGGGTTGATATTTCAAGAGTCAATGTAGTCGACGCTGCTCTGTTTGATCATGTCTGTTATTCCCAAACCATCGGCTGGTCCTTAGGAGGAGACGCATAAATGATGGCACAGGTGCACCGTTTAAACTTAATTTTTTTTAAATGTCCCATATTCTAATGTAAATTTGTTGAACTCTGCTACATCTAGTGTTTTGAATGTTTTGGACACCATTGCCATTATGAAGGTTAAAAAGCTTAAAAATAAGCAGAAGGCGCCATGGAGAAATGATGATTCAGTTAGCGCACAGAAGAGAGTGCCGCCGGGCTGAGCGGAAATGGCGCACGCAAAAGCTCCAGGTTTAAAAAGAGATTTACAGAGAGAAGTAAATCTCATTTTATGTAGAACTAGGGAAAGATATTTTTATCAAATAAATGGAAGCTGCATTAAGAACTCATTAGGTCCAGTTTGCCACAGTAAACAGATTAACAAACCCTCCAACTCAGCTGCCGTTAGAACTAATTTCCACATCTAATGACTTTGCATTATTCTTTAATGTCAACGTTCAGGGCATTAAAAATGCTATAAAGTCCACAATGCAATTACGGTAATAATCCTAAAACCACCTAGACACTTAAGTATTAAAACTCTTTGCACATTTAACTGGCAAAACTGTCTAGGAGATCATCACCAGTCTGAGTTCATCTACATGCTGCCTCAATGTGGTACCCACCAGATTTCTAAAGTCTGTGCTGAACAGTAAGTTAGGGCCACTCGCTCACATGTCGCTTAAACCTAGAACATTCCCAAGGGCTTTGAAAACTGTGGTCATAAAGCCTCTCCTAAAGAAGAGCAGTCTTGATGCTACAGTACCGAGCAATTACCGGCTAATTTCTAATCTGCCATTTCGGGCCAAAATCCTTGAAAAGGTTGTTTACCAACAACTCACGGATTTCCTCTTAAACAACTCATTTGAGGTCAAGTTTTGGACCTCATCACAAGGCCTCAGTCTTAATTCTGTTGGATCAGAGTGTGGCTTTTGACACGGTCGATCATGGGATCCTCTTACAGAGACTAGAGGACTGGGTGGGCATCACTGGCACTGCCCTAAATTGGTTAAAGTCCTATCTGGAAGACAGAAAATACTTTGTTGATATTGGAAACTGTGTCTCAGACCACATGCCCCTGACCTGTGGGGTGCCCCAAGGGTCAATCCTGGGATCCCTTCTGTTCAACCTCTATAGGTCAGTTGATACGCAGCGAAAATGTGTCCCATCACTATGCAGACGCCACTTAGATCTATGTTTCACTGACGGCAGGTGAATATGGACCAGTGGATTCACTCCGTCACTGCATCCAACAGATCAGTGTGTAGATGTAAAACAACTTTCTCCAGCTGAACTCGGACAAGACTGAAATGTCTGTCTTTGGCCCACAGAAACAAAGAGAAAGTGTTAGCGGTCACCTCCAGAGTCTCGCTCTGAAACCTACAATTCAACTTAGAAATCTGGGGGTAATAATGGACTTGGACTTGAACTTTTGACCATCTAAAAATATTGCCGAAATCAAAAGTATAGTGTCTAAACCAGACTCGAAGACTTCGCCACGCATTTGTCTCCAGTAGATTAAACTACTGTAACGGCCTGCTCACTGGCCTCTCCAAACGAGCTGTAAAACAGCTGCAGTACATCTAGAATGCTGCAGCTCAAGTCCGGACTAGAATCAGGAAGTATCACATTAGTCCTGTTCTCAGGTCTCTGCTCTGGCTCCTGTGGCTCAGAGAAGAGACTTTAAAGCAACTCTGCTTGTGTACAAGTCTCTCCATGGCCTAGCACCAAAGTACATCTCAGACATGTTAGTGCCATATGAACAATCTCTGACTCTGAGGACCTCAGGGACCGGCGAGTCAGGACTAAACATGGACCGGCCTCCTGCTGGTGCCCATAGTGAGGACTAAACATGGACCGGCCTCTTGCTAGTGCTCAGAGTCAGGACTAAACATGGCGAATCTGCGTTTCAGTTTTATGCAGCTAAATTCTGGAACAGTCTTCTTGAAGATGTGAGACAGGCCTCTACTCTGACACTGTTCAAATCTAAGCTAAGAACAGTTTTGTTGAGCTGTTCATATGACTGAAAGGATTTTATTGCACAATTTTGTGATTTCTGTCACGTCTTTGTGATTAGAATGCATTTTTTCCTGTTGTGTGAAGCACTTTGAATTACTTGTGTACAAATTGTGCTCTACAGATGAACTTGCCTTGCCTGGTTAATAACTGAAACAATGTGTGAAAAGAAAAATAAACAAAGTACTTCGACTCAGGTTCCACTCACCCCACTTTCTCTTTGTGAAGTATGAGTCTGCAGTCGGATCATTGAAGTGCCTGCTGTACATGGTCTCTGCTCCCGCATGGAAATCATAGGAGAACACCAACGCTATAAGAATCAATCAACTGTGTTATAAGAGTCAAACTTTACTTAAGCTCTTAAGTGACTGGTTTGGTTGTTTTTATTATTAATTTAAATCAAGTGTCATATGATATTTAAAATCTTACAGTGGTCCCCAAAAGCCTTGGTGGTGAAGACCTCCCTCAGTGTCACAGAGTTTGAATGTTGAATTTTCTTCCACATGTCCACAAGCATCATGCACTTGGTGTTGACAAGACGGAACCCTAAAAACATGACACCACCATAACTTTTCTGTTGTTTTAGATGTATTGTTTTATTAAAAAGCACATTTACCATGTATTCTCCTTAAACAATAAGGAAGATCATCCTTGCTGTTAACTGCTTTGTAGCAGGAGGTGATATAGCTGAAGTTGCTGGTCTTCTGCATACGATTTGGAGGTGGGAGGGGCTCTAGAGGGAAAAGGCTATGGTAGCTGTCTACCTCAGATGGGACATCTGCAAAAGACAGAGGTCTCAAACGTTAATGTTAGAGCTTATTTCCCCTCAAACACTGGCAAGAGGAAACTGGCCGTACATATCCTTCATTGCACTTGATTTAATGTGCAGTTGGTCTTACCTGGATTCTCTGAGTGGTCAATCTGCGCCATTGTGATCAAATGTCTATTTATCAACTCCTAAAGGAGAATTCACAGAATCAGTTGACTTTTAATAAACCATCAACATGAAATAGTTTTACATACAAATTTAAATAGGTGGAAATACCTGTCTGAGTTCATCAACCATGAAGAAGGAGGGGGCATTGGCTTTAGGCTGCATGTAGGCCACATGGGGTGCCGTCGGGGGATAGATATGGTAGGAAGGAAACACCTGCAACAAAATCACAAAATGACATGGGTTTCTTATTCACCATCAAAAACAAAATCAAACCTTGTTTCATTAGATAAACAATTGAAAAAATAAAACACAAAAAACTGTATAACACAGGAGAAAAAAAATAGACAAAACTAAATTTGAAAACTAAAAAACAAACCATTCCAGCCATTGGAGCAGGTGTGTTGTCTGTATAGAAGTAGGTTGTTCCTCCCACAGTCTCTTTTTGAATAATGTGAGAGGCAGGGTCACTAGCAGAGTTGGGCCCCATGTAATTGGCCGGGTTTGGTGTGTGACTGCGCCGACGAGGAGCAGGTGATGTGTGAGGCGTAATTTTGGGAGAGTGGAGAGGAGACGAACCCGCAGATAAAGACATTCCTAAAACACAATAATGGCGCATAGTAATATTTGGCCCAAACTGTACAAGTAATTATTTTAAGTTAAATAAACAAAGTATTTTAATACACAGTATTCTGACCTGGTGCCAAAGCAGCAGCTGTAGAGCTGCTGAGGGCAGGATGAGGGAACATGGTTGAAGGGAAAGCTGGGACAGTAGATTGTGCCATAGTAGTCATACGAGGCGTTCCTTTAGGGATGAATTCACTTGCTGTCGGGTTAGGAGTCTGAAGATGGGAAAAAGAAAAATCATTACCATGGCTTGAACAAGACAACCGTTTAAAAAGGTACTTAGTATTGAACTATACCATAAGTGGATCGTTATTTTACATTTTGGTTCATTGTATATGGCAAAATGTATCTTTATGGCTTAGTAACAGAAACAGGTCCATTGACCTCCTGTTCAACATGTCAGATCTGACAATTCACTATAAGAAGCATTAAGTTTTCATTTACATGTTTTTGTTTTTTAAAAGTAATTAAGTGACATTTTAGAACCTGAATGTGTCATTTGGAGTCCTAACTTGCAAAGTGCAAAGACTTGAGCAGGGTTAAGGGGTAGGTAAAAAACAACCCCCAAGCCTCAAAGGCAGGACAATACAGGATTACACAAAGATGCAGAAATCACACTACGAGTAAGATAATGATGAGGGAAACACTGCAGTAACGAGGTTATATGTTCGTTAAAGTGGATTTTGCATATGTCCCCTTAAAGTTTCACCGTGTACATTTTCTGGTGCAAGTTCAGTCACCTGCTTGTCTCGTGAGAATATTATCTATTTGCCTGGAATGTCCCACAGAATGGAATAAACTCATCTGCCAATTATTCAAGTTTTGATGCCATTTTCTGGAACATTCCAGGCAAAACAACCTCTACATGGAAAAAATATTTCAGACAAACTTTTAGACTGAACACTTACCTTCCTCCTTTGGGAAATGCTAAGAGCACCAAAATCACTGAAGAGTGATGACGTTGGGGAGTTTACTGTATCTGCAGTATTAGAGAAATTAATAAGTGTATTATTCAACTCATTCTGAATGATTGATCATTGTGAATATCCCACCATGACTGCTGTGGCTGAAGTTCTTGGCACCGTCATTAAGGAGACTTGGAGAACTGCTGCTGGTAGTCATACGCTTCAAAAACACAAGTACAAGTGACATGTTAGTCTAGAGAAAAGATAAACATTTGCACACAACGCAGTAAAATAAGATTTGGACAAAAAAAAAAGCTAAACATGTAATACCTGCATCATAGAATACTTCGATTCTGCTGGACTTCCAAAACCATTTACCCCAATAAAGCTGCTGCTGAAATAGGAGTTGGTAAGATTGGCATCACTCAGGTTTGCCCCCTCCATTCCTGGAACTAAGTATGACAGAAAGTAACATACATATATATATATATATATATATATATATATATATATATATATATATATATATATATATATATATATATATATTATATATTTTTTTTTTTTTTTAATGCCTGCAACAAAACTGCATAAAGACAAGGGAAACAATTAACAACACAGATTGACATTACTGGGTCGACTGCAAATGTTGACATTCCCAATAAAGTAATAGTAGTTAGCACCATCATTTCAGGAGGAAATTACATCAAATGTTTATTTATGTGAAAAAAACTATACATCCCAAGTGCTCAAATCACAAAAGAATAACTTTTTGTTGGGATAAAAGCAAATATAAACATGTTACGCTACGGATGCTCAGGAAGCACTAGCACCGAAGCTAACGACGAGGGTCGCAGCTTGAAACCCAATTGCAGCTGTCATTAAACACTGGACCTGCAAGCTCCACTTCACAAGGATGACTCATTAGTGTTTAGATCAACTTTGCACGACTACGTCCACGTGCATGCTCATCGGTGGTGAAGGTAATTAGCATACACATGGAGGTAAATGGAGGGTTAACGCACATTGTTTGGTTTTGAGGCCTCAGTGAATCCCCGGGCTAGATTTTTAAACAGCCACGCAAGGCCCATGGTAAAGTTCCCGTCAGTGCTCCAGCAGAAGGCCCGGATATGTGACTCACTCTGTAACAGCTGCCCGTCCAGAGACGCTCCGGTAGGGCCCAGGGTCTCGCTCTTTTTGGATACCGTTCCGCTGCCCGGCCCAGTGGCCGCTGCTCCGCTGAGCGCATATCCCGCGGGTGGCGCTCCTCCTCCGGCCATGGGCAGCGGGACGGGACTGCCGCCGCCGTGAAGGGACAGGTTGGCCATGGACGGATCTTCGTGCAGAAACTGACACTCCTCTCCATAAAAGCAAGTTTTGTCTTTTGCATAGTATCTGCAAAACTTGACCTTTACGGGTATCCCGGGACCTCCAAGCGGAGCGGAGGCTGGGAGTCCACTGTTCATGGCACTGCTGCTGCCGCCACTGCCGCCGAAAGACACTCAAACATAGAGACGAACGGAGCTAGCAGCTAGCATGCAAAACTGTCCCCTCAAAACACAAGTTAGGATCAATTCAGCCCCCAATAACACCGTAGACCCAACAGAACTCACATCATAAAGCTACAGTGCATAATTGTTACACTACACCATGAAAATCCCGCTCGTCGTTACTTTCGGGGTCCATGCAGCTCCTGCACAGTGGTAACGCTAGCCTGTTGTTGTTTTTGCTCGGCTCAGGTTAGCATGGCTTTGCATTGTGGGTAGTTTTGGGACTGCAGCCCATGCAGCCAGTTCAACTCATGGTTCAACTTGAGCGTGAGGGGAGTCAGGATGTGGGGCTTTTCCCCACATGAGGACTTGTTTGTGTCAACATTGTGCTAAATGTGTGGTTATTAATAATTTAAACATTTCAAATATTGTTGTCAATGTTATTACGCCGGAATGTTGCAAAACCTATACAAGAATTATAAAATAAAAACAAATCAAGCAGAAGGACGATGTGCAAATGAGATTTGAACGAAAGACACGTTTGTTGCTACGTCATTGAGGTTCCTCTTTTATGAGGTAAAGCACAGAGCTTGGGCAAATAGTTTCAGACACAGCCCCTGATAGAACATGTCACTAATATAGAGAAGCTGAGAGATGATTGCGGGTAAGTCCTTTGATAATGCCTTATTTACTATTTATTATCTAAATCTTATCTAAATGTATTAATAATTATAATTGGCTGTGTCAAATAAGTATTTAGACTATGTAAATAAATATATTAAATATACAATATTTCTTGGTTGAGCTCTTGGGAAACATCACTATGAGAAACATTCTAGCACTAGTAAGTTTTTTTATTTGATTGAAAGTTTTTTGCAATTAATTGAGTAGGCTTTTTTGTTTAAAGGTGTTTTCTTGCTGTTTGCTGCCGGGGTGTACTCTTCTGACCATTCAACCGACTGTGTACCCAGTCACGAGGTGCCTCACCCTGTTTGAATTATTTTTAATGCTTTTTAAAAAGAAATCCAGATAAAACACAATTTGCAACAAAAAAAAAAAAAATCTATTCAAATCTATTTTCCAGGTCAAATGCATTACACTGGCAGATATTCTAAATGCCGCTGGCCATGTCACCATATATGCTGGTAGAATTCTCACCATTTCCTTGGAATATGGGATCTCTTGTCAGTGGATTCAAAGGGAAATCCCTCTAATGTCAGTTAAATGTCTCATGGTATGGGTTTTATTTTTGTCATGTAAAATATTAACTTAATGTATCCTTTGTTTCAGCAACGGTAGCCACATCCTGAACATCCAGACATTTTCTGAAGTAGATTCTGGGAACTACAAAGTGCAGTGTCAAACCCAGAATGGCTCCTCATATTCTGAGATGGTGCATCTTCATGTGGTCTCAAGTGAGTAACAGCTAAACCTGTTTGAATTTAAAGCTCCGCTAGATTTGTGTGTTGAAGTATTATTATTTGTCCTTCAGAACCTCCCACAACACCACAGTTAATTCTGACTCAAATCAGAAAAAGATCATCACCATGGTTTAAATGCATCACTGATGGTTTTCCGAAACCATCAATTAAATGGTTAAGGTAATTTATTGATCCGCTCTCTAAATATGGTTTATACAATAGCCTATATTTTAAAGATTATATCAAACATGTTTTATACTTAATAGTGATAAAGATGGAAAAGATCTAACTACAAATGATGGACGTGTGGCAAGTGAACTATCTACCGTTCACTATTATCGAAGGGAAGCTATGTGTTGTGCTTTCAACAAAGCTGGACAAGAATGCAGCCAACTCTATGACTTTGGTAATAAAAAAAAGTAAACATTCAATGTTAATATAACTGACTAACCGACTTTACACATTTTGATTATATATATTTTTCCTATAGATTTAACCGTTACAGACAGCCTTTTTAAGGCTGAGAAGAAGGCTCATTTAATTATGAGCCCTGGACAATCTTTACTGATGCGTTGCAGTGTTACTTACCCCAGTGTTTCTGAATGGCAGAAAGACGACCAAAATAGTATAAATATATCTTGCTCCTCTGACCATACAAACAAGGTACTGTTATGTTTGTAATACACACTATTCAACGTGCTTCTTTAATATTCTCCAGCATTGTGTTTACTGTGTGTTTACATTGTGTTTTACATTTTAGGCATGCATTTGGTCAGATTCACATTATTCTACCAGGATGTTGTACTTATCTATTCCGTCTCTAAATGTTGATGATAGTGGCACATATACATGCAGAAATGGAACCCAAACCAAATCAGTTGATGTTTCAGTTCAGGGTGGGTTGGAATACTGATTAACATTTGAATTGTTTTAAATTTAAGTTATTCTCTCAAACCTATTTTCACAGCTGAGGCTTTTTTATCTGTTGAGCTGGAGAAGAGCTTGATCATAAAAAGGGAAAATGCCTCGTGCTTGCAGGCTAATGTCTCCTACCACCCCTTTCTTCAAAACTGCACATGGGAGACACCCGATAAAATGGAAATCAAATGTCTTACAGAACCATGGGTTACAAAGCAAAGGTACATTATATTATATATTGTGACAAACAAAACTGTTGCCAATAATGAGCATGTATATTTTTATGTGTTATGTACAGTTATGTGAAGCTGTGTGAGCCGCTTAAAACAGGGAAGTATAGGTTAAATATTGAGGCCGGCGGATCAAAGAAAACCAAGTCCATATCATTATGCATTGCTGGTAAGATTACATGTTTAGATATAGGTCACATGCATAACTTTTAAGTGTGGTCTTCTTGATTCCTTATTCCAGACACACCTGATTTAAAGATGACAAAAGTTAATGATGCATACATTGTGACAACCATGAGTGTTGTCCCAGCCAATTACTCATGGATGTCCTGCTCTAATGAGAGGTATGTTCAATGTTTTCAATATTATATGTAATCTTCATTGGGCAATTTTCCCACCTGTTCACAGCTGTGAGGCAGATTCCTCATGGGAAGTAATTGCGCAAACCTTGAAATCAGATTTGGAAGTATCCTGTAACAGGACAATTAAGAGTTCTTTGAGTCAAGACCTTGTCTCTGGACTTTATCTGAGGTTTTGTCTCACTAACTCGCTCGGACAATTTTGTCAAGTACGACCTGTTTTTCAGCTAGCACCCCTGGCCTCTTTAGGTAAGAATCTACAATCACTGTTCATGAATGCATAGTTCAACTCAAAAAATGTTTTGTTTGTTTCTTTGTTAGGTCAACTAAATGATGAAAATGGTATGCTTTTGAAAACAGGCAGTATTTGTTTAATGCTTGTGTTTACTATTGTTACCATTTGGCTTCTGTATTTCGTCAAAAATAAGGTAAAGTACTACCGTTTATATAAATGTCAAATGTTGGTTAAAAATACATATGAAAAATAAAATTAACATTTTTCACATCGTATCCAACAGAAACCAAAATATGAGCCTCAACTTCAAATGATCCAGATGGTTGGACCAAATGATAATGATTATATCTACATCAATTTTAAGGATTTTGCATATGATTTGAAATGGGAGTTTCCCAAAGAAAACCTAGAATTAGGTATATGATATCACCACATGCAGATCATTTAAATATACTGAAATTTTAACTCTGGCTATTACTGGCTGCAGGTAAAGAACTAGGATCTGGTGCTTTTGGCACAGTGGTCCAGGCTACAGCATATGGCATCAACAAACCGGGCGTCTCACAACAGGTGGCTGTAAAGATGCTCAAAGGTAAGTGAAGCAGCAACTTCTCTTGTAAAATGCATATTATAATACATATTTTAAATAAATAGTTATATCTGTAGAGAAACACCAGGCAATGGAAAAGGAGGCTCTCATGTCCGAGCTGAAGATGCTCACTCACATCGGTCATCATGCCAACGTTGTTAACCTGCTGGGTGCTTGTACAGAGACAGGTAAACTTAATAATACATGTATTCATCTCTTTTTAATTCAAATACCTTACAACTATCTTTTTTGTAGGCCCCATTTACCTGATTTTCCAATACTGTCATTATGGCGACCTGCTGAATTATCTGAAGCACAACAGTGAGCGCTACCACAAGTCTGTGACTGATGCATTCATGAAAGACCGCTTCAGCAGCCTGTACCACAACCTTCAGTCCAGCAAACCATCCAGGTATAAAGATAATTAACTCTTCTTGTATGTAATATGTAATGTGCATTTTAAGGCTTTTCCCATTTTGAAATATAACCACTAGTAATGTTCTGTGTTAAACCAACTCATTTTTTATATGGGAATAAGCTAAACTTTTTAAATTTTACAGGGAGATGCCAACTCATGTGGACAATTATGTGCCAATGCACAGCTCTACCACCAGGGGGCAGGAGAATATCGCCCTGCTGACCCTTAATTCTACTGACGACATGGATTGTTTTGAAGGTCAGAAACAGAATATTTAACAGGTTAAATTTCAAAAAATGTCTATCCTAACTGACCTAAATGTGTCCTTAGACATTTTTGAAAGCCCAGATGAAGCAGATGAGGACCTGCAAGCCCTTACATTTGATGACTTGATCAGCTTTGCCTATCAAGTGGCAAAGGGCATGGAATTCCTCTCCTCCAAAAACGTAATAATAAAAATAGTTACACAAAGGCTAAATTAAACTGTGGTCAAGTATTTTATTTTTTCGTAGTAAACATTTTGGTGACAAATTTAATGAAGACAATAACTTCATTAAACACAATACTAAATCCTCATCTCAAACACAGTGCATCCATCGGGACCTGGCAGCTCGAAATGTGTTGGTCACAAAGGGTCGAATGGCAAAAATTGGGGACTTCGGTCTGGCACGAGACATTGACAAGGATTCAAATTATGTTGTGCGAGGAAATGTAAGTACACTAATAACTGCTTTCTATTTAATATAAATATGTTCATCATAATTAAAATAAACATGTGTTTTAGGTGCGTTTGCCTGTGAAATGGATGGCACCAGAGAGCATTTTTCAGGGAATGTACACTATGAAGAGTGATGTCTGGGCTTATGGCATTTTGCTGTGGGAAATATTCTCACTTGGTACAGTGACATAAGAGGCTTACTTATTTTTAGAAACCTGTCATTTAACATTTTTGACCAACTTATAATTTTGATTAGGTGTTACCCCATATCCCGGCATGAAGGTGGACCAAACTTTCTATGCAATGATTGAGAGAGGATTCAAAATGGAGTGTCCATACTATGCCAGTGAGTCTGTGTAAGTATCCTTTGTGTAAGTTGTGTGCTTATTAACACATTATATGAATACAAAAATATTTTTTTTATCTTATATAGATACAACATTATGTGCAAATGTTGGGAACTTGATTCATGCAAACGTCCACCCTTCACCACGCTGGTATCCTTTATGGCTGCCCAGTTAACAGAGATAGAAGAAAAGGTTTGCACCACAAAAAATAATCATCATGTTCAGAAAAGTGCCGACAGTGAAAAATTGTTATTTCCCCTTCAGCTTTACCACAACACACTTGACTTCAGCTCCAATGATTACAAAAACACATCCTCTTTTTTGGAGATAGCAACGTTAATCAAACAAACAGAAAACAAGACTGTGACAGGCAACGACTACTGTCCAGCGTACAAGACAGAAGAGAGAGCCGGTAAAGAGTGCATGGAACATGGAAAACTCCAGATGTGATGGTATAGTTCTGATATTGTTGTAAGGCTGTAATTGCTTCTTGGCAATCTTATGTTTAAGCTTGACTTACAACATTTATATCCCATACTGCTTGTATATGTATGCAAAACTTGCAATAAAGTGAAAAGTATCAGTAAGTCTAGACCTTCTTTGCATATCTTGCATATCAAAACTTCTTAGTAACTTATAACACATTGATGCCTGGCAACCAAAACCTTTGTCCCAAAAATTCTGAACAACATAAACATTTACTCAGTTGTCAGAGATACATTGGACCCCACAGGTCATTAACCCCGTATGTCAAAGCATTTGGAAAGAGTAAGCTCACACCAGTTTGTAGTCTCTACAAAAAGTATTATAATGTAAGACAAAAATATAAATTGTTTCTTGGGAACTTGATATGAAATGAAAGACATTTCATTTAAAGAGAGGGAAGTATGTAAAACGATTTATATTTTTTGTTCAATTTGGATGGAACTATTTGTGAGGCAGAATGATCACGTGGGTAGAGAGAGAGAGAGAGAGAGAGAGAGAGAGAGAGAGAGAGAGAGAGAGAGAGAGAGAGAGAGAGAGAGAGAGAGAGAGAGAGAGAGAGAGAGAGAGAGAGAGAGAGAGAGAGAGAGAGAGAGAGAGAGAGAGAGAGAGAGAGAGAGAGAGAGAGAGAGAGAGAGAGAGAGAGAGAGAGAGAGAGAGAGAGAGAGAGAGAGAGAGAGAGAGAGAGAGAGAGAGAGAGAGAGAGAGAGAGAGAGAGAGAGAGAGAGAGAGAGAGAGAGAGAGAGAGAGAGAGAGAGAGAGAGAGAGAGGAGAGAGAGAGAGGAGAGAGAGAGAGAGAGAGAGAGAGAGAGAGAGAGAGAGAGAGAGAGAGAGAGAGAGAGAGAGAGAGAGAGAGAGAGTTTGGTGTTGTATGTTAAAAAGTTGAAGGGAAAAGTTCGGAGCCGAAATCAAAGCTTTCCCGAGGAGCTGTCCTTCTCCTGGCAATTCAAACGAACACACACTAGAACGAGTGTTACAATAATAATAATATAATAAATCCTTGAACATGGACGTCGCCGCCTTAAATGTTCTGGGCTATGAAGATTTTGTGAAGATTTTTGGTAACGTAGTAGAGAAATGTCCTTCAATAACAGCAGTTGTCTGGTCCAAACGTCCCTTTTGCCAACTTGTCTGCTTTAGAAGCTGCTTTTTACGAGTTTATAGATGCGCTTCCTGACTCAGGTGAGTCACACAAAAAAACTAAAACATTTTGGACATGTTCTTACAGCGCAACTGTGTCTAGGCAAAGAGGGGATCCTACGTTGCCATCCAGACCTTGCTGGAAGGGACCTCCAAAGCGGAACGTTGACTACCGAGTCTCGTGAGGAGCAGACACGAGCTGGACTCAATGCTTTGAGCTCAGCTGAAGCATCGCTTATGGCTCAGCTCAACCAGGACTACAAAAAGCGCTTTGACTTTCCTTTTGTCATCTGCGCTAAAATGAATGACAAGGCCACAATTTTAGAGCAGCTCTTGGAGCGCGTTGGCAATGATCGCGCGGAAGAGAGAGAGCGCGGGATCGAGGAGGTGAAGAAGATCTGCCACTTGCGTCTTCAGGCCCTTATGCTCCATAAACTCTGAAACAGGCCCTCTCCGGTCATAAGCTATTATGATTGTATTGTAAATGGCATATAGCCATAATTAGGGCTCAAAATGTTGTCCCCTTTATTCAAATTGAAAAGTATGTTAATTTAAAATCAAATGTTGTTGAACAGTATACCTTAGTTTGATCCGATGTGAAATTAGGGGACTCTTGGGTGAATAGCCTGGCCTAAATGTCTTCGAATATTAAATAATTATTTGCGAAATATGTATATACTTTTTTATGCTTTAGTGGCTTGACTCTGTCTAAATCTATGCGGACTCCCGCTGTCCGGCAGTGGTAACAGTGAGCCCCTGCGGTGAGACCGGGGATGTGGACCTCTGGGGTCCATTGGTGGAAGACATGGCTCCTCCAGTCTGGTCCCCGGACGATATGGCGGAATCCTGGTCTGCGCCCCTGGCCCGCCGACGGTCCTCCTCCTTCTTCCACTTCATACGACGATTCTGAAACCAGATCTTGATGTGACGCTCTGTGAGGCTCAGAGTCAGCGCCAGTTCAACGCGCCGAGGCCTCGAGATGTAGCGGTTAAAAAGGAATTCTTTCTCCAACTCCAGCAGCTGCGCGCGTGTGTAGGCTGTCCGCGTGCGCTTGTTCTCCTCGGTCTCCCCCATTACATAGGGCCCTAGGAGAGAGCGTCTTTAAGCATTGGACTAGTATGGAATAAAATGACAGCTTTAAAACGTACATTAGTAGTGCATTAGTAGTAACTTACAATAATTTAAGACATAACATTGCACATTTGTTTAACAATGTAAACAACAAAAATATATCATAAAACAAATAGGCTACAACTTTGAACAAACACGCTTTATAAAAAAACAATGGAGTATTAAACTTGCCTGCCCACTGACCCCTCCAGGTATGTGCGTGAGATTTCGTGGTCTTCATCCAAGGGAAGGGGAGCTGGTACCTACATTGATCCATGGGTTCTGTGAAGACCGCGGGTGGCTGCTGAGGTTGCTGCTGGAGCACCTGTGGGTGGTGCAGCGGAGGTACCACCTCATCTCCGAGAGGTGTGGAGAAAGGGCATCCCGTCGGCAGACTGGCCTGTTCCAGGCCTCCCATAGACGGAGGAGTGTACAATGAGTGTCCATGTCTGCTCATGTAAAGGCAGGGCGGTGGGCTGCTGTTGTACTCGGCCCCTTGGGGCCCCTGGTACGCACACGAGTCTTTAAAAACATGTGAGGGGTAGAAATGATCTTCCCGATGCATGACTTTAAACCCAGAGCCACAGAGCTGCACTACACCTGGCTCCAACTGCAAGGGCCAAACAGCTCCACACAGGTGTGTCACCCATGTACCACGTGACCACCCAAGCGCAAGTCATTGGCTTCAGGGCGCTCAAGAGTGCGAAAAATCAATCCCTCTCTGTAAACACCACTTTAGTCACAACAGACAAGTAGACACGGTGGAATCTGCGAATTGAAGTCAATCTGTCGAAGGAAGGGAGCGTTAAGCGGAACCGTAGCCAGCAAGACTCAGCCTAACTATCGACAACAGGCTATTCCTAAACGTGTCTTTTATGTGCCGGAGCTGATAAATCGATATGTATGGGCACAAACATTGTTGACCTGTCATTGAGATAAGAGTGGGATGAATGGAGACACAGTTGTCTTGGAAACTCAGATGGGTATCTTTTCCCAGTTTTATTTAATGTCCTCTATGGTACTCTGAATTAGGCTAGAAACTAAATTGTACCCATTAAACGCATTTCGGTAAACGGATCATTTAACACCACTTAACGGGCGTGGACACGCGGGGACATAATTCTTTAAAGGGCCCAGCCAGTGACGGTGACAAACACGGGGTTGCTGGGTCGCAGCGCGCACTGCACTCTGCTGTTTGCTGGCCATTAGCGTTTGGTGGGTCGCGCTCGCGCCATTAAACTGCGGATCTTGCAGTAAACCAATTAGTAGCAACAACAAAAAACACCACGGGCGCATTCAATTTGAGAGGGAAAAAAACATTTATATGCTAGAAGTTTGGTACTTTTAAAGCAGGCCCAAGTTGGTCCATACAGTTTTATTCATATTGGCACAAAGTCCTTGAAAAGCGATTATGGCTCTTTTCACTATATCTTAATGAGGGCACTCAGCAATGCAATAAAGTTCAAGCAAACCAATTCTACACAAATCACGTCCTGCACTATGGTTTAATGGTGTAAATATTGATCAATGGAAACCGTTAACCGAAGCTATTTGCCGCAGAACGGAGATGAACAGCGAGATTTATGTAGCATGATATGCTTGCGTAAAATGCCTTTTAAATGCATGGCAAGCTATGAAATGGTTAATTGAAAAGGGGAGGGGGGGAAATCAAGCAAACGTACAATATGTAGAAGAAACAACAAATGTATTGACAACATGGGCCATGAAATTACAAATTAAAATGGATTATAGACTACTAAATTCTTCCCCTGGTTCAGAATAAAAAGGACTAAGATGGAACATGGATACTAAATAAAATAGGCCTACCACTAACAGAAATACATTTATATTGTTATCCGTTTAAATAAACACTTCAAAATCATATATAACAATCTATTTAAATTGTATTTGTGCCAGGGAACAAAAAATTAAAAAACAAAAAAGGAGGAAGGTCATACCTAGATATTAAGAACATTTTCTAAAAGGAAAACAGAGGAAAGCAGTCATATCAAATTCCAGAGTGACTTTTTCTTGGTCAGGGTACGTACAGTAGTCCTTAATCTGATGTTAAGTGCTCTGAGACTTAGCAATGCTCATTTATGTCTGTGTTTTTTATTACTGCCATTCTCTTTGACAGGTTTCCTCTCTCTGGTGTGTCCGTCTCTTCTTTCCTTCTCTTTCTCGCGTCTTTTATGTTTCATAGAGCTGTCTTCTCGATTGAACTTATCTCTGTGGCCCCTGTGTCTCTCGCCGTCCCTGTGAGGAGGTGATCTGCTGCGGTCACGTCTTCGGTCAGAAGACTCGCTTCTCATGCGCCTTCTGGACGTAGACTCTGAATTGGATTCGTCTGAGCGCCGCTGTAGACTAGAGGAGCGCAGTGTATTCAGAAGAAATCGCTTGTTTGTGCTCTTGAGAGGACACTTTAACCTTCAAAACAGACCAAAGTATAAATTATTGTTAAAATCTGAAACTTTTTTAGAAAATGAATCTGTAATCTTGTGAGAGCAATTGTTTACAATTACATCACAATCTACAGGTTGATATTTATATATTCCTAATTCAAAAACAAATACATGAATGCCATGTGCAGGCTCATGCAGATGAAATAGGTTTCAGCTTCCTCCTTATAGGTAATAATTTGAGGACTTTTACCCATTCAAAATATATAATATTTAGTTTTTAATTGACTTTTACCCATTCAAAATATATAATATTTAGTTTTTAATTGACTTTTACCCATTCAAAATATATAATATTTACTCTCAGAAACCCATAAACTCACCATCCCGTGGGGCCCATGGTCTCTGCTCGCTCTCTGCCTCGATCAGTCTCCTTCAAGAGTTCCTCGATTGCACGCCTATAAAGAAAGAGTCATGTTATGGAGGTGGCGCAAAAACGGTTTTATGAAGTTAGTTAAGTTAAAAGACAGTACACGTCACATTATAAGCGACCTGGTCGGACAGTGTTCATTCACTCACGCAGTAAAAGTTCTTAACAATGTTACAAGGTTTTTAAACTATCGACCAAAAGGCTATACAGTTGGCTTAAGCTAGCAAAACATACACATGAATAAAGAGGGTTTTTTACTTTTCAAGATCATTGTCCTCTTCCATTGTCGTTGTTAAGTACAAGCTACGTAATTTTAATCGAACAAACAAACAAAATGTGAATTAACTGTGCAAAGCACGGTCTTGTTTATTTTCCTTTCCGCTTCCTATCCGGGGTCCATTACGAAAGACCCTACACAAGGTCTGGCTTTGACACTGCCTGATCAAATTGTATAACAATTTGTAGACACCGTTTTTGAAGGTAAAATACACATAATATGCAATGAGATATTGAAATTACGTTTGCTAATACAGGATCTGCACAATATGTATGATGATTTTCACACAATCAATATTTGCAGTCATTTAATGAACAGTCAATGATTTTTCCTGATTGACAATCACAAGTCCCGCCCACTCACATTGACGGACACCCGTGGGCGGGACTTGTGCCTCGAGAGGCACGGGGGCGTTTACGTGCGAGTTTGCGGAGAGGTTTGTTGCGGTGAGTGCGTGATTGAGGTCCCGCAGCGAATCGTCCCCTTCTGGGGCTGGAGTGCACGGCGCCACCGAACAGTCTGAACAGGTAATGTAATAAAACACCGGCTGTATGTAGACAAATTAGAGCAGCACGGCGGTGGCAGTGTCACTGTGTTCTTGCTTTGCACTGATAGGCTGCTGCCGCTGCTGCTGCTGTTATCGCTACATCAGTGCGCTGAGGATGGCGGGATGGACACGGGGTAATGGTTGAAAAAGGCAAAATTATATGGTCGAACAAAGAAACGCCACTTGAGATCTTCTGACTTAGCTTTTTTTTTACTATTGCCAATTTGGTATTGTAACTGACACATTCCATATGTCATAGTATTCGGTGTCATGTAACAAACACCCCCATAAATTGACTATCTGTAGTAAATTTATGAAATCAAATCAGGGTGTGTGCAATGTGGCTTTTTGGATAGTTGTCGTGCCTTTATAAAATTCGGACTAAGACCCTTTTAAAGACCAAAACTGGTGTCATCTGGAAATCCAATTTCAAGGCCGAAGCGCAGCATATCGCTTTGTGTTGTTCGGGCTATGATTATTTAAAGTGTAGTGTATTTTGATTGCAATTGTAATATCAGCATGCAATTTAAACATTTGCTTGGTGATAAAAATGCTGCATTGTCTAAAAATAAATATGCCCAATGCAACAAGAATTGGACTGCTGCAAGAAAACATATTTAGTCATGCCAATGTCTCCTGAATATTTACGTGTATAGCCAGGCCTACACAAAGTCTGCTGTATCATGTAGTGTTTACTTTTGTGAATCAGTCTGTGGTCGATGTGGTGATGTCACAGCTTTGTTATAGAAACAGAGAAGCCTTGTGTCCTCATGTTTAATGCATGTCCAGCTGCGGGATAGAGACAGAAGCAGCCAGTCACACGCAGACAGAGGCTCGTCCCTCAAGGAGGCTGGACTCAGTCACTACCGGTCTGGTCGTCAAGGAGACAGAGGAGACAGGTTGTCTCAGAGCTGGGTAGTCAAGGAAACAGGCAGTGGATGCAACAAAAAATAAACTAAGGAGGGGGCTCACATTGTCTAAAAAGCTTTGAGGCGGTACCAGAGAGGTCCAGAGCATCCTGCCGAGAGGAGTGCATCTGTTGTGTGGCTTCACTGTGAATGTCGAGGCCTGCTGAGCACAGGCTCCGGTCGTCATGGAGACAGAGCAGAGCTGAACAGAGGCAGGTAGTCACAGTGACCCGCTGTGGGTTTAGGCACGCCCTCTGCTGTCAGATAATAGCACTATGCCAATGTCATGACAGGTTTTGATGTGAGGCAGTTAGGCACCATGGAAAAAATGACAAAAGCATAAATTCTCGAGACACTCTGATGGTAAAGTACTTTTTGACATGTACCCTTGCTCTTTATTATGATCCACCGCTTATCCTATGTTTTAGCCCTACATATTAGGCTATATTTTGCCCTCATTTCTTTATTTTCTGGCTGGACCAATCTTCTTCTCTCTTGGTTTCCCAATCCTACTTCGTCTGATCTGTGTCCTTTCTGTGCCTCAATCCTAGATAATTCCCTCTATGTGGAATTGGAAGATTGCAGCAGGCGAGAGCAAAAGAGAGATTATACTGCCAGATTAGTAGACAGGAGCAGCAAAACATAATCTCAACACACTAGTTCATAGATACACATTCAGATAAGTTTGCAAGTGCACAAAGCATTTACTGCATACAAATTTACAAAATCACTTCTTTTCAAACAGCCGTTTAACCAATTGCTGTCCTTCTCGCCTGCAGGGAGATGTGAAGTCAATCCCTGGGGGGCATTAGTCCTCTCTGCCATCCATTCTCCTTATGATGTTTATGGGATAGGGACGTTTTGTAACCCTCCCCAGCACCACCGCCCTACTGGAGTCTTTTGTGCCAAGATTAAAAAGTGTTGAAGCAGCGGAGATGGGCAGTCCAGGCTCTGAATTGGCTCTCCCCAAGCCAGTGGACCCGGTGGTGGACTCTATGTGTTCAGAGTGCGGGCAGCTGCACCGGGGCTGTGAAAACCACTTGTACAACTATCGTCTAGAGGTGGATGATGACCTGGTCTGTCACATTTGTCTGCAGCCACTGGTACAGCCTCTCGACACACCCTGTGGACACACCTTCTGTGCCCGCTGCCTCCGCAGTTTCCTCCAGGACCGGGACTTCTGCCCCCTTGACAGGGCCCACCTGCAGCTGCAGGCCTGCCGCCGGTCCAGCATCCTCGTTCACAAGTTGCTGGATAAGTTGTCTGTGTCATGCCCTTTGACCCCAGTCTGCTCTCTCAGCATGCCACGATGTGACTTGGAGGCTCATCTCAAGCACAGGTAACCAGAGAAAAATGCACTGAATAACTGATCAAGAGTATTCTTTGTCGTAATGTTACAGATCCCAGTTCTCTATACCAGTGGTATAAACATACTTTAAATTGAATTTATTCTTATAAAGTCCAAAATCACAGCAGTTGCCTCGAAGGGCCTTGTTACTCAGAGCCAATACCAATGAAAGTGAAAGTTGTCCCTGAGTATCAGTCCTCAGGCTCATTTGGACCAGGTGCTGTGAGACCCTTATGAGATTATTGGGCTGTAGGTCATGTGATCAGGATTAGTGTTTGCCTACCTCAGTCATAGGCTAGCTGACCAAAAGCTGCATGTTCTCATTCTGTAATCATGCTGAGCAACTTCAACACCAGAGACCTCTTCAACCATTTCTTCTGTGAGACGGCCAAGGGCAACCCTGGGCTATGGTAAGTCGTGTCTGTGTGATGTGGGGACAATGTGCGTCTTCTGTAGCTTCTTAAAAGGTCTTTTTGTCCTGAATCTTTACATTCCCTTTACTTTGTAGACGTTTTACCTTTAGTGAGTGTATGTTGTGCTCGGTGCTTTCTACCATTACATTTGGTGGGATAGATATGTTGCCAGAAGGTTGTCAATTTTAGTCGTACATTCAGTTGGATCACACATGTTTTATTTATCAGTTTTGCATCGGTTAAACATATTTATTGGCATCTTGAAGGCAACTGAATTTTTTACTTACACAACTAATGATGCTTAGTTATTGACTTAAGTGTGACCACCTATCACCTCACTAAGATGCACTAACAAGCTCAGACTAACAAGCTATGACTCCCATGCTGCTTAAATGTGGCATGAGTCAGCTGTTTTGTCTTATGAGAACTTGGCATCATTTTTGCAGGAAGTTCAATGACATTGTTTCATATATATGCACTAAATGCAAACTGAAAATAGTGTGAAGGTAAAGAGCACTTCTGGATCAAAGCCAAAAGCACTGAGAACAAGTCTGACATTCTTTAGTAACCCTCGTGGTCGAACTGTTCCTCTAACCTGCTCACTAAAGCAAGGGGAAGAAAGGACACAAGTCTGAGATTAGCATAGCACATCAAAGTCAATTATTTATGGAGATGATTAGAGACGAGGCACTATTGCAAAGGGTTTTGGGTGAGCTGACTATTGTGCAAACAATATATATGTGTGCACAAGTCTCACAAGTCTTGTTGCTCCGAGACTTCCAAGAGCAGGGATCAGTTAAATCATTTGACCGGTTAAGAGCTACCAGTGAAACACTAAGAGCCAATTAAGTGAGTGGGACCACACTAATCCCTTGAGTCTATGTTTAGTTTTGTTCTATTTCTGTGTGAGGAGAATCTATTTATGGGAGAGAACTGAAACTTCTACAAACTCACAAAGATTAGTAAGAACCTGCTCTGAATTACGTCTACTACATAATATGTTTCTTTATGTTGTATTGTTTTATTCTGAATTGTTGAAAAGGTGTCCCGGGACAAGGTGCCAGCAGACCAGTGTGGACGGTCCACGTAGTGAAAGTGGTGATGAACAAGTAATGATGCCAAGCCCTCCCAGATCGCCGCAGTCCCCACAGACGACCATCAGAGAGGACAGCCCCTCCCCTCCCCGCAGAACCAGTAATGCCTCTAACAACGAGCCAGTGTGGACGGAAGAAGCTGGCCTTGACAATCCTGCCTTTGAGGAGAGCACTGAAGAAGACAGTAAGTCAATACGTCCAGTGTTGTAAGAGAGATTTGGCGTGTCCGTTTGTTTTAGCCTCACTCCATCTTCAGGTGTGGTGGGTTTGGAGTGCGTTGTCCCCAGGGTGAAGAGGCCCCTCAGTAATCCCTGCATCCACCTCCTCCGTTCCGTCAGCTCCACCTCATCTGGTTGGGACTGTCCCGAATCTCCACCTCTGTCGGCAGAAGAAGGTCTATAATTTGTCTTTTCAAACCGTAGTGATGATAATCTGAAATTGTGTAATACCATTTGTGTGCGTTAGGCTGCGTGAAGCTTCCCTCTCTTCCGGAAGGGGAGATAACTGCCATAGAGGTGCACCGTGCAAACCCATATGTGGAGCTGGGCATCAGTATTGTTGGTGGAAGTGAGACGCCCCTCATCAACATTGTGATCCAGGAAGTGTACAGAGACGGAGTTATTGCACGGGATGGGAGATTGTTGGCTGGAGATCAGATTCTACAGGTAATCATATATGTTACTATAACCAGGCCAAATAATATAAACTGAAAAACAAATGGTCAAGTGATAAAGGCAGCAGCACACATGCCAGGCTCCATGTGTAGCCGGCTGCAGTGTCTTGAGTTTGAACCCTGGCTCTGACAGTTTACTGCATGTCTCCCTTCTCTCTCATCCCCATTTCACACTGAGCTGTCTGATAAAGCCTACGGGCCAAAAATCCAATCAATCAATAAATTATTTGCTTATCATTTTATAATTCCATAAATATAGACTCGCATGGAAATATTGTTGTTAAAGAGGACATATTATCAAAAATTATGTCTTATATTATATATATATATTTTCATGATGAGCTTAACCATGTTATACGTGTGTTCCCTCCCCATCCAGCCCTCATTTTTGTATTTACTTTGGATTATTAAGACATACTCATAGGATTTTTTTTTTTTTTTTAAAGTAAATTAAATCAAATAGCTTACAGTTTTTGGACAGGAAGTGAATTGTTAAAAAAAAAAGAATTAAGTTGTTTAAGATAAGATACATTTTGCGGTTTACAATAAACCAAATATAAAATGATGGTCTTACAATATAGTTCAATACTACATGACATGTCTTGCTGATTATTGACTAATATGATCAGAGTTTTTAAGATTCAGTAAAGATTGACCTGTGATTATATAATGTATTAGTACCACCTCCAGCTTTCCTGTTTTGGATGAAAATAGTGAATGTTGGCAATAATAATTACATGATGATTCTGTGTATAGATTTTAAACAACTGTTCTTTGCTTTTTCCAGGTTAACAATGTGGACATCAGTAATGTCCCACACAGTTTTGCTCGCTCGACTCTTGCTCGGCCTTGCACCACCCTGCAGCTGACTATGCTGCGTGAGCGTCGCTGTGTGTCACGAATCCATCCATCCTCCTCCTCCTCCTCCTCCACCCCCGCTGTCCCCCAGGCCCCCTGCTCCACCCCTGAGGGCAGCCCATCAAGCCCCACCACCCTGAAGATAACCCTGCACAAGTGCGATTCCACTGAGCAGCTGGGCATCAAGCTGGTACGGAGGACCGATGAGTCAGGAGTGTTTGTGTTAGACCTTTTGGATGGGGGCCTGGCAGCAAAAGATGGGAGGCTGAGAAGCAATGACAGAGTGTTAGCTGTTAACGACCAGGACCTTCAGCTCGGCACCCCAGAGCAGGCCGCACAGATCATTCAGGTGAATTGAATGTTATTTGATCTTTCTGCTAAATTTAAATGAATGTTTACAATCTGACGTAATGCATCTTTAGGCTAGTGGAGAGCATGTCAATCTGCTTATAGGACGACCAAACAAACCATCTCCACCCCCACCGCCAAAATCTGTCTCTACCAGAGACCTGTACTGCCTTGAACACTTCATGCCAAGTCACAGCACTTCCCCGAGTCCTGTACCCTCTCACCTGTCCCACAGCAGCACCCTCAGAGTAAGGACACCAACAGTTCAAGTTGAGAAAGTGGCTGTAGCTTATAGTATTTTATTAATATGCAATTTGTACTACCAGGACATGTCCAAGTGTCTTTCATGTAAAGAGAAACACATCACAGTAAAAAAGGAGCCCCACGAATCGCTGGGCATGACAGTGGCCGGAGGCCGGGGCAGTAAAAGTGGGGAATTGCCCATCTTTGTCACCAGCGTCCAACCACATGGCTGCCTGTCCCGGGATGGACGAATAAAACGAGGTCTATTTTCACTTAAATAAATTTGTGTTTTTGCCGTGTCAACTTGTATCAGCATCTACATATAACATAGTGTTGATGTACTTTAGGTGATGTCCTACTAAGCATCAATGGACAGGACCTGACCTGCCTTAGCCACAGTGAGGCCGTGGGGACTCTGAAGGCGTCGGCTGCATCTCCATCGGTGCAGATGCGTGTGCTGGAGGTCAGTATGGTGGAGGAGCATGACCAGCTCCTGCCCCACAGCCACGACAGTGACTTTGACGCCAACTGGTCCCCGTCATGGGTTATGTGGCTCGGCCTGCCCAGGTACATTCACATAGTATATATTTTGTTTCAATTCATAAAAATAAGATTTATTTATGTTTACTTCTAAGTAGGGCTGAACAATGTTGAAATAATATCCCTGTTATTATGGTCCATCCAGAGACTGTATGTCTATGGGTCTTTTTGACACATGCCGTTTTAAAGGTTTTTATACATAAGATTTCCTGGAGATAGGAAGTTGCAAAGGAAATTATATGATATGAATAACAGAATCTGATTTAGCTAATTCTGAGTCTTGAAATTGCAATTTCGCATTGATTGCTTTAGTATTGCAGCCCTACTAGTGAGCTTTAGCGTGTTTGTCTTCATGAAAACATACTTTTATTTTAATTCACTCCTCTTTGCTCTCTGTCATAGTTACCTCCACAGCAGTCATGAGATTGTGCTGCGCAGGAGTCACCCTGGGAGCTGGGGCTTCAGTATCGTTGGAGGATATGAGGAAAACCATGGAAACCAGGCCTTCTTCATTAAAACCATTGTCCTTGGGACACCGGCGTACTACGACGGACGCCTCAAGTCAGTGATCTATGACTCTTCATAGGGTATTCATGGCATCTGTTAGAAGTGATTTATTTGTGAATAACAAGGAAGATATTTAGGCAGGGTGAGCTAAAACAGTAGAATCCACCCCCCCCCATTAGATTTCTGTAAATTTCCATTTTTTGCTGGGGTACCTGAATTTTTATTTGTAAATAAGGAAATGTTTTTGCATTTCCCCAAGTAGTATATTATAAAAGTTACCCTTTGACAAAAATGAGCCCACAGTGTGCGGTTTGCATTTAATAAAGTATTTTATGCCTTGTCAACCTGGAAATAAGGGTTTTCACTTTGCTTTAAAAAAATGGCTCCTAAGCCGAGCACGTGCCTGAAAGTTAATATACTGGATATTAACAATGTGCTGGAACCATTTAAATACTTTTGGCTTTGCTGTGTGAAAATTAGAAACCCCAGCTTTTAGAAACCATTAGGAATCTAGAGTGTGACATTAAAATAAATATTGTCCCTTTTCTAAAGCAAAATTATAATTTTTGCAATTTGAAAGAAATATTGCGGAAAATTATACAGAAGACAATTTTTAACCCAGTGTTTAATGAGTGAGAAGTGATAAAATGTACATCTAGCGTGAGATGAACTGACAGTTTTGTGGCTTTATTCTAGGTGTGGAGACATGATTGTGGCAGTAAACGGCCTGTCGACCGCGGGGATGAGTCACTCTGCCTTGGTGCCCATGCTGAAGGAGCAGAGGAGCCGGGTGGCCCTCACAGTGGTGTCCTGGCCAGGCAGTCTGATATAGCTGGGGCCAGTTCCCTGGTTCCTCTAAACATAGTCAATGGCCTGCCAATGCTGGTTCAAATTCAGGACAAAAAGCATAAAGACTGTTGTAGAACCACAGGACAACCTGTCCTGAGATGGACCTAATCCAGATTGTGCCACATCCGACAGCAGTGACACTTAGCGGTGTTAGTGGTTTGGTCCCCTTGTGGGGAGCAGGTAGTGCAACAGTTTGTTTGTGCTGTTGTCATGTCACATAGCAGTGCAGCCGAGGACATTTCAGGTGACTGCACAGCTGCCAGTAGATTTACATTTACAGTAAAACAGACAAGCGCTGTATCCAGCCACATTAGCCTCACCTTGGAGCTCACTGCCTAAAGCCTCATCACGAACCAGCTCCTCACTAAGCTGCACTTTTATACATGTGTGAATGTGTTGTTAATAAAACAATCCTCAAAAGGAGCACTGGTTCTTGTCATTTTTCACCCTGTAAGTAGCCGTATACAATAGACTCATAGCCACAGAGCATGAAGGAGGCTTTTATTAGACAGCCTAATGACAAACAAATGTAAAGTAACAAAAAGTGATTTAACCTTAGTCAACGTTTTCACTGGTTTAAATGTGTTTTTTTCAACTTTGCAGCAAGCTTGTTTCCATTCTTTTTATTCCCCAGCTTTTTCTGTAATTAGACAATTGAGTCAAACAATTTAACAAGTCAAATTTTAAAATCATAGAATATTTGTCATCCGGACAGTTTTTGAAAAACTAGACATTTCAACTTTCATCCAGAAGTCATTCTCAATCTTTTGGATGAAAGTAAAAACTTTCCTGGATGAAAAAAAAGTCTAGTTTATATTTATACATGCCTTTAATTTCTTTGATGGATCGTGGATTATGCCATGTCGCCGTAGGCTTTCCTAAGAAATTTCAAGTGTCATTGAAGAAGCACAAAATCAAATGTTAGAGACTTACCTTCATGGCAAAGCTCTTCCCACATTCAGAGACCGCACAGGTGAAGGCCTTCTGTCCCTCATGGACTACTAGAACATGACTCTCCAGGTGAAAGCGGTGACTGAACTTTTTATCACAGCCTTCTTTGGGACAGGTAAACAGCCTTTTCTCCCCAGAATGGACTTTCAGTATATGAAGTTTCAAAATCCAGGCATTACTGAAGTGCTTTTGGCAGTCAGCACACGGCAACTTGACTGAGGACAGTTTGTAATTTAAGTCAGTTAAGAGTTTACTTCTTTAAGATTTAAAAATCATTAGATGAATTACCTTTATGTGCTTTTCTGTGCTTCAAGTACTCAGTCCACGTGTTTCCTTTGAAGATACACGCCTCCTCTTCACATGGATAACCTACACAAACGTGTTTTAGTTAAAAGGACACAAACTGCCCAGAGCTGCACTTGATCATTTACCTTTGTGCATTTTCTCATGATGTTTCAGTTTTCCATGAGAGGAGAATTCTTTTGTGCAGCCAATGGTTTTGCAACTGTAGGATTGAAACAGAAGTCAAAGTACGGACACATTGTTACATGTTCAAAAGATGACTCACTGAAAAGGCAGAGCTTTGTTGTGCACAAATGTATGAGCACAAAGTTGGTATCTCTTATTGAAGCATTTTTCACAGCCCTGATAGGTACACTGCAACATATAGCAAATGTCAGCATTTTAAATAATTTAGCATTTATATATCCAACAAGAACTTCTCACTTTATATCTTTTCTCTTGGTTGTGAAATCTGGACATGTGGTTCTTCAGGCTGGCATTGGTGATAAAAGCCTCAGTGCAGCCCTCAACAGCACACCTACAAACAAACAATGAATGTCTATTCACAATACATTTGGAGGCAGTGGTTTCTTACTTGTGTGGCTTTTCCCCACTGTGAATCAATTCATGTCTGGTGAGCTGATAGCGGGTGCAGAAGCACTTGTCACACTTGTCACAAGAGAACGGTTTCTAGAAACATAAGATGTTTTTTTCTGTTGTCAGTGCTCAATGCTCCTTCACTGCCTGGATTCCACTTACCAATCCTGTATGCTTGCAAAGATGAGCCTCTAGCTTCCAGGATTTACTAAACATAGCCTTGCAGTCAATAAAAGAGCAGACAAAATCTTTTCTGCTCTGCAACCTCTCCCCCATCTTCAAAAATAGATGTCAGATATGGTGTTATGGTTACAATCAACTAAACGTTGGCTATGCCAGAATAACAGAAGAAGGGTGCAGGCCACTTTTGGACCTACAAAATGCAGTTCACCTGTGTCTCCTTTATCTAATTGGGCTGAACCATGTGATGCTTGTTCTGGGGGAGCACCACTGCTCATACTAAAACATTGTAAATGTGTGACTCTTTCCTCTAGATTGATTAATACAGGCTCTAAAAGTGTCATGAAGGCACCATGGCCGGCTGTCTTATTGTAGTCCACAAGAGGCGACGGTCTGTCTCCATTCATTGCAAGCAAACACAACATTTACAACTCTAATCTCACTCTTATCAACATTACAACTTTGTTTTCTGATAATTGTGATGAATTGTTGCCAAAAATAAATCTCTACCAACCATAGCCTACAATTTAACACCTTGTCAGTTAAGTTTAAAAAAAATGATACATAAAACACATTACATTCATGTAGGCCTCTCAATATGTGACCCTTCTAGGAATTGTAAAAGTTGTTGTTTAATTTCTTAAATTATAGTCAACAGAATTGTCTGTCAATTAAAAATTTCGTAACTTAAACCCAACAATATTGTAAAGTATGGTTCTCCCCTACAAAGCTGTCAGAAGAGGCAGAACTAGCTGCATAGAGTGACATATAGGGACAATCGAATAATACTATCTGCCTGTCTAAACAGCAGCGCTCACCTTTTGCACAAATGCCATGCTCTTGTGTGAACCCTTAGGCTTGACTGTGGTGAATGAGGCCTATTGAAAGCGTGTTGGGCGTTGACTCTGTGCCCTCCCACGCTCCAGGTATGACCAGGCTACAGGGGTTATCAGACCCACTCTCCCCATCCGGCCCCTCCCCTGTGGCCTGTCAGGGGCTTCAGCAGTCAATACAGCTGGTCCAATATTCACATATAGAGCCAAGCCTCCCCTGTCACTGATAACTGTGCTGTTATCGCCCCAGCTATCAGATGTAGGTACTGGGTGCACTCTGTTTGGACTGCCCTGGGATTTCCTGGAGCCTTTGTTAAAGCTTCAGGCAGAACTTAGTCATACTGGGGGGTTTCACAGTCCACTAAATCATGTTCATAATATTAATAATAATTAATAATTTATAGCAATTGGAAAGCAATTGAGAATAATAAAACATAACCTACTTACTCTTAACATCTTTTGTTAACAAATTGATCCAGCCTATTATTTAATTTACAAAATCAAACTTCTGTACAAGGCTTCTACAAAACTAAATCTCTCTAATTCCTTTAGCTTTTCCATTCTATGACAACCAGGAACCTCGCAGTGCGCAGTGACAGATTTGTACAAGGTCATTTCTAGTAAATTCCAAATGCTTGAATGTCATTTTCTCTGTGATATACGGTTGTTGTAATTTTATACAAATCTCAGAACTATTACTTTTAAAAAAAAAAAATACTTTTTGGTTTTATTAGACAGGACAGATGGTTGAGAAATGGGGGACGAGAGAGAAAGGAGGACATGCAGTAAATTGTCGGAGTTGGGATTTGAACTCATGACATGTCTTAACCACTCGACCACCGGGCAGCACAGAACTAGTACATTTTTTACCAAATTACTAAAGTGTACAAATGGCTTGCTTTTGCATCATTCGTTGTTGTCTGTCTGTCCATGTCCAGTTATCTCCCCTGTGTGTGGGAGGTTAATATGTAACAGTGTGGGTCGATACAGCTGTCCTGAGCCGCTGGCTAAGCTTACACACTCAATCTGTGAGTGTCAGAGCGCTGTGATTAAGGAGTTCATAGTGTTCTGCCTTTTATCCGCGCGGCTTGTTTCTCGCTCCTTCTCCATCTCCACTGCTTGCTTACTCTTCTTGTCTGTTTACTTTCTGTTCCTTCAATTAGTAACCTCTTGGAGTTGGGAGACTCCAGCCCCAGGAACTTACATATGCATAAAAACATTACAACTGATGAGTAATTCATATTAAGGAATGTCCATATAATATAACTTTATTTCACACATTTCAGCTACCCAGAGTTGTATTTTTATTTGCTGAATAGAAGGGTTGAAGCTGTGGGAATATGCATTATGACGCCCATCTTATCTCAATACTGCAAAAGAGAGCTTTTCAATCAATTTCAAGGGCTTTATTAAGAACTAACTTATTTATTTATTTTGCTCCTTTTATTTTTATTTGCTCCTCTCTTCTGTCCACCTTATAAAGAAGAATGTTTGCAATGGCATTTTCTTATTCAACATATCATCATTACCATACACATTTTCATGGACTAAACAAATCGTAAGCCTAAAAAAATGCACCGTGTTTGTATGAATGTATAACAGTGCTGTCCACAGTCCGTCTCTGACACAATGGACACATGTCCATTTCACCCCCGTCTCAGTAAACTGGCCTAATAAGTGTCAATACTGGTTAGAGTACTGAGCTGGGATAAGATAACCAATTAGTCACATGAGCAGTCAGGCATCCAACCCCAACTGATTTAACACTCAAGTACCCCACACTCTGCTGCATCTGTGCACAAGAAAGAGCTGTGGTATCACATTCAAAAAATCTTAAGTTGTTGCAAGAAAAAAAACACCTAATAAAACTTTGTGCAACCATATTTTCAGAATCAGAAAAGGTTCATTGCCATTGTCAATGAACACAATTGACAAGCATAGGAACTTGCTGTGGTGATTTGGTGCAACATAAACAATGATAAAACAACCTATATAAAGTAAAAAAGAAAAACAATTTAAATCTGATACAGGAAAATAACAAAAAATAGGCTATAAGATGAAAAATAAAAATAGGCTTACTGTGTACACAAAATTTACAGTTGAATTTACAGATGTAGTGCTGAAAGTGAACAGCTCAGTGATTGATTAAATTATGGTTAAAGTGACAATGTTTAGGCAGTGTTCATGAGTCCAATGGCAGAGGGAAAGAAACTGTTCTTGTGACGGGAGGTTCTGGTCCGGATGGACCGTAGCCTCCTGCCTGAGAGGAGTGGCTCAAATTGTCCATGTCCAGGGTGAGAAGGGTCGGCTGTGATCCGACCTGCACGTCCCAGAGCACTGGAGACGTACAGGTCCTGCAGAGATGGAAATCACTTTCTCAGCAGAGCACACAATGCGCTGTAGTCTCTGTTTGTCCCTGTCATGTGAGTAGCCTGGATCTTTTATTTGAGTTAAAGCCTCACGACCCTGAGTCATTTCACAATGGAAGATTGCAAGCTACAATCTGGCATAAACATCTAGCCAATTATTGTTTTACACAAAATGTAAACATATACATTAAATTGTAACTGTCTCAGACCACACGCCCCTGACCTGTGGGGAGCACCAGGGGCCAATCACAGCTCCTCTTCTGTTCAACCTCTACATGCTTCCGTAAGACTCAACGCAGCAAAAATGTGTCCTAATACAATTACGCAGAGGATACTCTAGATCTATGTCTCACTGACAGCAGGTGAGTATGGACCTCTGGATTCACGCTCACTGCAGATTTGTGTGTGGATGCAAAACAACTTTTTCCAGCTAAACTCAGACAAGACTATAAAGAGAAAGTGTCAGCAGTCACCTTCAGCTTCTCACTCTAAAACATACTAATCAGGTTAAAAATCTACGGTATTAATGGATTTCAATTTTAACAGTCAAATCAAATCCCCACATTAAAACAAAAAACATCTGCAGCTTTTTACCATCAAAAAACATCTTCAAAATGAAATGGGAGAAATGTATGTATGCATTTGTTTCCTGTAGGTTAGAATACTGTAATGGTCGGCTCACTGGCCTCACAGAGAATAAACTTTGAAGCAGCTCTGCTTGTGTACAAGTCTCTCCATGTACTAGCAACTTGTATATTGCTGTTTTGTTGTAGTGCCATATGAACCATTTAGGACCGGCCTCCTGCTGTCGCCCAGATTCAGGACTAACACCGTTGCAGTTTGTAAGTCTGGAACAGTCTTCCTGAAGTGAAGTGTGAGACAGGCCTCTACTCTGACAATGTCACTAGACATATGACTGAAAGGAATGTATCTGCACTTATCTTTTAAATTAGTATTTATTTCAGACACAAAGGTGATCCATAATTGGAAAAAATATTCATTCTAGTCAATTATTGATTATTAAGTCTCTTAGCCCAGTGTTTTCTCTTAGCAGAAGTGTATCGGCATGAGCTCATTTGAGGGTTGGTCAGAGTCATTGTAATGACATTTTCAGCCACCTTCAGGTGCTGCATGAATTTGTGTGTCAAATGTCTTAGTGCCTCACAGGTGGGGAAGTGAGCTTCCACTAATTGTTGACTGGCACTTTGCCACCGGGGCACAATATAAGCCACTTTGAGAGAGGAGATGGGTACAGTGGAGTATATAAGTTCTGAACAAATAACACTTTAATAACACATACTAAACTGTCTTATTAACATGTTTGCCAGGGCATACTGTTGACAGGATTGCCTCTTGATGACGATAAATTACAGTCAAGTTCACATTTTCATCTTCTTTATTCCTTGCAATAATCATTTCACTCTTTGTGGAATAATACCTCATGTCAAATTACCTGCCATACCTAGAGTTAGAGAAGAATAACTCTAGCTCTAAAGATACAGCTTGTTTTGCACATATTTAGCTCTGTGGACAATATAATATAGTATAGGGTAAGTGAATCCCTCCTGGCCAGACACAATTACATATAATCGTTAAAATTGAAGTAAAATGGTTTATTCTTTAATCTTTTTAATGCATATGTTCCTGTTATGTAAAGCACTTTGATTTACTTTATGTATGAAATTGTGCTCTACAAATAAAACTTGCATTGCCTACTAAGAAACTATTTTTTCTGGCATTTTGAAGATAAATTCAACATTATAAAGCTATTTTGTTGTTCACTAACTTTGTGGGACTACTTTATGTAGGCTGCAGGTTGATACTAGATCTACTGCTCATGTCCAACCAGGAAGGAAAATTATTAACGTTACAAAAACTTTACAATGATTAGTAAAATCTCTAGTCTGTCAAGTAAATGAACAAAGACGGGCTCCTAACTGGTCATTTGCTTATGCACACTGCCACCTGATGGAGAATCATAGAGCAGAGAGTTTTAGAGGCTCATGATGTGTCAAATGGTCAGGCTCCATCCGAATTGGTTAAATTAAATAACTCTAGGAAGCTCCTTTCCTTATCGTTGAACCGGAGAATCAGTGAAGTCAGTAGGCAGTAAAGAAAGGAGCAATTGTGATTTTTTTTTTAGCATATGAAGGAGGTTCCCAATCTTCAACTGAAAATGTATATTCAGGAAAAAAATGAAAAATCAAAATACATAGTTTTCTCTTTTGTCCAAGTACGGTAATTTGTTAGAGGTCCCTAAAGACAACACAGAACATTTACCGACGCTTCAAATTCTATGCTTCGGCACAATCATGTAGAGCACTATTCAACTTTAATATATCTCTAATTTTGTTTTGTGCTTGAATGTTGAGCGCTTTTTGTTTTTGACCAAACCACAAAGGTAAAAAAAAACCTTTAATTTTGGAGGGCCACGGCTTCTGTGCCGGAGCTGCACAACACGCAACAACTGTAACAAGATTGTACAAAATATCCAACACTGGTTTAATCAGTTGTTAATGCAAATAATTGCGATTCTATTTTTGTGAGAAATAAATGCTTTACTAACGTGTCCAATAGTATAGAAAGATAATTAAACTGAAGACTAAACTAGTGCCAACCAGGTCTGGACCAGGACTAACCCAGTCAAAAATCATAACTGAACAAGGACTAACCAAAGTCTGAACTAGTGCTAATTCATTAAAAAAGGTTTGGAAGATGGGTTGTGGGCCAGATTAAATCACTTGAAGGGCCTGGCTATTTTGTTGGATAGCCCTGATGTGTCATCCGGGTGAGCAAATGTCAAATATTCAAACAACTTCCAAAGCCGTCTCATGCGCCAAAAACTCTGACACAGGCTTCACATGACCCTAGGAGAGTCTTGAGGCAGACTAACATTTTCTAAGACTTCAATTGTGATTAACTGCAGTAAGAACATAAATTTTATCCCCTTTGTTAAATCCAGGTATCTTCATTGGGAAATGTAACCAAGCAATATAAAAGGCATATTGCCTCATGAATAAACTTTAAACAAGTAGGTACCACCATTTCAGAGAGGTGGA
This sequence comes from Eucyclogobius newberryi, assembly GCF_026437365.1. Classification (NCBI taxonomy): domain Eukaryota; kingdom Metazoa; phylum Chordata; class Actinopteri; order Gobiiformes; family Gobiidae; genus Eucyclogobius; species Eucyclogobius newberryi. Next base: position 18,356,766 of record NW_027315812.1, read on the forward strand.
AAAAGGCAATCGTTCAGCAGACGGGTCTGTTCAGGCCTCCCATAAATGTATTTTTAACGTGTTCATCGCCAACAAAACTTTCACTTTGCTTAAGTATGATAAATAAAAATGAGATTGTATCTGTACAAAGACTTTTATTTGAGCACACTTATGCCATGAACTCGTATGGGATTGGCTCCAACAGTTGGGGCTCATTCTTCTTGGTGCTGACAAAGTGAGCATCACGAGGAGGAGCAGGCTGGAGAACAGATGGAGAAATGATAATCAGTAGATATACATAGTACATTGAGACTTTCTTCATATGTAACACAAACCTGGCGCTTAAGCTCCACCCAGGTGCCCTTCTGTTTGGCTTCCATTTTCTTGGCCTCATTTGCTTTGACACGCTGGAGGAAACTGTCCCTGCTCTTTGAGTGTTTGACATGCTCAATACGAACATTAATCCTCTTGGCAAGGATTCTACCCCTGTAACAATCAGAAATTGTTAGATCAAGGTAAATTACATGACCAACAGTCCAGTTGTGTCTCCTCAAAATACCAAAAGGTCAAACATCGAGTTAGACCACAGGTTTTTAAGGAGTTATATTTTTCCCCAGATGAATGACCGCTGAGGACAAATGAATGTCCTGGAGGCAAAGTGAATCTGGGGTAAGACATTTCCCATAAAATGATTCATACAATGACATTTAGTAATACAAGGATTTTTCAAACTTATTAAAAATGTGTGTGCAGTCATGAAGCAAAAATAGCCCCTTTCTACAATATTCAACTAGTAATCAGTCACATTGCCTCTTTAAGAAAGCAAGATTAGTGCATTTGTAACAATTTCCAAAATTCCCTCTTTTAAAAAGGCTATTCCACATTAATGTTGAGCATGGTTAATTGGATTAAGTAGAGTTGGAGGCAAATTGTTATATTGTAATACACAAAACAAATTCACTGCCAAGATGAGCTACAGAACGCCAAAGGCTTAAAAAAAAAAAAAAAAAGGCATGTCATTACATACACTTCGGTATGAAGTTATGTTGCCTCATGGTTCAATTGTAACAACTTACTTGACTTGCTTATTGACAATGATGCCAACAGCATGTTGGGTTACATTGTAAACACGTCCCGTCTTGCCGTGGTAGCACTTGTGGGGCATGCCTTTCTGAACAGTTCCAGTGCCCTGTTTAAAAGAGCATATTATTAGAGCTCTAAAAGACCACCACAACCAAGAACTGAATCTTCAAAGAAATACGCATACCTTGATGTCTACAATGTCACCCTTCCTGTAGATGCGCATGTATGTGGACAGGGGAATAGGGCCTAGAGAAGACGAAGTGTGAGGCAGGGCTTGGCTTATTGAAGCTCACACAACAAAGTACTCACCATGCTTGCGGAATGGCCTGCTGAACATGTACCTGGTCCCCCTCCTCTTGCCTCTGGTGTTCGTCATTGTGCCTGATTACTGAAACAGAACAAAATACAGCAAGACAATTTGAAAGTTAAAAGTCAATCCAAAATGTTACATCAAATCCAAAATGAAATACAAGCCTCAACAATAACTTATGCAGTCACTCTCAGTTCGCCGGTGAAATATAGTGCATTTTATTTCATTCTTATGTCAATGGAGGAGAATCATCATAGAGTAGCTGCACTTTATGGTTATTATAGCTTAGAAGAAAACATGCTGTAACGCTTATGGCAGGGTAGCGTTGACACCATAGGAATAGGCTTATGGACTAAATCTTAAACGAAGTTAGAGATGAAATTTGAAAAATAAATGTAGCAAAACAACTGACAATGGTGAGGTCAATGCCAGTTATGTAGACCAATCAAGGATTAACAAATAGGTAACATTCTATGTCTTTACTGGCTACGGGCATACGAGGCCCACATGGGCAGCCACGCTGTGGACTCCGCGCATTTCACACGGCTTTATCCAAAATATTATGTAGGATTCTTTTAGTATTTGGGTCAAAGGTAGAAAGATAAAGGTATTTGTCACATATACATTAAAAAACTGGGTAAAAACACGCATAAAACAGTTAGATTTCGCCATTAAACACGGAGAGGATCTTACCCCCGGTATCTACAAGATGGCGGGTGCAGTGGAAAGAGAGAGCTGAGGACCCAAAACTCCGCCTTGAAAAACAGGCTGGGGCAGCTGCAACAGCGCCTGAACAAATACAATCAAACGTTCATTCAGCTCTACAAATGCCAGTCCAGTGTATTTAGGTAAATAAATCACACACACTGGACGCATTCTTGCCTCAAAATGTTGTCTTGAATTAAATTACAATAGCTATAGATGGAAAATAAAATCAACTCTAAATGAACAGACAACAAACTAATTTTCCAATCCACTTGTGATTCCAGTGTGAATAGAGTTGCCGTTCAATTTATGTAAGACATATATTTATGCATGATCAAAATACCTTGCTAACAGGTGGAAAAACGTTAAATATTTGGGTATTTTGCATGGATCTTTTGCTGCTGTCCGCCATGATGAGAGGTCAAAGGCTATTTCATCTCGGCCACTCGGGCATCAAAATGATTTCCCAGTTTCCCAGTTGAAATCATCGTGGGATTATAAATTAATAGATCCACGGAAATCAAGGCTCTATGGAAGGAATTATGAGATGAGGTGGCGTTCATGTGCAATTCCCCACACGTAAAGTGGTATTTGGCATAATTCCCATAGCACGTGAAGGCAGCATACGTGTTGAAGAATACAACATTTGTTAAATTGACGGTCGCCGTTTGTGGTTTAAAATTTAAGTGTTTATTAATTTTAGCTGAGGTAGATTTTCAAATTGTTCTAATGATAGTATCACAATACTTAAAAGTGCTTCAAGTTATAAACCAAAACGAACAGGGAAGTGAGTGTAATTAGTAGTTTCTTGCCTCTGAGGCCAGGCCCAGTTATAAACAGCACATCGACAGCTGCCCTCAAAGCAGCCCACAGTCACCGCGGCGTAGTGGAAGATGGCGTTAGCCGAATGGAAATCCTAATGACAGTCTCAAAATTAGCCTCTTTTTGTACCATGGTGAGTCTACTACCTTTTGACTTTTGCATCATTTAGTCCTTATACTTCAGGATTATGTAAAAAGCATGGCCTATTATTACTATTATTGCCTTGCAAAGAAATATTCCTTATGAAGTAACTATTAAGTGCTGCTCTCTATGCTAGCAGCAAGTCGTTTTCCGATACAACTAAAGCACGCCCCAGCTTCACCAGTCAGTTCAAATGTCACAATTAGTTTATTTATGTAGTTATTACTGCTTTATTACTATCCTGTCTGCTCAGTAATGTGATCTTACCAAGTATTTAACGAAGTGACAGCGCACCTGCTGCTAGCTGGCTAACATTGGGCATCTGGAGCTAATGCACTGTTGTAGTTAGCCTTCCAACAACTGGCCACATCTGGTTCATTTGCCCTCAAATAACGATGCAATTGGGAGGATTGTGAAACACAGTGTAATCTAGAGCATTTTATGTGCTTCTGCATTATAAAGATGTAAGTTTTTTTTTTTTTATCGCAGGCGATGACGACATAGTTTATCATTAGCTACGCAGTTGTGGACCCGCTCCAGGTGTAATTATTGGTTCACTTTGCACCAGACCCACTGATTTATCTGTTTTGTGAATAATTTGAATACTTGTGATACATTTGGACATTACAATTAAAAACTATTGTCTTCAAATTTAGAAAATGTGTTAATGCAATCTAGTACGATCATTGCTGCATTCTGATGCAACTTGATGAATAAAACGAGTGGCTTATGATTTGACTTGATGAGAGTTTTACTGTGATTATTATAGGGCGCCAATGCCTCTGCTCTGGAGAAAGAGATTGGATCTGAGCAGTTTCCGGTCAATGAGCACTACTTTGGGTTGGTCAATGTAAGTGATTCTGTCTTTATTAGTCATTTTGCATTTATTGCTATTTTTTACTACCTCTGTACTCTCTTTTAGTTTGGAAACACATGCTATTGCAACTCGGTACTGCAGGCGCTCTACTTCTGCCGGCCGTTTCGGGAGAAAATCTTGGCATACCGCAGCCAGCCTCGGCGTAAAGAGAACCTACTCACATGTCTGGCTGACTTGTTCCATAGTATTGCCAACCAAAAGAGGAAAGTGGGTGTTATACCACCCAAGAAGTTCATCACACGTCTACGCAAGGAAAATGGTGAATATGATAACAGAACACCTGATTAATTGTCATGAATTGAATTAAATGTATTATTATTTTTCAGAACTCTTTGACAACTACATGCAGCAAGACGCACATGAGTTTCTGAACTACCTACTAAACACCATCGCCGATCTGCTTCAAGAAGAAAGGAAACAAGAGAAGACCAATGGCCGCCTTGCCAACGGCACATTGGACTCCCAGAATAACAACAGCAATGCTTCACCAGCTCCTACCTGGGTCCATGAGATCTTCCAAGGCACTCTGACCAATGAGACGCGTTGCCTCACCTGTGAAACTGTAGGTTTTTTGATTTGGTAAATTCAACAATAATCTATGCACATAAAATTCAACATGTCAAATAAGATTGGTTTTCTATTTAGATAAGTAGTAAAGATGAGGACTTTCTGGACCTTTCGGTTGATGTTGAACAGAATACCTCCATCACACACTGCCTCAGGTTAGATATTCAACAAAATGCCTAGTATGTTTATGTAGTATTTTTGTCATAGGTTCACGCTGTTTCCTTTGACATATTCCAGAGGTTTTAGTAACACAGAGACACTGTGCAGTGAGTACAAATACTACTGTGAAGAATGTAGGAGCAAGCAGGAGGCACACAAGAGGTCAGTATTAAGTTGTGGCATAACTAATCTATTGATGTTAATGTGAAAACATTACCACCAGTGAACAGTTGATCTTCCCTTAGACCCAGTGCTCTACTTTGTTTGTTTTTCTCCTTTGTCATGATTGTTCTCATGCTGTTTAGGCAGATGGAATAGATATGACTACTTATACTGGACATCATTATATTTCTGTAAATAAGATTAAGCTATACTGTGCAACATTCATTCAACAAAAACATCTTCATAGAAACAAGCAGCTGGTACAAGCGGGCCACCAGAAAAGTTGCGGGGTTCTTGTTTTTTAAAACCTTTTATAGAAAACTTAATATAAAAATAATTACACAATAATAAAATAAGGTATTTATTCTGTACAGGATAACTCTCTCAGTATTGAAAGTTTTTTCACAGATACATATATTATTCTGTTCCAAAGAGTTGGTAGTCAGGTTTTACTTCTCTGCTGCCTGTTCTACCTCTGATTTTGATATGATATATGAAACATGTACATTATATTATAGAAGCATTATCCAAACCTGAGATTTGATTATACTTTGTTATGCTCTTCCAACACTGCTCTACTGCTCTGTTCATATTGCTTGTTGTAATGACACTTTTTAAGTTCCTGAATGTGCCCGTTGTCAACCATAATTGAGTTGAACTAATTTGTGATCACAGAATGCGAGTAAAGAAGTTGCCCATGATCCTGGCTCTGCATCTGAAGCGCTTTAAGTACATGGAGCAGCTACAACGATACACAAAACTGTCCTATCGTGTAGTCTTCCCTTTGGAGCTGCGTCTCTTCAACACCTCTGGAGATGCCACCAATCCTGAGCGGCTCTACGACCTAGTGGCTGTAGTGGTCCACTGTGGAAGGTGTGTTATTTCAAATACCCTACAATACTGTATACCTGTTTGTTGTTTACAGTAGACATAAAATACTGCCACATCATGGTATAATGTTATCCTAGACATTGATTGTTGACAGTGACAATAATTTAATATAATCAGAGGTGAAATGTTATCGTGTTTGTTGCCATCTCAAGGTTGTGGGTTTGTGTCCTGACTATTAACTATTGCCTAAGGTTTCCCCATTTCATGCTACAGACAGATTATCTTGAGGGGGGAAAATGAATACACAATGTGTTGCAACCCTGTTATATTCAATTCATATTATATACACATTCAATGTATTTTTGTAACTCTCAAAATCACAACGGCAGTTGTCTCGAGAGGCTACAGCGGAAGTTGTATTTGTATATGTATTGCAGGAACGGAAAAAAGGATGATCATTATTTCTGTAATAATAATAAAATAATACTTATGCACCCATAGTGCTACAAGTGATGACGATGATGATGATGAATTAGTGAAATGCACTTGATTGTTTTTACCTCTAGCCTTTTTGGTAACAAAGAAAAAGTAATTGACTGAGGATATGAATTTTATGGTCACAATTATGGGACCAGCCCAGGCCTGAAGCCTAAAAAAAAATGGGACAACTTGGACAAGTGAGATCATAGTGTCCAGGCACACTCCAGGCAACTCCAAACACAGGAAATGTTTTACCAGACGCTACAAATGTTGCACCAACACGCAGTTCTATGAGTGTGAGCACAGACCATTTACAGGTATGATGGGTGCCACCACTCTACCAGGTGAGGTCCACACAGATATGCCACAACAGCTCTTGGATCGTAAAGGTGTTCCTAGTTTACAGAAAAGACTGAAGATGCTTTCTTCTTCTGCTGTTTTGAGGCACATTGGCACAACGTAAAACGGGTGTCCAAACTCTTTTCCTCTTTTTCCACAATTGAAACATTCAAAGCGGAGGAATGCAGACCAATGTGCAATACAGATGGGTGCAATAAACATGGCTCTGAGTGTACCGTTTTTTTATTAAAGATTAGAACATCTATTTTAAGTATATTTTACATATATACATGTATGTCTTTATTAATGTTTTGTTGTGAATGGATTGCACATAACAGTACTGTTTGTCTTTGCAGTGGACCAAATCGGGGTCACTACATTGCAATTGTAAAAAGTCATGACTTCTGGTTGCTATTTGATGATGACATTGTGGAGGTAAGTGATTATTAATCTCTACATGCGCCAAATTCTTTTTCACATACTTTCTTATGTGTTTTGTGTTTTTTTTGTAGAAAATTGATGCACAGGCAATAGAAGAATTCTACGGCTTGACGTCTGAAATCTCCAAGAACTCTGAGTCTGGATACATCCTCTTCTACCAGTCCAGAGATTAAATGTTGCGTGTTTCCCAGTAGGCAAGGTCTAATTCCTCTTTGCCTAGGGCAAAGGACCCTGCACCACCGCAGGTACCGCTCCTAAAGCTGTATTTTTAACCTGTGCTTTAGGCCCTCAGCGCTGCCGCTCAGCTGTGGAAGTGTCCCCCTGAACAGCTGTCCCTTCTGGTTCAGTCTTCATCCTGTATCTCTGGACGCTTTCTGCTACAGGGAAAAGACATTGTTGAATGAAAACTGTGTCAAGATTGTTCATTGTTTAAACGGACGTTGAGGAGGGTTGTACAGATGCAAGTTGGTCAAATGAGTGACATACTCATTTGGGATGAATGGTTATTTAATAATTCATATGATGTAATATTGGCCTGGTGTTTTCACCCCACACTGTTATACTGCACTGGCATTTACTGGGACTGGATCAGGTTTATGATCATGGATGTATCAAGGTGGGATGGGATACTGTCTCCTCTCTAGGGCACAGCAGGTGGGTTGTGTCTTTCTACAGTGTACAGAATGGTATTTGTATAAATATTACAAGAAGATATTATTCTCATTGGAAAATGTTAGACATTAAGAAGATGTATTAACACTATGGTGCACTTTTGATACCGTTTTGTAGGTGTTGGCAAATTAAATGTGAGGGTTTGCTTGAAAAGGCCTGTTGTTAACCGATCATTTTCTGTTTTAAAGAAAAAGAAATAAAACCTTAAACAAGTCTCTTGGGTGTGCTCCTTTCAGTGTCAGCCAGGTGCCCTCTGATGACTCATAGGCGCTCACTAGCGCCCAGCAGAGGTGATACTTTGAGGATCTACTTTCCCTACAACAAGCTATTTTAATCTATTTACACCCAAAACTAAAGTGTTTAATGATCGACATGATGCACACCAACGCATTTACGTGCACAGGGCGCGGATTTAAAGAGGAGCTGGAGTCAGGGAGGAGGGGGCCCACTTCATGCTGCTGTTAATAGCACAGACAGGACCAGAATAGAAGGGCGTCGCAGGAGGAGAGTACTCACTGCATCCAGTATATTGTAATCTTAAATTTTACTCCAGTTTGGTAAATCATCAATAGGGCAATAATAAATAACCTAGCCACTGTGCAAAACTTGCAAGCGTTTAGGGGATGGTGGTAAATGCCTCCTCACAAAAGCCACACTATTAAAATTAAAATCCAAACTTCCGTCTCGCGTGAATGTGTCCTTGACATGACAGGACTAGACAGGCTTTGTAAAGAGTTCAACCTGTCTGGCCTATTTGGGACTCCTCCTTCGTATCGACCCTCTTTCCTCAGCCTCCTGTCCCCTCCTCACAGCGCCTGCTCTCTGCACAGTCGCAATCTACAGCGCGCACTTATGCGGACAGCCTTTCATTCTTCCTGCTCAGCATCTCCATCCTCTCTGGGCTGCGCCCCCGTCGCTGGCGCTGCGTTGCCCACATCCACACCATGGACATAAGCAGCCATTCTTCCATCTAAACCGAAGGCCCACCTCGCTGTCAAGGTAAGTGTCGGGCTGGTCATCTTTTGCGTGAGCATCTCTAGTTTGATGACCACACAAAGCACGAGCAGTTTTGGTTCATGTGAAGCGTTTTTTTATGCATCTGATATAACTAAAGGCCATAAGGACAGCGCGACGGGACGATAGACGAATCCCGGTTGATTGCAGTAGCAGTCAATATGAACAGTGCAGTACTTGACAGTACGAGAATTATGACCGACATCTGGCCCACCAGAATGTGCTTCGAGCTGATTTGGGTTAGATTTAAACTCCAACGCACCGGTAGTGATGATCTTTACCTTCTACAAAGAGTTCATAGCCTGGAGTGCCCCTTGATGATACCCCCTTTTCTGTATTTTACTTTGACTAATTATCCAGGCCACATGCAGCACATTAAACATAACCCTAAATGTTTATATATTGTGTAACACTGTCTTCCAGTGGCGCTTGGATGGCAGCATGGGGGACTTGCACAACCGCGGCCCCCTGCTAGGCCCACAGATACATGTCTTAATACTGAAATGAATTGTCCAAGCTCTCTAGGTTTGTAACTATTTGTAAATAAAAAAAAACTGAACAGTTCTTTTGTTTTTCAGACAGGGCCACAATGAGTGAAGAGTCATCTGTCTCCCCCAGTTGGCTCGGCCAGGACTCAACCACATGGGCCAGTGGAGGTGGAGCACTGGACAACAGCACAGGTCTGGACATATTTCCTCAGGAGGACATCTACGCCCCCAGCCAGCTGCCTCTGCTGGTCAACCCCTGGGACATTGTGCTGTGCTCCTCTGGGACTCTGATTGCCTGTGAGAATGCGCTGGTGGTACTGGTCATATGGCAAAATCCGGCACTGCGGGCCCCCATGTTCCTGCTGATAGGCAGCTTAGCACTGGCTGACCTTTTGGCTGGTCTGGGGCTGGTGCTTCACTTTACATGTGCCTACTTGCTCCGCTCTGACTCAGCCCAGCTTCTCACCGTGGGGCTGGTGGTGGCCTCCTTCTCCGCATCGGTTTTCAGCCTGTTGGCCATCACTATTGACCGTTACCTGTCCCTGTACTATGCCCTGACCTACAATTCAGAGCGGACAGCAGCGTTTACCTACACCATGCTGGTACTGCTGTGGGGCATGTCCCTGTGTCTGGGGCTGCTGCCGGTCACAGGGGTCAACTGTTTGGCAGAGGAAGCCTCCTGCAGTGTGGTGCGCCCGCTCACCAAGAACAACATTGCTGTACTTTCTGTGTCGTTTCTGCTACTCTTTGGCCTTATGCTGCAGCTCTATGTCCAGATTTGTAAAATAGTGATGCGCCACGCTCACCAGATTGCCCTCCAACATCACTTTCTAGCTGCCACACCTCACTATGTCACCACGCGGAAGGGTGTGTCTACACTCGCCATCATCCTGGGGACCTTTGCTGCCTGTTGGATGCCATTTACTGTCTACTCTCTGATTGCTGACTACACCTACCCTCCCCTCTACACCTATGCGACACTGGTGCCTGCCACATACAACTCTGTCATCAACCCCGTCATCTACGCTTTCAGGAACCAGGAGATCCAGAAGGCCCTGTGGCTGGTGTGCTGTGGATGTGTGCCCAGCAGTGTTGCCCACAGAGCAAGGACCCCAAGTGACGTGTGAGCCCGGAGCAGAGTGTTCTGAGTGAGGCACCCTGCACCAGCTGTGCTCTTCACCTGAGGGTCCCAGAGCAGCAGCAGGACAGCAGGGGGGGAGGATCGTGTGGCCAGGGCTGTAGCAACACTTCTGACTAGAGGGGTGCCACTGGTTGATGCAGTTGTATTCATTATCAAACGCCCTGCTGCGAGGATGGTATTGTGTTCTTTGTTCCACACATCACAGGGCACCGTGTCCTCCCCAGTGGTAGCCCCTTCCTCAGTTGCCCCCTTTCGTTTACTCTGTGCCACGCCCTTTTCCCTCGAGTCTGCAGAGAGGGCCTCACATGTTACAGGCAGCAGATGTACAGAAAGCCTGCATATTTAACAACACCGAGGCCTGCGGTTGACACGTGTTGTATTTTCAAATGTTTGTTTCGTAATGCAGCAGCACGTGCGTGAAAGCGGTCTAGATGAGAAAGCAGAGCAGTAGGGCTGAAATGTCCACGGAAGAGAGAGCTGTGCAGAAAGCCCGTCTGGAGCAGCATCCAGTGGCTCTTCTGCTGCACTCCGAACGTGCATCGAAAGCTAAACGGCCGCGGAGGGCTATAAATAGCCGCGGCGCGCTCCGATCCGCGCCCTGCGTCCTCCACAGATGCCGAGAAAGACATGAAGATGCTCTTTCTCCTCGGCTCTTCCCGCGCATCTTTAATCGTTTTCATCTAGCTGTTCAGACAAAGCCCGAGAGAATACTGTCCGTGTCAAAACGAGGTCCAATCAGACGCCACTGTTTCCAAATAACGGTTAACGTTACCAGAGTACATGCCGGATATTGTGTGATTTGCATGCAAGCGTTTTTCTTCAGATCCCCTGCTATACTTCAGGCAGTGTCATCTTGACGTTTTATTGTCACAACTAATTGTATTGAGCTTCAGAACTATACTTAAGACTTGGTGTACCTCACATGAATTCCAATGAAAGAGCTAAATCATCACTCAAGTGAAATTAAATGCATTGTATTGTAGTTCAGAGATGTGCTGCACCAGCTGCTCTGCTCTGTATGGTTTGTTCATTCATACAGATCAGCAATAACACGCTTGTGTGTGATCAGTGAAGCAATACTCAAGACAGCAATAACATCTCTGTCCCACCCAGACTTCTTCCTGCTGAGGTGGGCAAGAAAGACATGTTGCTTGAAAAGTACAATTAAGACCATTGCCCAAAAAGTGGAATTAAGACCTTAGGTGAAAGATTATGTTCTATTACTCCACTGCCGCATTTTGGTCCACTAAAGGTCTTCTAAATTGGGTGTCTTTGGTCTAACTGAATTGTAAAAGCGTGTGTTGCTTCTGCTTGGTGTCAGCATTGAACAGTGGTCAGTGTGGTAGAATCTGAACTGTCCTGAACCTGGATGTTCAACTTGAGACAGTGTTGGTATGAGTTGCGTGGGTGTGTGTGTGTGTGTGTGTGCGGGTGTGTGTGTGATTTTGACCCAGCAGTTCAGCAGGGTGTGATCCTTCCCTTGTGTAGTCAGGGGCTATATATCGCTGTATTAAGGGTTGCCCTTTGTTGACCCCTAACTTTGTGAATGCTGCCAGTCTTCCTGTGAACTCTGAGAGAAGAGGCCTCGCTATGTAGTTTTGTTATGACGTTTGTCTTACAGCGTATAGACCTTTTCACAAGATGTATTTATGATGATGTTCCAGCACTTAAAGCCAAAGTGAAAGGACTCTAAATTAACAAGGATCATACTGTGTTTTATGTTAATATAATGTTTATATTCTCTAGTGCTTAAAATCATTCTGGGTGGTTAAGGCAAGTGCCCATTAAGTGACCTCTCAACAATTACATGAGCTAAAATTGGCAACTTCCAAAGACATGTGTAATGCTCCCTCTTGATTTTCTTAAATAATTAATATGTGTTTTGTTAAAAAGGTGATCCAAGGAAATCAAAAGAGTAGCATTTTCCAGCTTTGGACTGTGGCCGGGGTATGTGAACTTGTGCAGTGTCAGATTGTACTTTTCTGTGAGCACCAACAGCTCAGGCTGGCACACCACAAAACACCACAAACTTGTATTCCTTTGGAGAAAAGTCTATTTTGTTATATTCATTGAAAAGTTCTATTTTTTCCACTTGCTGGCCTGAGTACTTTCAGATTCTGGTGTTGTATGCTGTAATGGCGCTGTAAAGCATTTTTTATGAATGTAGTATTAATCAACAATTTTTTTAAAATGAACCCCCTCCCCTCACAAATAAATTGTATGTAAATAAAGCATGCCGATGAGGAAGGACCACCATGCATGGTGCTACCAAAAACCAATACGAATACAGTTGGTTGCACCACTTAGATTAAGAAGTATGGCCAAGGCAATGGTAATGTAACATTTGTTCAAGTGACATCCACTTTTCTTGCTTCAGTCATGTCAGTGTTGATAAATGAGTAACAAGCCAGACCGGAGTTTGGTGACAAAACATGGTGACGGCTGAGTGAGTGTTTTTGTCACATGACAGATGTTGAATTTGTCAAGAGGAAGGTGAGCAGGTGAGAAAAGGGCTTCGTTTCCACCAACAATATAATGAGACTATGAATATGGATGTAATCTGTGCACACTTGTTAATCTACAGGAAGGTTTAACTGATACTTGCTACTTCTGTAATACTTGGTTGGTTTTAGGAGTGGTTGGTACATGAGGAAGGATCAGTAGTCAGAGAAAGATGCTGATTCTGAATCCAGAGCTAAATATCAAACACTCAAGGGCCTGTGAATGTGTGTGTGTGTTTTTATTTCAGATAGCAACACAGTAACAGCATCTTGTGTATATGTATGCGTAGTTTTTAATGTGAAATGCACTTTATTTTTGGATGAAAATGGCACAAATTAAGTATCTGCAAAATGAAACATATGATAATCAACATGCACTAAATGAGATATTGTACAGTTTGTGTGACTGTGGCGTCTATTTTTCCAAAGTGTTAGCTGTACTTTTTATTGCTTACATTGATTAGTTCATTCTATTAAGAGATCTTGTTAATTTTGTATTAAAAATGTGCTGTGCATAAAACTTAGGCCTTGTCCTCATCCTTTCTTGCCCGGCTGTTTCCTTGGCAACTTCACCCTCAGCTGTTCCGTTTCTGTGGAAACTGAGCCAGGTATGTGTCGTCTCTATGACAACAGTGGAACAGCAAAGACACAATGGTTCATTCATACTTTTATTTTTCACACTATACAGCCACAATCTGTTTGTATAGTGATCAGCAGTAAGTTTAAATATCTCCTTTACTTTATTGCAGCATTTTATACAGAACACTCTGCTAGCAATTTGTTGCTTTCAGTTACTTTTATGTAAGCTACTACATGTTAAAAATCTACCTCCTGATCTATGGCTTAAACAAATATTTCAATTAAAAAAAGTACATTGGTGAGCTCAAGAGGAACATTTCTAGCATCTTTTTGATTATATGAGATGAGCTCCTTTACAGGGTGTCTATAGTGTTTCAACAGGTAGAGAACTAGGGTGCATTCACATTGCTCAGTTGAAGAGGCTTGTCAGGATTATAATTTGTTATAAAGTGTTTAGCATGATTTCCAGTTCTTATTAGATGGTTAGCTTATGTTAACATGCAGCATAAAATTGTGTATTTTCAGCAACAATAGGTGAGTAACTGTGATTGTGATTCAGTGGCCATTAGTTCAACATGTGTCTTCAATTATGTGTGTACAATGAGTGGTTAAACTATCAGTTTGAACAGTGTGTTAATCAGACCAGTCATTCTCCTCTAACTCTGAGTCGTCCTCTGAGTCAGAGTATTCCACAGCGATGCGTCGTGACAGGATCGTGGCCACATCATTTCCTACTGGTTCCCTCTTTGCCTGCTGCTCTTGCTGCTCCTGCACTTTCTTAAGTTGGATACCTGAAACAATACCATACGTTATGACAGAGTGTTGTTTTATGATAAATGTTTAATACAAAGAACACAGTTTATACTAATGGATAAATGCATGTTTGACGCTCACCCATACGTATGGCAGCCAGGAGGTCGCTCCGGGCATCATTGACCACTGTGTTCTCAGCAGATGCATGATGAGAGGAGGACATTTTGCGCGTTATGGAGTGGGGGGCACCAGCTGAGATGGGTGGAGGAGGTGGGCCAGGGGGCGGTGGGGCAGTCAGTGCTCCAGATAGAGGGGGTGGAGGTGGGGCATAACCCACAGCAGCACCCATTGGTCCTGGAGACATGGGACCTCCAGGAGGAGAGGCGAAGGCAGTTTGAGCTGAAGGAATGAGTGGGGCAGGAGGAGGAGGAGGAGGGGTATTGGCATAGCCATCCATACTGAAGAAAGACAAAAGGAGAGTTCAAAGTTATCATATCTGCCCAAAGATGCTAATAAATTCCTGTATTTAAGACAAGCCACTAGATGGCAGCATTAGCTCATAATTGGTATCCTAAAGGCTTTGTTGGCAATGGTTCCCTTGTGTACTGAATTGGTTCAGCTCACAAAGTACCCAGGTGTTGTCTTGATTGTTACATTCGACATGATAAATCTGGTTGTGTTGTGTGGTATATTATACCTGTAGTCTACTGGTGGGAGGGACATAGAGCCTCCGTTCATGGCTTCAGTAGGTGGAGGGGGCAGCGGTACCTGGTGGTGCATGCGGCCCAGTGTCCCGCCCTGATAGGCCATGGCCCGACCTCTGCCCTCCAGCTCTGCCCCTTTAGGAATGTGCCCTGCTGCCATCTGAGCAGCGAGGACACTGGGAGGTGGGCCAGAGTAAGTGTGAGCGTGTCCAGCGTGGTTCATGGCATTAGGATAGTGATGTTGCTCATGACCATGACCCCTAAATGACACAGTATAGAATATTTATTAGAAGACATGAACAAACAAAAAGACTAATCTGCAGTGGAAATACCTGTTTTCTGGGGACATCGAGCCCTCAGAGGAAGCGGCCCTGTCTCTGTGTATGGTGTGTCGATGATCAGGCCTCAACTCTTTGTCCAGAGCCAACATATTCCACTCCTGACGACGGTTTCTTGCTTTGCGGACCTTCTTGACTTCTCGTTGTAATGTGCCATCCACGCAACGTCTCTGCTCCTTTTTATAGAAAATTATCAAATGTTATGTAAAATGCCATGATTAATAAAACCCTATTAGCAGGTGTATACCTTTTGCTTCCTCTTCTCTTTTCTCTTGTCCTCTGTGTCCTGCAGCATTGTCTCTTTCCAAAGATGAAAGAAATAGGAAGGATCTGTATAAAACTTGAGTGCATCCTTCTTGTCATCCCTGTAAAGACCAATGAGAGGCACTGAATTACAAGTAATAAATTAAATTAACAACAATTTCATATAGAATAACAAATAACCTGTATGATGAGAGGATGCTGAGAGGTGGAGGCTTGTCACTCAGATTAAACAGGTCAGTAACCGGGTTGGGTATGCTGCTCTTGGACACCACCTGCTGGTCTTGGGTGGTAGAGCTCTTGAACGCTTTCCTCATGTTAATGTCTTGCAAGGAAACTATTAGACACAAACAGGAACAGGGTAAAAGATATAGAATAAAAGAAGAGCTAGAAAAGATATGGAAATGACAGCAAAGCACGTCCTTTTGACCCACCTTCTTCTACAGTAGAGTCCAGCTGTGTAACTTTGACAGCCAGCCGGTCAATACGGTCCTGGAGTGAGTTGGCACGTATGTAGAAGTTGTTGGCCTCATTAAACAGCTCACCGAAAATGTCCTCTGCATGTTTACCTAATGACACAGAGCAAATCATAGGACTTATGAGAAATAGACCTGCAATCTATATTTGGAGTCAAATATGTCTGCATGGCCAGAGCACCGATCAATACAGCAGAAATGTGACACAATGTGAAATCCAAGTCCTGAGACGCACTGCAGGACTGTTAGTTTCTGTAGAACGGCACAGAAATTGTAATAACAGGTTTATCCTAACTAAATGCTGCATGAGAATTTGTGTTTTTGTTCACTTAACTACACAGAAAGCCAAAACTCATTAAAATGTCCTGAAGAAGCTGTAAACTTAATATTGGGTGCTGGGTTTAATTATGTTTAAAGGTGTGATTTAAATTACATTTAAAAATGTGACTCGATACAAGTGGTAAATGGAAGAGTGCTCAGTTTCACTCATTTGCAAACGACAGTGCTCAAAAGTAGGATGAAAAGATGGTGTACCAAACGCAAACGTGCCAGGTTTATTTCTGTCCCTCCTGCTGACAGGATGGGCCGCAGGAAAAATATGAAGCGGAAGGAAGAATCCTACATCCTGTAGTTGGATTTTGAACTCCTCAAGGAATTGGTCTGGTCCATAACTAACAAGTCAAGAAAAAAAAAACTTCACATGGGCCTATACTACTACTACTAATTGTACTAACTATTGTTCAAACTTGATTTCAATACTAAGTAATAGGATCAATACTCAATGCTTTTATAAGACAAAGTCCTTTTCAACACAAAATAATAGTACTTTCTTTACGTTACCTTGTGGTCTTAATTGTTCTAGTTCTGATACATTTCAAGATCTTTCTAAAACTGTTCAGGAAAGGTAAAATATTATCCTATTTATGTGACTTTTTCAGTATTTATACTTGCTCAAATGAGTATCTAAATGTTATCCTAGTTTTAGTATCAATTAGTATCTGATTTATTTTTAAACTTTTGACAATCCTAGTCCCTGCACAGGCTGAGGACTAATTAACGCTGGAAAATAAAGATAGGGACTTGTCCGAGAGAAACATTTGTGTGTCATGTCTGTATGTAGTATGTAGACTAGGCCCATGGCTTATATTTAACCCACAGCTGCTGTTGAAAGGCCTACTCTCAGTGCAGGAACTTGATACAATGCAATGGTCAGACTCACAAAGAATGGACCGACTCAATGGAGTTTGTAGCAAAAAATATTTGCTTTTGATTTGATTGATTTAAATAGGCCAGTAAATTGTGCATATTTTCTGATTAGTGGGAGGTGGCACTCAGAAATATTAGAAACATCATGACAATTAATGATTTAGCTGCAGATTACTGTACAAGTAAAAAAGTAATTTTCGAAACCCGGGCTTGTCAGATTAGATTAGAATAACCAACTATGGTTTTAAAGTTTATGCTGTAGTGTAGGTAGTAAACCTCTTTCCAGTCCTAAATAAGCATGAAAAATAACTACACCACACAACAGTGGCATGTCCACAGCTGCCCTGATGAGTTCATCTTTGAGACCATCTAAAAGGATTACATGTCCGGCCCCTATCTCCCAGTCCCAGGCCGTAAGCTCGCCCAATGACCCCGAGCTCTGTAGCTATGACAACGACCAAATCAATCACTGCTGTGGGATTAACTATGAAACCATGTGATCTCGTCCCGCTACAAAGAGGTTTCACACAGTAAATAGTCCTCAAAGTAAAGTCATTGAGCTTGCATCCTGAGGAAATGACAAATAAACTTTTGGCCTGTAATTAAAATCAATTCAACACGTGGTTTATGACACCCTCAGTTTATACAGAGTGTGTCTTACTTAGACTACTAAGCTGGCGAATGATGGCGGATAGGGTGTTGTTCATCACACATTCAAGCTCACTGTCGATGCCCTCTGGGAGCTCGCCTCGACAGAGGTGGCGCGGCTCGATGTTCCTCTTCACCAGCGGCATGGTTACGCCTCACACCAGGAGTGTCCCACCAGCACCAACTGTACAAAGGACAGGACAAGATATGAGACAAGCATGGGGAATCTAAGCCAGAGGAAAAAAATCACACAAAATGAAAACAATTAGCTTTACTAATAACCTTTATGTGGCAAATTCATGGCGCCCTTGTATGTAGGTCGGAAGTTGTGCCTATAAGCCCATTCTATTTTGAACAAGGGAAATTGAAGCATTAAAATATTTTCTTCTTCTGTGATGGCCAGGTCCAGCCTGGGAAGCAAAGGCCGGGAAACAAACCCATGAGGCTGCATTATGGGGGGGAATGTATATTTATTTATATGTACATATGCTGGTCTAGTAGTGGAGTTTGCATTGTAAAGTAGACATAAACACATTTACCAAAAGCCTGAAAGCAACAACCATCAGTGTCCCGAAGTCAGCAGTGAGATTTAAGCATTAGGAAGATGCAGTGTTCCTGCTAATCCCAGGACAGCTTGACAGAGACCCAGCTGGTGTCTTGTCACACAAACTAATTCATGACTGTGTAGTGCTACCCAAAATATGCCTTTTATGTGCATTTTTTTAACATTAGCACTATACAGTGCAAACTCAACTTCTATCATTTGTCTTTTATGCAATCTTCTACAGTTCAAATGTCTACAGACAATAGTAAAACCATTTTAGGTTCCAACAAGCATCACAGTGTCCTTCCGGTTTCCTGTTTTTTCACTCTCAATCTGTTCCTGTTTCCTGGTACTCCCAATGTCACATCTCTTCTTCCTGCCCAAACACTTGAACAATATGGCTCAAGGAGAGAGGAAGGACAAGAAAGTACACACCCAAACAGAAATACATTTATAATTATAAAAGTATAGAATCAGTACATAGACAGCCAGTATATGTTGAGTGGCACAAGAGCCACAGAGGGATGGATACTACAACATGTATGTTCAAAGTCTATTTATAGCTTGTTGTACAGTTTTGTTTTGTCAGTACACTTTGGTGTGTTATATTGTGGAACAAGCCAAAAAAGAACCACAGCAAATGGTTCAGTTATTTCCTTTGGCATTTCCATCTCTCTCTCTTTATTCTCATGATAGTCAGAAAATATTATATCAATTCAACAGAAATATCATCATTTTCAGACAAAATGTGAAATGTCTGAAAAAAAAATAGAAATATTACCGTACCCTTATTTGAAAGTGTACAACATCAGCTCTTTTTGTAGCGTTTTTACTATAAGTATTCACAAAACATTAAATCTTACAGAGATTAAAAACCTTTTTTTTCATGAGCGTTCTGGCCAAGAAGCAGCAACAGAAGCGGTTGGTTAGCAGATGACGCTGAAATTAAGTCTTAAAACCTCAAGAATGGACAACAAGACTCAGTACTCCTGTTGTAACAGCCAGTGATCTGTTCTTCTGTATCTACCTCTGGATCTACCTGCGTTGCACCAATGAAATTTCCCCATGTGGGACAATAAAGGAATATCTTATCTTATCTTATCTTATCTTATCAATGACAGCGACAATTCTTTCACTGAGGCCAGCTCTCACTAACAGAGTCCTGAACAGGCTGAGCTGCCCCCTGCAACCACCAGCCTCGGCCAAAATAGACAAAACAAAGGCTCAAATGACATCATCAATGAAGCTTGCATCAAATTATCGTTAATATATGTGTCATAGCTAGTTAGAGCAAAAATATAAATTATGGGGTTGAATGTTCTTTACTATCTGGCGTTATGCCAGAATCGCATGTCTGAGGTGAAATAATGAGGAAAGAAGGGTGCGTGCGGAGGGACAGAGCTTTACGCGGCTAAGAGAAATTAATGCAAGGATCGTTGTAAGTGGGACAAGAGCGCTCAGAGTTTTGGAAGTGTCAAAATGGAGAGGCAAACTTTAAGAGATAGACGTATCTGTGGGAGTGAAGGGAGAAAAAGGGGACTGCATTAGGGGGAGGGGTACAAACAGGCATCTCGGGAAACCACTGAAAGCTTCCCGGGACAATAGAGCTTCGTTCACACGGCAACAGCACTAGCTCTCCTATGCATCCTCCCCCTCGTTCTTCCCCACTTCAGCCTCCTTTAAGGGCCCCTGGACCCTCACCATGAAAGCCCTGTGAGCCAGCCTCCTGCACTCATTAGGGAAGAAGAGGAAGAGAGAGTACAGCATGGGCATGACTAGAAAGTGTCATCCAACACTTGAGCTGTCGCTGTGAGACACATAAAAAGACTTACTGTACAGTGTCCAGCTCTATTTTCAAACTACTCTTTTGTGTCCCGGGTCTGGATATTGAATAATGCCTATAGCACTCTGGGCTCAGACCCACAAAGTAGCTTCTCAAATATCCTATTAGCAGCATGTAAACAGCCCCATCAACTGCAAAAAAATGTCTTTGATCCTTCGAAGGGGTCACATTCATGCTGCATTCAGGGTACACTGCAGTTCCCTGGTGATTCCTGCAAGACACCAATACAGAAACGCTGAGGCAAAGATGTGGGAAGTCCATTAAGATGTGAAAGGCGAATCATTATCAATTCATGAACTGAGTATAGCGCCTTGTAAGGCTGTTTGCCATGCTCTTATGCTATGAATTATATAATTTTGGTTTATGTCAGACCTGGTGCTGTCCTAATATCTACATTGCTTCTGTATTAATGCAAGGACAATAATTGTCAGTATTGCAGTGGTATTTGTAGGGATGATGCCTGAAGGCCCCTTTGACCAAATGTCACTGCGGAGTGGATAAGCACTGCTGGGGAGTAAAAAACACACACATTTTTCCCATGTTGGTATTGAGCAATTACAAAGGAATAGTAACAAGTCCAAGCAGTTGTAGATTTTTGCAGTTTGGAAATAGATATATTACAGTATAGTATAATATTAAGAAATTTGCACTGTTTAATAGCATTATTGTCTGAACATAATTATGTTATGAACAATAACAGTGTTTCCCATTGATTCCAGGAGGACTTGCTTTGAATAATTTATTCTCATATAATTATAAATACAAAATGTTGCTTATTGCCTTTATCAATCTTAGAGCAGTCCTTTTGTCCTGTATAAGCTACTTTTACTTGTTTCTATAATACATGTTGTGATGTCAATGTGTATAGTCCAGATTGGTTTTAGACTATGTGGGGCAACATAAGTCTCCTCTTGGAAACACTAGATTAATCTGCGCTATGTTTTATACTCAATATTAAGTACTTAAGAAAAATACAACTATGAATTGGCTGAACCATGTTCACTTGCAATGATAACATCTGTTTATAAATGGTAGATTAGATCCATGGTAATCCACATTTATATAGGCCTTGTCATCACATGGATGTCATACTCCAGACACTGTAAACAACACAGTGGCTGTTATGTTCGTGGCTCCTCTCAAAGTGATGGCTCTATTGCCACTGGCAGTCTAATACTCGCAAAGGCTTGAACTATAGCAGCTCGATCAATCACTGTTCCGCACCGCCGCTCCTGGGCCGTAACTGACCCACATCTGCTCATCCACACAGCGATTTCTCTCACCACACTATTTTTACTCAGCATCTTGTAAAAATGTATGAACAGCTGGGACATATTATTTGTGCTGGAGTTTTACCTACAAACATTAAATACAGCATGTTTATTGTGGTCCACGGGGGTCCGCTCGCTCCACTGACCACTTTGGTTAGCTAGCGCACTGATCTTACTTTGAGATTTAGTTAGAAAAAAACAAAAGCAAGCAAAAATACAATTGCTTATTAGGAATAAAAGTCAGATATTACTCCACTACAGAGTACTTACAGGAACTTAAATGATCAGTAGATTTGTGTCCGTCCGCATGTCCCGTTAGACACTCCTGCCATCCCGTGTCCACGGCCCGTCTGGACGCTCCGCGGAGGGACAAAAAAAATAAAAAAGAAGTCCTCTGATGAAAGGGCGGGGCTTGTTTGGTACGCCAGCCAATCAGATAGCACGGTACAGGATGTTGCGATTGAAGGACGTTTTTTATAGCCAATGGCAGCTGTACAAAAACATGAGTGACACTTTAGGCTCAATGAACACGGGGCGGGGCGACTACTGGGCGTTGCTGAAGCGCTCAACAATGCTTCATAAAATGTGTTCTAGGAGTAGAAGCTAGCGGGATAATGTAAGAGCATTTTAAATTTGATTATCTTAATAAATGCGTATTATTTAGCTGGTTGTATTCCAATACTGGTTTACATGCAAGCCAAAAATCATTAACCGATTTCTGGAGTTATCAGGATATTGAAATAAAAACACACACACACAAATAAAAAACAATCTTAATATTTAAGTTTTATAATTCATTGTACTTTGTCCAAATACATTAATCTAAAAATACATTTATAAACTGACATGTCACCAGGGAATGGTGATTATATCAGATTTCTTTAGTGCATGTTAACACAAACCAAACCAATCAAATCTATTTATTGGGTTATCCAATTATTCTAGTTACCAGATTGTTACAGGCCATGTTAATGTACCCATTGACAAATTACAGATATGGAGTTTCCACTTTAATTCTCTTGACACGTGTAAAATATTTCAATACAGTACAATGTATGTTCCATTATCTGCCATCTCCATGCGGCTGGTTGGTTTGTAAGGCCTCCCACAGCAGCGAAACTCCTCAACATGAGCTGCTTGGCCACACTTGCCATAAAATCATGATATCAGATTAAATGAAAATTATAAAATCTGTCACTGCCTTTTCCTCGCAGCCTCCACTCTCCACCTCTGCAAGCAGTACACATCCTCCAAACATGCCTCCCAGCAACCTAGGTCAGATCACAGCTGCTGCCCTCAAAAGTCTATACACTTAAACACACAAACAAAAGAACAACTGTCAGCGCTAGCCGTCACATTGCAGCTTTGACACGGGCCAGAAGGACAAGGTAACTGGCCGGAGCAGAAAGTAATGATGAAGAGGGGAGCCGTGTATATAAAATAGTTTTAAACCTGGCCATTCTGTACTGCTTTAGAAGGAATATTTTATCTCCTTGTTTTGGTAGCATTTCATATCCTTGCATCCCAAATTCAAACAGCTGCTCTATACTTGTAATACTGGGGAATTGCTGAACTCTTTGAGTACTCTGTTTGGTGGGAACAGCAAGGAAGCCCCCCACATCACTTAAGTACATTCTTTCAGGTGGGAGTGATCATGGCGATGCTGAATGACACGTCTCAGTAGCGGTGGCTCTGGTGAGAGTACTGGGGCGGCTGTTGGGAGGTAGAGGAGTATCCCATGCTGCTCTGGGGCAGTGATGTGCTTGGTCCTGGGTTCTGGTAGGCAGCATGTGGATTGGAGCGCTGCAAGGAAAACCGCAGCGTAAGTTTTCAAGAAATCATAAATGATTACACGTTATCAGTGACTGCAGAGGAGTACTGCACGTACCTGGTAGTCTGAGGTCATAATGAGCCCCCCTGAGGTAGTGGTGGGCGGAACAACTCGCACCTTCTTCAACGGTGGCCCTTGTGTGTGGCTGTTATCAGGGTTGCCAGTGTGTCCAGCTCCGTTTGTGTGGTTATTTCCCTGTTGTTGTTGCTGGTTTTTCTAAAGGCAATGGCAAAATGCAACACAAAATTATTGTACCGGTAATGATGAAGCATAAATATGTGAAGGGACAATTAAATATTCTTACCTTGTCTGCCTTGTCCTCTGGCTCCTCCTCTGTTAGAAATTCCCTTTTGGGATAAGGAATCTGGCAACCTGCAAACACACTAAATAAGGCAGCAAAATGTAATAAATCATGTAAATCATAATCAAGTCATATCAGAATCAGTTGTATAACTAGGGAACTTGCTTTGGCGTCAAGGTTCAACATACAACAATCTATGATAATAATAATAATACAAAATAATAGTAAATGTATAGACTATGCTAATAGAAGATCAAATTAAGGCACGCAAAATAAAAAATATAAGTAGAAAACAGTCAATTAAATATTATGTGCAGTAGTGTTTTACTTACTCGGAAGTTGGCAATGGTTCTTCTAAAAAATAAGGGTCCTGCATGGCCTGCTCAGATGTGATTCGACGGATGGGATCCATAGTTAACAATTTTTGCAGCTTTAATAAAACACATGTTTAATGAGTAAACAAATATGTTCATGATTAAATACTTTGTTTTTGTATGATGGTCTTACCAAATGGAATGCTTTGCTGTCTGGTTTGACTTTGTGTTTTTCCATGTACTTTATGAGGCTACAGTTTGTGTATCTGGAAAAAACGATCACATTTATATATATTTAATTATTCTTATTCTTATTATAGAATAAGAAGAGCCTCCATATCCAAATATCTAGAGAACAGTGAGACAACACAAACTCACGTATTTCTTCTGAAGTCTTTCATCAAAGTTGAGTGCTCTGGCATCTTTTTGATGTCCTCCCAATCTTTATCTGCAAAATGGAAAAAAGACAGTCCTCCAAGGTCTTAAATGATTTATTTAAACAAAAGATGTTAAAAAGAGATAACTGTAAACCTTCATACTGTACAGTATGTCTTCTATTTATTTAAAAGTTTATAAACATGACTTATCCACAGATACAGGTCTAATTATATTTAATTGAATGGTATTGAACTGTACATGATGGCCAAGTTGTTGCTTTAACTCTGCGTTTTGGTTCTCAAGCTGACAATCCAATTGGAAGGCAGTAGAAGCCTCGCAATTGGGTGGCCTGGGGACCAGTCTCACTCAGACCTTTTCGCAGTCAGTCTCATGGTGCCTTCATGTGGTGCCGTCTCAACCATAAATACAAGTTTCCGGAAGTTGCACATGAACATTGCACCAAAGCCGGCGAAATGGGAATTCCGGAAACAGCACGGACGAACAGTTGTGACGTAGTGGGCGTTTGATTGGAAGAAGGCAAAGTAGAGTCAACTCCAAATAAGATAGATTGCAATATATCTTGTATTAACTGAACAATAAGCTTTGAAGAACTACTTTAAGCAACTTAACTACCCCAAATGACTGAGTCACAAACATGCATAGACTGCAGTTTCCCATTTATAGAGTTGTCCAGTCTAATGGTCTATTTTATGTCCCCAGAGTGTAAAAACCAAGCCAATTTCCTGATTTGCCCAGTCAGACTTCATAAGCCCATCTATCACAGCCCACGAGGTTGGAGCAAAAACACAAACAGACCACTCAATCTGCTCAATACAAGACTAAGAAGAGGACACGTCCACCTCCACCAAAGTGATCGGGCCAACTTTATATAGCGTTTACCACTCATCATTACAGCGATAAAACACATGGATAAGACTCACTCACGCTAATGTGCTGCTCATGTTGGGTAATTTATAAAATGATCAGGGTTTGGGCTTCATAGAAAAAATAAAGTAAGACGGCTGCATTGAAAAATATAAGCTTGGGCCACTCGGGGGTCGAGTGGATAACACACAAGCCTGCCACATGCAGGATGTCCTTCCCCAGTTTCATGTAAGGCTATGTGAATATTCTTAATAAGCGAACATATTTGATGATAATTAATAAGTACGCGGTGAGTGTGGCTTAACATTAGAATGCATATTTTCTAAAAATAATTATTCATGTATGAAGTAACATCAATTCTATAATAAAACATTGCCGCTTAAAAAAAGTTAATTTCAACTTGAATAATGAGTTTATCAAGATTGTGGAGTGTAACAAAGGGCCAGATTGTTACCACTAGCACTAAACACTTTTCACTATTTGCACTTTAAATTACATTTCACTTTAATTGCACACAGCACATACAAACTGGCTCTGTGTTACACGCAGTTTATCAAGATTTCAAACTAAGCCTTTCTTTAAACCACTTCCAGACCAGGCTGGATCTTAAATAGCATCTCAGAAAGTAAACCAGTTTTATGAAATAACCAAAAAATAATCTAATCTGCAGCGAGCTTGTATTCTGAAGGTTTGTTATGTCCTCAATATGCAGGTGAATACAGGAAGCCTAGATTTAGTTGTGACTGTAGTTCCTTTTTCAATTTGAAAATAGTTCAGTAAGATGCTACATACCTTCAAGATGAAGTGTTTGAACAAAAAAGACAGCAAGAAATTATGTTTAGAAGTTGAGTCAAATAAGTCTTACCAGCAGGAAAGCCCATAACATTGAAGATACGGTCCAGCTGGTCATGGTGGTATGGGTTACTGGTTTTAATGTCCTCTTGGCGACAATGGAATATAGGCTCAGATGTCAGTAATTCAGCAAAAATACAGCCAATCGCCCAGATGTCTGGAAAAAATGGCCACAGCCAACATGACTATATACATATTGCTCAATACCAGAGCTTTGTGCTTTTTTGTATTTTGACAAAACATTGAAACCGTAACAACTTGTCTGTACCAATGGCTTTTGTATAGTGGCGAGCTCCCAACAGAAGTTCAGGTGCCCTGTACCAAAATGTAACCACGACAGGGTCAAGATCAGCTAAAGGCTTTAATGGCGAGTTGAAGAGACGGGCAAAACCCATGTCCGCTGAAAAACGGAAAAAACACAGAATTCTTGGTGCCAATCTTATTTATTATAGAAGCCATCATCATAAATTGTTAGAAATACATACCAATTTTTACTCTACCCCTTTCAGGTCCTTCTCCCATCACTAAAATATTGGCTGGTTTCTGGAAGACAATTGTCAGACATTTCAATCATTTTACATTTATAATTTTCTAATTAAATGAGTATTGGTGCTCTCTAGCGGTCAAGGACAAAGCACACATCAGTGAATGAGCTGATTAAAAATACATGTGACAATTATAGCACTTTCATCAAATAATTTAACCCACAGGCACCATGAGTCTTTAAAATGTGTACAAGCAGCAAATTGATTTGTTGTATTATATTGTGTATTATCCTTGAAGTATTTTTTTGTGTTTTTGGCTTATTCGCATTCTCTTACAAGGTCTCGATGAAGGACCCAGTTGGCGTGGAGGTAATGGATTCCATCCAAGATCTGGTACAGCAAAGACTTGACCATTCCTCTTGGAAGCTGAAGAGGCTTTTTGTTAGCCTTGGATGCTCTATGGAACTTAATAATGTGCTAAAAAGGAAGACAAAAATAATTATCTCAAACAATCCATTTGCTCTTTGACAGGTTAGAACACAGACATCACAAGAAAAGTTGTATGTTTTAAGCTTTAAACTGCTGCAATGTAATTTACTCAAGAGTGGCATTTTATTTTGTTTTCCTTTTACAGACATCCAGTCGCTGTCCATCTCCTAGGAACTTGTTTTTCCTCACTAGTGTGAATGCGAGCAAGGGGGACTACTGTAGGTGGTTCCCCTGACTTTTTTTAAATTTAGGGACAGGGTTTTATATGAATTTTGTACTGTAATGGCTAATGTGATCATTTTAAGGCCTAAAAAGTCAATTGCTAAAAGCTGCTTTTGGTATGCAGCCAGTTCGTATCATGAAGTGGTCTATGGTAAAGAACACAGGCAGTGAACAATGCCAATAACCTTCACAATTAACTATATGGACGCTAAAATAAATGTTCTCTACAACAAAAAAAAGGCACCCCAGCTTTTAAGATTCAATTTGTGATTTTCTGGTGTGAGTGATCTCCTGCCAGGACTAGTACATCTCCAGGACTTGGGGACGAGCTGACCCTTCTCACTCTGGACATGTACTATTTGAGCCACTCCCCACAGGCAGGAGGCTACTGTCCATCTGAACCATAACTTCTTGCTAAAATAATTGTTTCTTTCCTTCTGCCGTTGGACTCATGAACCTGTCACTTTATTAACGCACATCCATTTGAACGTCTGGTTTGCGCTATTGTTATGAACAGTATATATTTTGTATTTATGGCAATTTTATTCTAGTACATATTTTTGGCATGCCCTTATTTTAACTGCTTATTTTTAATTGTTTCAGTTGCTTAATGCCAAAGCAAGTTCCTATTTTGTTCAACGACAACGGCAATGATAATTTTCTGATTCTGACATTTGAATATGCATAATATAGGACATTTATCATAGCATAAATTGGAACATAAATGTTACATAATCATAGTTTGATAATAGTAATAAGCATACAATGTTAAACCAGTACATGTACTTTACCCAAAGATCATGTTCAGCGTAGTCAAAAAGCAGCCATACTTTGCGGTCTGCATGTGACAAAAAGACTTTCTGAAGAGAGATGACGTTGGGGTGTTTTAACTCTCGCAGAAGCTGCAAACGATACATTGAGAGAAACAAAACACACATGTTAAAAGACGTGATCATGTATGAAATGCTTAGCCACACATTGTGTCTCAAAGTATCAACAGAAATACATTGGACTGTCCAAAAAGGTCACAGTATGGTTGGACCGCCTTCAGCTTTGATTACAGCACATGGCATAGTTTAAAAAAGCTTCTGCAATGTTAGAATGTATTTCTAGTTATTCCATTATGTTTCACCAGTTGCTCTTGTATTGATGATGTGAGAGAGTGACCACTGCACAAAGCCTTCTCCAGCTCGTCCCAAACACTCTCACTGGGGTTCAGATCTGTAGATGATTTCTTCTTAGATGTTTTCTCTGCTCGATGCCAATGACTTGACCCTTCTCAAACATACTCACATCTTTTCCTTTACCACAGGATTTGTCTTTCCACATCGTTTCAGAAATAAAAAGTAATTAACTGTATCAGTAAGGTTTAAATAATGTGTTGCAGCTGAAAGATTGCCACCCAACAGTTATCCATTGTGAGGAGGATTTATTTGCTTAGTTGAATCAAGCAATTTTTTTTAGACAGGCAGTGTATTAGTAACTTGTTCTTACAGCGATCTCTCTGCAGGCAGACATAGAGATTCCAGTGCCTTCAATCTGCTTGAGGGCATAGTCTTTGTCATCTTTCCTATAAAGCAAAAGTAAAGTAACATCAGTAAGAGAGTCAGTCAGAGGCCACTCACAAAAATATTAAAATGGCCACTTTGTAGTTGGAGCTGTCACACAGAAAGATAATTAAAAGGTGCGTCAAGAAATGTTTCCACTTTAGGGTTGGCCACCGGAGTCCAAGGAGATTATATTGCTTTGCCTGGAATGTTCTACAACATGGCATTCAACTCATTGAACTTGCATTAATTCAACTTTATTCTTTTGAATAAAATACATTTAAAACATGCATTATTCCTGGTGTCAGGGTCACATGTCCACAGATCTGACCTGTAACTCGGCCTGGTGGTGGTAAATGCTTGTCCCAATCCAGATCTGTTTAATGCCATACTGTGGAACATTAACGCAATAACATCTTCATGATGAGAAGCAGGTGGTGGACCCTACACAAGAAATTGTATAGTGCACCTTTGAGAATTATAATACACATATTTGTTACGGCCCTAAAATGCGATGCTCTGTGAAAAGAAAACAAACTAAATCAAGATAACAGTTTCTTTTCAAAGCTTTCATTTTCCAGCTTGCGGTCCTTGATATCAGTCTTGACGAAGAAGATGTAATCAAAGGGTATTTGGGAGAGGGTTGGTTGATATTGGTGTAAGTGTTTTTAGCACGAGGCCTTGGTGGTCATCGACTCACCCATCCTTTCTTTTTGCCTTGTAAACATGTCCGTAGGTGCCTCTTCCTACTTTGCATCCTTCGTACTCAAACAGGTCTTCAACTCGTTCTCTTTCTCCGGTAAGTTTGACTTTGAAATCATAGTCCATTTTTACAATGCAAGTTAAATTTGAGCTCCTTCCTATGTTGGTGTGGATGCAACTAGGCTGCTACTCCGACGAGCTCGGTTTACTCGGCTTGACGCCTTTTCCAGTGCGTTGCTTTCTTCGACACCGTGATTACATTGAGATTTAAAGTGAATTTTGAGTGTCGACCAGAACGTGGGGTGTTCAGCTAATCCTGCTTAGAAATGAATGCGAAAAATATCCCTTTCTCTTGTTGCTGCGCTTCTCAGCCGGTATATGCTCGGAAGAGACGCACTTTATTCCGTCAATGGCTTATTTGTGCACGGCACTGTCGCAAATTGTCGTAAATGCTGAATGTTGTTGCGAAAATGTTATTCTTTTTTTGAACATTATTTTAAAAGCAGATATTCGTTTTACGAGGGGAGGCAGGTTCACATTCAGCGCGCATATCTTTTTGGTGACTATCATATCTAAAAGAAGCAACAGCAAAATTACCGAGGAACATAACATGTATCTATGTAAGGCTATAGACAAACCCAAATAATACATGCAAATGACAAACGAATAGGTTAGTTTGCAGATTCAGTTCTGTACGCATTGTGCAGTAAAACTGCGGCTACTTCGTCATAGCGGAACCGATGTCATTAAGAGGGTGTTTCTAGTGGGTTGCGTTACCAGTGTGACACCGCTAGTCCCATCTTGATTTGAGCGAGGGTGAATACAGGAGGAGAACACCGTCCATATTACAGCTGCTTTGTCAGGTACCTAATCTCTTATACGGTCACTGGCAGCTTATAAAAACTTTCGGGTGCTAAAGAGTATACATCTGTTAACATATACAGCCATGTTGAAGTCGATTCCAGAACAGTACACTTAAGCAATTGTAAAGATAATTTAAGCTCGAAAGCAACGAGCTAAACTAGCAGTCGACTCTGCTCTCCTTGCTAATGCTAACTTGGCTTGCAACTAGTTAGCACCCATTTGGTTGCGCATTTGAAAATGCATTTTCTACTACTACTAAGGATTATCATTGAAATGTTAAAGCTTGTAACCAAAGCAAAGTAAGAGTGAGGTTTTAGTAATACACGTAGAAAGGGATCCTTTGTCTTTTCTTTTGCTAGCTCAGCGTTAACAAGGAGACCTTTTAGTTTTTTTTCCAGGCCAGTCCCTGGCTGAGTTTTAGACCTGTCGGCTTTGATCCAGGATGACAACCACCACATTCCTTTTGATTTTGACGTGGCAGTCCACTAATACTGTCTTAATTCGTCTGAAATTGTCTCCTATCGAATTACAAAACCAGGAGCCGTTTGACTAACCTTCACCTTAATTGTTTACAAATGCATAACCAAAACAAATCTGTTAAATATGACATAAGGTATGCATTTCTCACGTTCTAATCTCTGACCCAGCACCTCCTACAGCCATGGACCCTCCTGGTGGGGGAGATGAACGGCGGAGGCAAGCGGAGCGACTTCGAAGAGAGGAAGCTTACTATCACTTTATAAATGAATTGAGTGAAGAAGAGTACCGCCTCATGAGGGACAGTAACCTGTTGGGTACTCCTGGTGAGGCCAACACAACTTTGCCTTCATTACTTTGTAAATCAAACACATTTTAATGTTGTATATTACTTTCCAGGGGAGGTTACAGCTGAGGAACTTAGGCAGCGTCTTGATGGAGCTAAAGAACGTGTTTCATCTCAACCTCCGCCTGAGCATCCTGCTCAGAATATAAGTCCTGGACACCAACAAGGTGGTGGTGACGGGGAGGAGAGGGGGCCTGGAGGACGTAGACAACCAGGTATTGAAAGTGTGATCACCTTTGTCTCTTTTGTCATTACCATTTTATTATGACTGAGCTTGCTTATCATCTTCAATTGTAGGAAATGCAGAACCAGGGGGAGAGTCATCAAATGGTGATTCATTACTGGAGTGGCTTAACACTTTCAGACGTACTGGAAATGCCACTCGCAGTGGGCAGAGTGGCAATCAGACTTGGCGTGCTGTCAGTCGGACAAACCCTAACAGTGGAGAATTTCGCTTTAGCTTGGAAATTAATATCAACCATGATCAGCCAGAGCCTGGGGAGCATAATGACATCTCTGAACACTCAGAACTACCAGTAACAACCCAAAACACAGCATCCATTCGCACATCATCTGCCTTCTCTAGCCATCGGCCCTCTCTAGCATCCAGGACAGCACCATATCCCACTCCACGTTCATCCCTTAGTAGGAGGATGCATACTCGTCGCACACGCAGCAACTCTACTGCCCTTTCTACAAATTCATCAACCTTTTTAACATCTGTGCCACCTCAATCCACTGCTGCAAGGAGAGGCTCCTCTTCACACTCTCCAGTATCTTTGCAACCTGTCCCTGCTCCCTATTCAGAGCAAACTGTGACACAAAGCCGAGCCATACATGCTGCATTTGAACAAGAGCGTGATACAACAACTTTGGACTGTCCTCTTGAGTCACATGATTCTGGATCCCAGGTCCCATCTTTGGCACATGAAACGCGTGGAAGTAGGACTAGATCTCGTGCACGTACACGTAGGGCTGCAATTGGAAGCAGTGTTTCAACACGTGTCTCCAGACGAAGCCGTTCACCTTTGCAGCAAACCACCATTTCCAATCCTAGTACCCAATCTATAAATAGTGACAATAGCTCCAATCGTCCTGTTCAACAAAGCAATTCCTTAAATCCTGTTCCACTGGATTTAGGAAGGGAGCATGTATTGGCACCCACAACTGTATCCGAACCCATCACAGAGACTGTTGAACGTGAGAACGAGGCTCCTCTTGCAGGAAGCCCAGCAGTTAGACGACATCCAACTATTATGTTAGACTTGCAGGTGAGAAGAATTAGACCAGGAGAAAACAGAGATCGTGACAGCATTGCAAGCAGAACGCGCTCTCGTGCTCGTGTTGCAGAGAACACTGTGACATTCGAAAGTGACAGCGGAGGATTCAGACGCACCATCTCCCGTTCTGAGCGGGCTGGTATTCGCACCTATGTGAGCACCATACGCATTCCATTGAGGCGCATTAGTGAGACTGGACTAGGGGAACCCAATTCCACTGCATTGCGGTCTATTTTGCGTCAAATAATGACAGGATTTGGAGAGCTGAGCTCGTTAATGGAGACGGAAGCAGACTCTGAAAGTGTTGCACCTTCCCACACAGATGCAGTTGGCATAAACAGCCCAGAGAGCCAACACTCAAATGACAGATCCTCTAGTTTAACTGGGAGTGGTGGGATGGATCAGGAACGACCCAGGCAGTCAGAAAATGACGAGGAAGACCTTGATCAATCCAGATTACCTGGAGGGGTAGTAAGCACTACAGAGGGAAGAGTCAGAGATACTAATAACCTTGTAGAGAATGGAACTTTACCCATTCTGCGTTTGGCACACTTCTTCCTGCTGAATGATGAAGAAGATGATGAACACCCCCGTGGCCTGACTAAAGAGCAGATCGACAATCTAGTCACACGCACATATGGTCAGGCCAGTTTGGAGGGTGAGATGGGCCGTGCTTGCAGTGTCTGCATCAATGAGTATGCACAAGGCAACAAGTTGCGCCGCCTGCCATGTTCTCATGAGTTCCACATCCATTGTATAGACCGCTGGCTTTCTGAGAACAACACTTGTCCGATATGTAGGCAGCCTATACTTGGAGTCCATCATGATTAATTTATTGCAACTGTGATTTGGCTCAAATGTGCAGGACCCAAGTAGGCTTGCATGTATATAGTGCTTTTCATGTTAGTTATTTTAAGTTGTGTTGAAAGAAAACCTGGAACTGAAGTATGGTGAAAAACAAACAAAAAACTATAATTGCAGAGAATTAACAAGTTTATTTTTTTAGACCTTTTCCCATGTGTTTTATTTTATTTTCCTGTGACTTATTTGTATTGGCCACATTAATGGATTGCATTGATGCTTAAGAAGCGCTCATAGCTGCTGTTGAATAGCTTCATATTAACGCCTCAGTGTCAGAAATATTCTAACTGCAACTGGATACCACACTTAAACAGTAGGCTGTAAATATTTCTCTTGAATTGTATAAGGTTATGATGAATCAGGAAATCATTGATCAATTGACCATAATTTCAAGGCTCATCCCTATTTTAAGTGTCATACTTTGTTTAGTAGTTTCATTGTTTGCAATTATAGTTTCAATCTATTAAGGAAAAATTACGAACTTCTAAAATATGTATTTATTTGAAATTCTTTAGGTTTTTTCTTTTGTTAAATTGTTTTCTTAAGTGCGTCCCGTAATTGCAATGCAGAACTCAATTGAGTCACTTTATAATTGCACATTTCTATTAAATGCAGTTCACACCTGTTAATCAGGAGATCGGTATGTATATAGACAATTTGTGCAATAAGGAGCAAGAAGAAACAATGTTTGTGTTGCTTTTCACTGTTGTTTACACTGTATTGCTTAAATATAGTCGCCATCGAAATCATAACATTTCAATTGAATTTTCTCTTGGCTGTTGTCTAATGGTTGCAAATTTGGTCCATTCTGATCTCTTGTCATACAGATGAAGAAAGAGTAACAAAATAACACACACACAAAATGAGAGAAACCATTTTTTTAAATCCAGTACCTTTATTGAATAGAAAAACACAAAACAAATTAACACACATCCAGCTAAGATGTCAATGAAACTAAAATACATTTATGCTAAAAAAAAGAGCAGTGACACTGTGGATAGACTTTAACAAATGCTTTGATTTAGTTAAAAGTCATACAACAATCTAATTTCAAAAGTTTGAGTTTTGTTCCATAGGCCGCGAGCAAAGTTGCTGAAAACCTTTTTCCTTGCTCCATAATGATTCTGTTAGAATGTAAAATAAGAATGTCCTGATATCTTAATCAATGAATGAATATTCAGCAAACTTGTAAAATCAGGCAAAATCCCAATGAGGGGTTTATAATTGAACAAAACAGTTTAGAATTGTGGATGTATGGACCACCAGAATGTGGTCATTTAATAAACTGTCATTTTTCAGTGTTAAAAATATAATGCGTAAGTAAGGATTTATTTATCGAGCACCTTTTCACAAAGTCCTTTACAGAACACAATAATAAAAGACAGTATAGTTTTAATAACTAAGCATAGAAAATATAGACATAATGCTGCCCGGTAGTCGAGGGGTTAGATGGCAGCACACATGCAAAGTTCCATGTGCAGCCGGCCGCAGTGTTATGAGTTTGAATCCTGGCTCTGACAATTTACTGCATGTCCTGCCTTCTCATTTCCATTTCACGCACAGCTGCTCTGTCCAATAAAGCCTATGGGCCAAAAAATCCTTAAAAAAACTCAAGTTTTTCTTTTTAATATTTTGGTCTTTTAATAGAAAAGCCCCAACAGGTCCTACATAGAACCCAAGGACCAAACCAGTTCCATGGGACAAACCCATGTGGGCCCATATTGGAAGCCCAAGTAACCCATAGGACCCACATGGGGCCCACTTTATAATGTTGGCTGGGACTGGACCTGGAGTTGAGTGAGCGAGAGGATCTGCAGGGCACTGGCACAAGAAGCAATTTCTACCACAGGAAAGTATCGTATAATCATATTCAAAGCCAAATAGCATGCCCGAAAATGTAAATGAAAAGTAATTCTTCAACCATTTCAACCATTTTGAATAAATTGCCCTGCTGTATTGTAAATATGAAACAAATGGCTTAAATAAGCAAGCTCGACCTGTATTGGCTAGCATTTTTTATAAATGTATTTAGGCTTATTTGAAGATAAAGCCTAATTATTTAAGTATTGCCAATGCCACATTTATTTAGTAGGCCACAGAAACAATGCTCTAGGCTTATTAATAAAGACACTCAACCCACACTCAACAGTTAAATTGTTTTATTTATACATACATACATATATATATATATAAATATATATAAACTATATATATAGATACCTAGTTATATATAATTATACAATAATGTATATATAAATATTATATTGTATATATATATATATTGTATATATATATATATATATGTATATATATATATATATGTGTATATATATATATATGTATATATATATGTGTATATATATATATATATATATATATATATATATATGTATATATATATACTGAGGAAAATAAAAAAATCCACTCCCTTGAACGTAAGAGCTCGCTGAGTCCACAAAAACACACACACGTATCAACATAAATTCACAACGTAAGTATTAATAATTCTAGACTAGAATGGCGGCTCATCTAACGCATGCGCTAAGCGAAAAACGGGTTCCATTTGGTTCCGGGGTCTGATCCTCCTGTCACAATCAGGTCACAATCCCCTTCGTCTTGGGCCTTGCTTGGGCCGAGAGAAATACAGTATGACTCTGGGGAAAGTGCTGCTGTCAGGACTCGCTCCTGGAGCTGTGTCCACCGTATTGAACAACACATGAACATGCGTTTGCTTCGACTTAATTTTCTGGGTCTGCCTGACGCTTATTTACTCGCAAAATGTATTTTAACCGAAGAGGCAAGAAGATCCACACCGAGGGAGGTAAGCTAATTGAATGGCCATAGATCACGCCGTATGATTTGCCTCAGCAGGACTCCTCACGCCTTCGTTTAAGGCGTGTTATAGTGTAACAAAATAAGCTTGACTCGGTTTCAATGGCTGGCTTTCGTTTTCGTGCGCAAGTAACTGTTCATGTCTCCATAGAGACGTGTGGCGCCCATGTGCGGTCATCACTGTATAGTGTTTACCGTTATCACACGCGATAACGGTAAACGACATTTCAGGCAATAGTTCTAAAACGAGATTCGTGTAAGTATGTCAGAGATTCGGAGACATTTGGAGAAATGTGCGCACATTATGCGTGACGGACGTGTTTCGAGCAGAGGTCAGCATATATACCCGGGTACCTATGTTCCCCGGTACCTATGTTCCTCCCCGAGACCTGGGTTAGGGTTATATGCTGCTACATGTTATGCTGTAAAACCATACATTCACAACATTTGGGGCTGTGGAACCTGAACCAGTAGCCCATGCTAGTATTAGCATAGTTCCCCGTTCTTAAGGGGGAACTTAAGTGCGGGGGAAACATAGGGATGGGGAACATAGGTACGGGGGAACATAGGTACAGGGGAACATAGGTATGGGGGAATATCGGTACAGGGGAACATAGGTACAGGGGAACATAGGTACAGGGGAACATAGGTACGGGGGAACATAGGTATGGGGGAATATCGGTACAGGGGAACATAGGTACGGGGGAACATAGGTATGGGGGAATATCGGTACAGGGGAACATAGGTACAGGGGAACATAGGTACAGGGGAACATAGGTACAGGGGAACATCGGTACAGGGGAACATAGGTACAGGGGAACATAGGTACAGGGGAACATAGGTACAGGGGAACATCGGTACGGGGAACATAGGTACGGGGGGGACATAGGTACGGGTGAACATAGGTACAAGGGGAGGTACAGGGGGACATAGGTACAGGGGGACTTTGGTACGGGGGAACATAGGTACGGGGGAACATAGGTACAGGGGAACATAGGTACAGGGGGACATAAGTACAGGGGAACATCGGTACGGGGGAACATCGGTACGGGGGGAACATCGGTACAGGGGGAACATAGGTACAGGGGGAACATAGGTACAGGGGGACATCGGTACAGGGGGAACATAGGTACAGGGGGACATCGGTACAGGGGGAACATAGGTACAGGGGGACATCGGTACGGGGGAACATAGGTACTCACCCCTGTTGTTGTACGTCTTAGACTCTCCCTTTTTTAATCTAACTTTTGAACTTCCTCTGCTACTGACCGTTCATACAAAATAATCTTATACAAAAATAATGCGTGTACAGTCAATACCCTTAATTCTGTTTTGATCCCTGGGGCTTTGAAGTCAATGGAACATAAACGCAGTGGTACGATTCAGCACCGGTATGGAGTAAAACACATACTTTGAAGACGTACAAATACAGTAGGTATACTATGCACCTTTTCAGTTGGCTGCAAACCGCCATTAAAAGTAACACAACAGCGACAACAACAACAACAGGAAGTTGGTGTGGATACTCTTTTTTTCCACTCCAAATGGAATTGCTCAGAAAAGGTTTGAGAAGCTCTTGTGTATGTTATCCCTAATGTCTTGTTAGTGTGGTCATCGCGATTCTTTTACGGTGTGGCTAAAATTGCGCATTTCTTTGCCAAAATATAGGCCACATGTGAGTTCAGATAAAATACATGTGATCCAGTTGTCGTCTTAATAAGAAGTGTGTCCACAAATGTGCTCTGTGTCTGTCTGTTTACATCTAAGTCACATGATGCACAGCTTTCTTTCCCGTAAAGCAGTAGGTGTAGTGATGGCCTGTCACCAGTAGGGTTTATAGTTCATACCCACTCTGTATTTGCCCAGAGGAGAGGAGGATGCGCTTCTATGGGCTTTTATTATTACTGACTGGCACATGCACTATTGTGTAGCTCTTCTCTTTGTGTTCGTGTGTGACTGTGTGGTCTTTCACAGTGTCCAGATATAGAAAGCTGGACACAGCAATGTCTGAACAAAAGAAGAACGTCAATTTCACATCTTTGACCACCAGATGAGTCACAACTTGTATGTTGTCTGTTGTCCTAAGGCTACTTGCCTAGAGATTGTCTTTAAGAAATAAAAACTAAAATATAGGGTTAGCACAATAATAAGAAATAAATACACATTAGGGGAACACTTGTTAAATATTGTAAAGGACGGTAACATTCCAGCTGGAC
The DNA here is from genome assembly GCF_026437365.1 of Eucyclogobius newberryi. Taxonomy (NCBI): domain Eukaryota; kingdom Metazoa; phylum Chordata; class Actinopteri; order Gobiiformes; family Gobiidae; genus Eucyclogobius; species Eucyclogobius newberryi. The sequence goes on from NW_027315812.1 coordinate 18,394,983, forward strand.
ATATACATTTTTTGTCAGTTACATGTACCATGTTCATGTAACATGTGTTACAGGGATTGTTCATGGTGTCTTCCCTTTAATCTCCTAGAGTCTGACCTCTTGATTCTTTACTCTAATTGGAGAGCCTTGCAATGACGTATGCAAAGTCCAATCCTTGAATTACTGACACGTACAAAATGATAGCAAATATTTAGTAATGTTTTGTTGTTATATAAATGTCACTCATCTTTAAAATATGCAAACATGATTTGACAATAGGGTATACCTTCAGCCTTTGGATGCTCATTGGAAACATCTGTTTGAAAGAGATAATGAAGACGTTGACAGTCTGGCTTGATTTCCAGGTACTGAATATGTCATTCGAGAGATAACGGGTAGGCAAGATTATTTCACAAACAATGTTATTACTTGAGATGAACAGGAGAGGGCGGTAATGATCAAGAAATTATAGGTCCAACTTGTGATAGATTTAAATGAATCACATTCTGAATGTCTCCATTCATTATACACATACAATTTGTATTTATTTAAATGTTGTCTTGTATGTGTTTTCTCCTGTTGGGCCGCTCTCAATGCTCACAGAGCAGTTAGTGTTGACCACCATTAGACAGGAGTCTTCTGAACTGCAAGACCCAGACCTGGGTTCTACTATGTGTGACCACTTCACTGACAGGTTTGACAAAAGTGAGTGTGCTCACAGTGGACTGACCCAACACCCTATTCGTGCCTGGAGTCCAAAGGTGCATGTAGCTCTGCGCTATAGAAAAGAGCCGCTGTCGTTCAACCCCTGGCCCTCAAGAGCTACACATTTCCTCATGTTAGTGACTGACTCTTTGCTCTTTGGGGTTTGGGGTGATGAATAATGACCTGGAACTATATCTGCATGTGCCTGCGGCAGGGTCAGTGGTGACCACATGTGTCAGTTGGTATTGATAAAAACTGACAGGTGCGCACAAGGGCTTCAAGTATGCTTGCTTTTCTTCAATATGCATGTATAGGAATAGCATGGCTCTATTTAGCAAATGCATCCAAAATACAGGCTGCATGTGAGTTAAAACAAAGAAAACAGATGCATGTGGTGGTGCATGTTAAGTGTTTAAAAATGTTATTAGAATTCAAGTCTTGTAATATCCTTTTCCATTCAAATTCTTTAAGGCCATCATCAATGTTTGAATAACTTTTACAGTATGTAGGATTATGGCTATAGATTAGCAGCAGGTGAAGTTGCAGAGCAGACATGGAGGGGATTATCGTGTGCGCTCTCTGGACTTGTAAGAGGCTTTCTTGCCTCACTTTGTATTGCTCTTGTAAACTAACCCACTTTGGAACACAATATATCGGGTTGAGCAGGACCATCCCATTGAAAATGCAAAACCCATAGGTGACCTGGATAGTCATGGGACCGAGGGGTCGCCCAGGCAGACGGGGTTCCGTTGGTAATGTTGTTTTAGATTCTTTGTTTGTGTGAAGAAACCCTCTTTAAATATGGATGGCTGCTTTGAAGATGATGTTTTATCTTCTGACATCTTGTGTGTTGTTTGTATTGGAAATTTAGCATAAACTTTCTTACAATGTATCTTCTTAAAAATGTTTTTTTGACAGGTTACAAATGTAGCTTGTAGTATATCCTGAGAAACTTGAGCATCCTCTGATGGAGTTTTTGGCGAAGCACCAAACAATGTGTGGATGGTTCCGCCATACTGGAAAATGTAGATGAATTATGCAGCGGTTCTCAATCCATTATTTACCTGCCTAGTCTGCTTCTTAATACTGAAACTTTGACATGTATGCACTGAGCTAAGAGTAGTTGATATAGAGTATTAGAGTCATAACGTACTGTTTAGGCTAAAGGGTATAGGCTCACAACATAAATTAATTATTTGTCTGATTGAAGGTTATAAGCTCAGCGTGTTTGTTTGCTGCGGAAGTCTCAAGCTTGTCTAGTACTACTGCCCTGAGCAGGGTTGACTCATCTCTAGTAGATTGCTATATTCTCCAAAGGTGAGTAGACCATTTAGAAATGAACCAAAAGCTGTTTTAATATAGACATATCATCTATATTGATCTAATTAAAAAATAATAATGAATTGAATTCCTGCCTGATTGGAATGGAAGAGCGGGTCAGGAGCTGTCAGAAGTAAAAGTGGGCAAGGACTTGATACGGTGAATACAGAAATAAATATAAAAGCATTATTGGCAAAAATCACAATAAAGAAACATTGTGTGTAATGTTTATGTTGATCATACACCGGTACTTTTATGACTCCACTACACCTCTGTAGACCCTTTAAAATACTTGAAATGCATCAGAATGCATTCATTCAAAGTCAGAATGGAGGCAGTCTCCAGTCTAACTGGAGGTAAAATGAAGTGGAGCATGTCCATGAACCTATTATCATGACACATATCAATGATTAACTGAATAAGATCTAATTGATATTTTTTTTTTGGCATTTATGACAAAAATAAGTGACAATTGTGCTTTTCTATTGCAAACAATGGAAAAACAGAACAAAAAATCATTTAATATATCTGTAGATAAAATGAAAAGACCATTGTGGGGTCAACTTTTCTGTATACGTCCAATGAAATTTTGCTTTAATCAAAGATGCTATTAAATAAACCAATAATAAAAAAATAGAATAGGAAATATCTTTAAACTGGGCTCTGATATCACTGACATGTATCTTAGTAGTTACATGTGTCATAGACCACCTGCATTTTTCAGATTTTTTTTTATCTGTGGTTAGTGCCCTATTTATCCATTTAAATTGCATTATGTTTCTACTTTTAAAAACGACCAGTTGTGTCTCAGTTATGGGACTTTTAAAGGGTGTATAAGGTGTCTGTGTCCTAGGTTGTCTCGTCACTTGAGATAGTGATAGCTTCCTCTAATCACAGGTTTAAGGGACTTTGACCCTTGCCCATAGTTTACACTGCACAGGTTCAGGTGCAGATCTGGAATTGTGGTATTTAAGGGTCCATTTAAGGTCAACTAATATACTTAAAAGACCATTTTAATTGTGTTGTGCTACACACATGGCACCAGCCTCAGGGCATTAGTCCGTGACATGTCCCCTGGTCCGTGCCCACAATGCTGCAGCACATCCGGCTTCTGGCCCTTTAAAAAGCACAGTCCCTGGGTTGGCCATGTTGGGCCCACCTCACACACAGGGAGCCCCATATGGCTTCTCGTTGTCTGAGCCTGCTTGTCGCAGTGAGCAAATGAGCACTAAATCAGAGGGAGGGGTCCCCCATAAAAACGCGCCAAATAAACGCGTCCCGGGTGGCGGGCGGTGGACATGACTCTGGGACGAAGCTCGACAGGGTACAATAGGGCACCTTTGTACCTCAGCTGAAGTAGTGAAGTGGTGCTACCGGCGCATCTGTCCTCGCCCAGGTTCGTGGTCGAGGCAGCTGAGCAAACTCGAGCTTCATACATTTCGCTTTTCATTTGTTTGTCTTTCCCTCGGACATTCTCTATGGTTCGCGCTCAAATACGTCTTGATCGCGAAGTTCCCGAGTGTTGAAACGATGAACACGGGGACTAAAATGTTGTGAATGACAAAGCGAAGCGGAGGCAAAGTGAGTCGATATTAACGGCGTGTTATGACATACGTACCGTTACTTACCATTTTGAGGGGCTAATTTTAAACTTCACCCAGTTGTCCGTGTGATAGTTCGCAGACTGAACTGGCATCATCATGTGTTTTGTCGCCATTGTCCATCTCTCAGCAGATCTATTATACGCAGGAGGTCCCGTGGGCGTCGCGCCACGAGCGTGTGCGCAGTGGCCGTACAGTTGTATATCACTTTAGGGACTGTAAATATTGAAAGTGCTCTTTATGTGCTTTAGTATCTTCACGGGTTTCCACCAGTAGTAATTGGGCTTTGAACTGTGAAGCACGTCTCCCCGTCTCCGTCTCTCTCCCCTTGGCTCCCCCCTTTCCTCCTCTTTGCATCCGTGTCTCACTCACTCAGCCTCGCCTCTCTCTCATCAATCCCCCGGTGCAGGACCTGCTTGTTCGTCCTCCGGGTACCGCAAGGCAGATGATGAGATGTCCGGAACCACGTCTCAGGCGGACCCGGTAGACGCCACGGCGCGGACGGTGCTTCTCAACCGGCAGCAGACCACCAAGTTCTGCGACAACCACGTCAGGTGTGTAACTCTGAGGGTCCCTTCTGTTCAATGTCTCCCCTTCTTATGGTGGCTCTTTTGTCATGTTTTTTTCTGCTTATTTTTCTTATTATTTTCTCATTATTTTGGTTTTCTTTCAAGTTATTATTATTGTTTCACCATTTTTGAGGTAACTAAACTTGACTTCACCTTTTCAGAGCTTTACACCCATTTAACAAAGTCATAACATCTGATATGCACTCCCAAGGATTAGCACTCAGGACTTTGGACTGGGCTAACTTCAGTTTATTTTCTTTTAATCATTTCCTTCCGGTTGGCTTTGTATTAATTACAACTAGAAACTTTTGAATGTTGCTAAATTGTTAACTAACTTATCTAATGACTACCTTGGTGAATGTTTATGAAGCTATATATTAGTCATTCTTCTGTAGCTAAAATGGACGTTTGTTTCTTAACATGAATTAAAGCAACAGGCTGTCCAAACAGAACAGGCAGTCTAAAAGTACCATAATACTCCAGAAATGTACATGCGTGTAAAAATATGGCATATCTACTACTACTACTACTACTACTACTACTACTACTACTACTACTACTACTACTTAATAATAATAATAATAATAATAATAATAATAATAATAATAATAATAATAATAATAATAATAATAATAATAATAATAATAATTAAAAAAAAAAAAAAAATGTTTAAGTTTGTTTTGTCCTCCTGGGAACCTTTTATGTGAACCAAAGGATATCTATGATGCACAAGGTCACAGACATGGCAGTGTGAATATTTGTATCACAGTAACTATTTTTGTTTTCAAGACATTGAGGCATTTTTTCCCCATACCTCAGTGTCTTCCTGCCATTATTGAATTGGCTTTTTACAGCAAGCAGGATAAACAATGTAAGTTGATATTCTGTGGTTCACTGTTATTGTCAGGCGACTCGATTTCACTTTCAAAAGGCCTATTGCAATTTTACTAATGCGATCAGAGTGGGTTCTCTGAGACCTTTCTGATTGGATGCCGTTGGCTGGGCTGCTTCCAGTGTTTGTAGAGTATGTGTAACTTGTGGGGTGTGCACTTTGGTGTCCCTGTGTTCCTGTAACTCTTTAGTTTATGTTTTAAGGTTCAATAGCCTTATTGATTTTCTGAGATTAAAGCCTTGTAGCTTTTGTCTGTATACTTTGCTCGCTCCCCTCGTTCCCTGAATCCCCCACCATATTACTATCTGCACAGGAACTTCCCCCACCATATTACTATCAGCGCACTTTCCCAAAGCCCTTATCATTTAATACACAAAGGCATACTTACTCTTTAACTAACGCACAGGGCCAGGTGTTGAGTTCAACATATTCTTCCCCCCCCCCTTATTTTCTACCAAAGTCTCTCAGCAGCACATCTCCCCTGCAGCTGACAGCTGTTGACACTAGTATGTTGGACGATCACTGGTAAAATAGAACATCTCAACATGCTTTGATGCAAAGTCCTTTGGAAACACTGCTTTTAGATATCCTATGTCTGTGGTTAGATTACAGGACCGTTATCTGCAGAATCTAGACTAAAGTTTCCTTGACTCTGGGCCATCAAGATCATCAGAGGAGGATGCTGTGTTTGCGTGTATTTAATGTCATGGCCTTTTTTTGGCTTTTGCTGTTTGGAGAGAAGTTTAAATTGATGATTAATTTCCTGAAAGAATGATGTGATAAAAGTGAATAAGTTTGTAAGCCTAGCAAACATACACACTAAAACAACACCAACTAAAATTTTGAAGGCTGGCTGTATTTTTAGCCAAACTAAAAGCTTTTGCGGTAGCGGCTCGCTACAACAAGGCTAATCAATGCAGGTGTCGGTTCAGTCAAGGTGATTGATGGAGAAGATTAAGGTCACCAAGGTTTCTTTCTTTTTAGGGTTCAGAATTTAAGTTTAGACCGATTAAAAAAACCTGCCAATAATAGTAATGATGTGTGTGCATTTAGCTGTTTAAATGCATTTAAGTGATTCTAATAGATTTGCAAGTGCTGCACTTAGCAGCTAAATGGACAAATTGATACATTGCATTAACCCTAATGCTCAAGGTTATATGATCATTTATGCATGAATTTATATTTGCTACTTGTTGACTTTTCCTTTTGTCTCCACTTACTATAGTACTTTTCTTTTGCAGCACCACCAAATATGGGATTCTTACATTTCTGCCACGGTTTCTGTACGAACAGATTCGAAGAGCTGCCAATGCCTTTTTCCTCTTCATTGCACTTATGCAGGTAAACATGATTTTAATTATGTTGATTATGTGGTCTGTCTACAAAATTTTAAATGTTTTCCTCAAGAAGTTTCCTCGTTTCTATATATACTTTTTATACAGCTATAAAGTATAATGAGAGTCTTCAATTGTCAAACCTAAGTGGACTTGAAACAAACAAAAAAGAACCCATTATGCCTAATTACTATTGTAAATCCTCATGCATTAGTAACTGATCTGTGCTATCAGTAATGGTCCACCCAGAAACCATTAAGGTATTACGCTGCAGCAATCGGTCTTCTCATTATTGTGTCTCTGAGTTGTGCCTTCCACCTGTCAACAGCAAATCCCGGATGTGTCTCCGACTGGTCGTTACACCACCCTAGTCCCACTTATCTTCATACTCACAGTAGCTGGAATAAAGGAAATCATAGAGGATTATGTAAGTACCATTTACTTAATTAATGACTTAAGAATGTTTTAAAATATCTGATAAATTATTGTAATTCCAGAAAAGACACAAAGCAGACAATACAGTTAACAAGAAGAAAACAACAGGTATGCGTCTTTGTGCATGCTCATTGATGTGTGTGTCTATTTTGAGTACGGTTGTTTAAAAAAAAGCCATACCTCAGTATTAATCTATACTAAAACTGGTATTGTTAGTAGTAGTATCAATACTGAACCCTTTAAACTCCATTGACATGGGTCCGTCATCGTGCCCCCAGATGCTTACCACTTTCAGACAATGTAGCAGAAAGATGATTTGCCCAGAGACGTGCTCTTTTGTTCACTTAATCTTTATTTTGTGTCTCTTATCTCGATAATTGTGGATAAACTCAAGGTTAAATTTTGGAACCTCATTCATATTTAATAGCCTATGATATACGAACTGCAGTGGAAACCCGTGGTCAAATCCAACTTTATGTCTTTCAATCAAAACCGTGAGGACTTTCACTATCATTAGTCATTATCATTTTAATTTAGTAAAAGATAAGAGGCAGACGAGAGCAAAGCGCTGCAGCAGTTTCCTAAAAAAATTTATAGAAAAAACATTGTATCGTCTAAAAAATAGTGCTTTATTATTACTGTCATCATTTTGATATCAAAATTGGTATAGAGTATTCAGGTTTGTTTTAGTAATGAAACAGAGTTAGCGTTAGTATCAAAACAACACTAATTGTGAGAAACCTTTTGTTTCCTTTCACAACTTTGTCAATGGCTGCAATAATACAGGTTTAGTTGTTATGAATACTGTATGAGGCTGACTGATACCTATGTGTCCCTTCTTTCAGTGCTGCGAAATGGAGCCTGGCAGACTATTATCTGGAAACAGGTAACATTACCCCCAAAGAAACTACTTATATCTGCTAATATCTTAATAACTTTAATGTTTTTTTTTTTAAGTATTAGATTTTTTTCAGAGAGCTTCCATGTGTCAAACTTTCATAACTATTTTCACATATGTAGGCCTGATATATCAATCCAGGTGCCAAAATTAAAAAAAATAGCATGTGCAACTTGTGAGTGTGTTGCACCATATGATCAGAAAGTGTGCATATTAATTCTTCTGTTATGTAAATTAGAGTATACAAGCACATACAAATGCCTCTGCTGCTGTGCTTTTATGATAATATAATGCAAGTAGCGTACAGCCACAGAGTTGCCTACAGCCACAGAGTTGCCTACAGCCACATGAAACGCTGACTAAATGACTGAATGACATAAATTAATTTAAGACAACAAATTAAGTCTCTAGCCTGCTTCTGTACATTTGTTTCTCAAAAAAGCTTGATAAAAAGGAGAGAGAGACTGTTATTAAACCATGAAACACCTGAAAAGCACAACATTCTCTCGGATGCACATTCAAAGTTTTTCGGTGCTTGCGGTGTTTCAAATTGATTCCTTTAGTCAGAAAGACATGTGAAAACCTTTTTTAAAAGTCACTAATGCTGCTGAGTCATATTACATTCTTGATGCAGAATTTGAAGCAGGATAATGGGACATTAGCAGAGACACTGCATGCGCACGATGCACCCTCGCTTTCGACTCTCAGGACTTTTGATAGACTTTAGACAGACGTGTACAAGAACAGTCTTGTGGACAGCTGTTGTGAAACGCTCCTCTTTTGTGTACAAGTTTGAGTCAAGGTAAAAGGGTCAAAAGTGTGTATTTTTGCTACTGCTGCCTTCTCAACAAAATGTCTATTTTAACTTTGTGAATGAGGACTAGAGCACAAACTGCAGTACCTGTCTCCATTGTACAAAACATCCAGTAGTTTCTGCCCTTCTAGTCATGAGAAATTGGCATTTTTGGAGGTTTTTTGCATTTTGGTGAAAACACACCGTTTTGCATTTTCAATCAGCCCCAGGGACAAAAACTGTGCTGCGTCTTTTTCGCATCTGTGAAAGGTGCAAAGCCAACTGCATCCAGTTTTGCTTCCTCTTTTTGCGTGTCATTTTGATTTTGCACATGAGCAAACGCTTGATAAATCAGGCTCTGTGTATGAAGATTGTAATTACTATGTTAGCACTTTAGCTGCATCTGTCTGGCTTTGATGCAGATGGTAAAATAACTCTATCAATTATTAGTGATGCTGATTAAAACTATGAAGTAATTATCTTGATCTAAAGACATTCAAATTTTGTTTAATCTGAAACAGAACAATAGGTGTTGTGAGATCTCAATTTTTTTATCTAATGGCTTTGTATTTTTTATTTTCTTCCACCTTCCATGGGACCTTCATCTGCCACTGCTCTGCGACATAATGCCACAAGGTGGCAGTAGGAGACATAGTGAAGGTGACAAATGGACAGCATCTGCCAGCTGACATAGTCATAATGTCATCCAGGTCAGACACCCTTGTGTGTGACTTTGTACAAATGTGTCTCCATTGTATTTGTCTGACTATAGAGATTATGGCTCTTTTGTTTCCACCACAGTGAGCCACAGGCTATGTGCTACATAGAAACTTCAAACTTGGACGGGGAAACTAATTTGAAGATCAGAAAAGTATACATTTTGCATTTGCTTGAATGCATGGAAGCTATGCTGCTATGTTTTTATTCACATGTTCTTTATTGTCATGCGGTTTCCAGGGTCTCTCTCTGACCACTAGTCTTCAGACTCTGGAGGATTTGGTTGCACTTTCTGGTCGTTTAGAGTGTGAAGGCCCAAATCGACATTTGTATGACTTCACCGGGAGATTGCAACTTGAAAACCAAAAGTAAGTCTTAAAATGACAGAGATAACAAAGGTTAGTTTTGTTACCAATGTTATTTCTTATACAAAGTCCAGCTCCACTGGGACCAGACCAGGTGTTACTTCGTGGAGCGCAGCTAAGGAACACACAATGGGTAGTAGGAATCGTTGTGTACACCGGTCACGACTCCAAATTAATGCAGGTGAAATACGGACCTTTTATTGTTTTAATCTAAATGTTGTAATTTTTAGACAAACCTTATATAGATTAGTATATAGTATAATTTATCTCTTTAATTCACAGAACTCTACCAAAGTCCCCCTAAAACGCTCAAATGTGGAGCGTGTGACCAACATTCAGATCTTGGTTCTGTTTTGCATCCTCCTGGTTATGGCTCTGATTAGCTCAGTAGGTGCTGCCATCTGGAACAAAGAACACACTGAAGAATCCTGCTGGTACTTGTCCCGGGCAGGTAAGTCTTTTCAACATCTTTAATGTCACATTTTTTTGTCAAATTGTAAAACTGTTTTGTTTTTTGCTCAGGTGACATCTCCACTAACTTTGCATACAATCTCCTGACTTTTATTATATTGTATAACAACTTGATCCCAATTAGTCTACTGGTCACTCTTGAAGTGGTGAAGTTTACGCAGGCACTCTTTATCAATTGGGTAAGTGACATTGAATTTAATAGACTGTATTGAATATAGACACAACAATTGTGCAGCCTTTACATTGCGCTCTTACTGGTTTAAAAAATACAATCACAATTGAACCTGTGTTGCCAGAACCTTAAAGGCGTAATGGACGATTTTTTGCCGATTTGAGAACTCAAGCGGAAGTGCGCATGCCCACTCCCCCCGTGCGGAAGCAGAGAAAATCCTTGCGGCTAGACGTGCGTTTGTTTATTAGCGCGACGGATCGCATTGCATCTCTCGTCTCTGTCTCTTCTGAGCCAGCTCGAACTGTCTTTCTCTGTCTTAATTTTGTCCCGTACACTGAGGGAACTATATTATGATAGATCCATGCGCTTAGACACAGGAAGACATGCTGCTCTCTTGGGGACGAGCCAGAACTAGGCTGCAGGTGAGCAGTAGGTGCATCCTATGATTGATACGTGGCAGGACTAATCTGCAGTCCACGCCCCGAGGAAATGAGACTCAGATTTGGCGCCAAAAAATTGTCCATTCCACCTTTAACCTGTACATAGACACATACACGTTTTTTACTGCACTAAACCAACCAGATTTAGCGTAGGAACTGGCAATCCAAATGAGAGACTCATGTGAGGCTCATTCTGCTTTGTGATTGGAGAATCATCTTGAGAACCAAAATGCTAAATTACAACATAAACAATGTGGACATCATGTCCAATGTTTATGTAATAAACTATTTTGATGCTTATTTATTCTTATTTGCAAAAGCTACACTTGATTTACTGATAAACATGTTTATCTCTGATCTGGGGACAAAGATTGGCCATGTTTATACAATTTGAAATAAAAATCTTACACACTGTTCCTTTTAATACATTACATTACATTAAATAATCTTTCCTTCAGGATGTTGAAATGTACTATGCAGAAACCGATACACCTGCCATGGCACGAACATCAAATCTAAATGAGGAGCTCGGCCAGGTAAGTTTTCTTATATTTAACATTATTTACACTTGGTTGGATGTAACCAGTTAATCATTATATGTACATGTTATCCCAGGTGAAATATCTTTTTTCTGACAAGACTGGGACATTAACTTGCAATGTAATGCACTTCAAGAAGTGTACTATTGCTGGAATCACATATGGGTAAGTGGTGTCACTCTGCACAAATCTTATCGCAAGGATCTTCTTCTAGACACCAGTGTTGGGAAGTAACCAAATACATGTACTGACAATATGTATTCAGAATACTAATTTAGAGTAACTAAATTTTGGTACAGTTACTCTCCTTTTGGTTATATTCAGAATACAGTTACTAGAAAACCACAGCTCTTATAGTAAATGCATTTGCATTTATTTTTTTGTCTACTCTAGGATAAAGGGTTTTTTGTCTTATAAATAGATGCATTCCAAACGGTGAAACTAAAACAAAAATCTGTTTTACACTGTTGTATTTTGGTCACCAACCTGTCGATCGCAGTGAGGGCGATTCTGACGTTTATTGTCCATTACACACAGAACTAAGCAAATGCAGTTTAACGCCCGTGAGTTCAGACACTGTAGCACAGTGGCTGCGCTGCGCAGCGGCTCGGTGCCCAGCGGCTGCACCGCAGCTGCACCACGGCTGCCAAGCGGCTGCCAAGCGGCTGCACCGCGGCTGCCCAGCGGCTGCACAGCCCAGCGGTGCCACAGATACACGCTCTTGAAGGAGGAGATGGGTAGTGCCAAAGCGTAACCTTATCCTACCTGTTGACGCTGTTTTCGTCCCCTCTTAAAGCGGTTTGTTGTTGAAGAGAGCAAAAAGGTTAACTGACTTTCTCAAAGCCCCTTCTCTCAGTGTTACCATGATTATCACCAATAACTGATAAAATAAGTGTAATAAAAAGTAAAAAGCTACATGTGAGGTTAGCCTATTTACTTTTTTTTTTGTTTACTACGTTTTATTTTCAAAATGACCAACTGCAGGCTACTATTTAAGGGTTGCAAGCTATTTATTTAAAAAAAATAGTACTATCCTGTTATATTGCAGGTTTATATATTTTAATAAAATGTTATTTAGGCTAGTAAAGACTACTGTGCCCAATCTAAAAGTAGATCGCAAGCCTAAAAGGTTTGGGGACCACTGCATAGTATAATGCAACTCAGTGTAAAAGTATTCCAAGTAATCGAAATACAGTACTCTGATTGGATCATGAAATGGAATACATTACACATTAGACAGATATTGTGTAACGAAAAACGTTTTCAAAGTATTTTTCCCATCACTGCTAGGCACATACTTGCCTCCTCATTCAAATATCCTTCTGAATGCTAACTTCTTATTTTAATTCATGTTAACATGGCTTAACATAAACTTGAGCATGTTTTACTTATCATTTTACTCTGTTTATCTATTTTAATCTTGCATGCTTGTTTTGATTCAAACTAATCATCTCTTTGCAATGTGGTCCCATTCATCACTGCAGTCATTTCCCAGATCTTGACTGCGATCGGTCAATGGAGGATTTCAGGTAAGTGATCTTCTTAACAATTTTACTTCTGCTTTCTTTCTACTGTGTTTTGTCAGTCTTTAATCATAACCTACTTATAAAGCAAATTTCTATTCAACATCAATAATATGTATATTTCTGTTTGTTGATTATTGTTCACAGTAATCTACCGTCCAATAGCCATAACTCCACTGAGTTTGACGACCCCACTCTCATCCAAAACATTGAGAAGAACCATGTAAGATTCACTTGATATAAATATTCAACTAGTTAACAAAGTTAATGAATACCAATACAAAATATTGTCTTGTTCTGAAACACCTTGATTTTGTATTTATAGCCTACATCACCTCAGATCTGTGAATTCCTCACAATGATGGCGGTGTGCCATACAGTGGTTCCTGAAAGGGAAGACAACCAGATCATCTACCAGGCATCTTCTCCTGATGAAGGGGCCCTAGTCAAAGGAGCTAAAGGACTGGGCTTTGTCTTTACAGCCAGAACACCGCATTCTGTCATTATTGAAGCTGTATGTTTAGTTTTATATAGCTTTAAAGCTCAATTTTTATCTTTTGTGTAACTAAATTTTATGTTTTAGAGAGGAAAGGAGATGAGCTATGGCCTGCTAAATGTGTTGGAGTTTTCAAGGTAACCCAGACAAGATTGTTTCTCATCAACTAAATAATGCATACTGTGTACTGTGGCTAATTTGCTGCTTACTTTACAGTAACCGCAAGCGGATGTCTGTGGTGGTCAGGACTCCCACTGGGAAGCTGCGCTTATACTGCAAAGGAGCAGTATGTGAAGATATTTTCTGTACTAATGAAAAGCACCCAGAGCTGACATATTCACAAAAAAGACTAATAGTGATATTACAATTTTCTAGGATAATGTTATATTTGAACGCCTTACTGAAGCATCTCAGTACAAAGATTTGACTGTTGTTCATCTGGAACAGTTTGCTACTGAAGGTATTTTTGAAACAAGATTTGCCCTTTTTATTTCTTTATTTTGTTTAATTACATTGTTGGCTTGCTCCAGGTTTGAGGACCTTGTGTTTTGCGTATGTGGACCTTGAGGAAGAAGCCTATCAACAATGGCTGAAAGAATACAATCAGGTCAGCACTGTTCTCAAGGACAGAGCGCAGAAACTAGAGGAATGCTACGAACTAATAGAAAAGGTAAATGTCTTTGTGTTTTGTATATGCTTTAAGCATCAAGCATATTTATGCATCCTGAATATTACATATTTAATCAGAATTGCCTAATGGGCTGTGCTTCAGTAATTCTATTCTACACTTGGTGTGGCCAGCAGATGGCAGACTGCTTCTGTTACTGGACATTGTAAACAGTTCTCCCAGCAGCAGACACTTCCTACTGATAATTGTGAATGATTTAATCGAAATTCTGTAAATTCAATCAAATATGGGAAGAATTCCTATGCTAAAGTCATGTAAAATATTGTGTCTCAAAAAGAGCTAAGGCTGTAGAAGAAAAGTAAGAATGGAAAAAGAGGAAGCATGGGGTGGAGGGCAGCTTAGACTTGGAGACCACAAGGATAATTACCTGCGCCCGCCTGCCAAAAGCCCCATAAAACTTGAGTCAACAACACAGTAGTGTTACCTTGTGTATCTTTGTGTGTCTGTCTAATGAGGCACACATAGATTAAAATGCTCAACAAATTACAGCAAGAGAAAAAGTAATGGGTTACTTCTTGGCAAGTAGACACTGAAGTTGCCTTTTTAAGTTAACGGAACTCTCTGGCACTGGTACATTTCCTGTCGGTGTATGTGTATTATAAAAACTTAACCCTATATCCATGATCAGAACCTAATGCTGCTGGGAGCCACAGCCATAGAGGACCGTCTCCAGGCTGGTGTGCCAGAGACTATTGCCACGCTGATGCGAGCTGACATCAAGATCTGGGTCCTCACCGGAGACAAACAGGAAACGGCTATTAACATTGGTGAGAAAACGATAACAAGACGTTGCACTCAATGTGAGACGGACATGTAGGTTAATAAACATGAAGTCAGGTGGTTGCGTCAGCCGATCGAAACAGCATAGAAAATGGATTGGACTGTAGCTAATGAACTCAATCACAACTGGAAGAAAAATATATATCATGTTAGCTGTAAAATTCCAGACATGCCCTTAGGTACTGGTACAGATATTCCCAGGGTGGAAATATTTCATTTGTTCAAAAAATGTAATATGGCACACATGTTTTACTCCATAATCTATGACTTTTACTTAGCATAGTTTAGTGCTTACAAATGTTGACGCAGGGTCGTGAGTATTAGTTTATTTCACCTGTTCAACTGTTTCTCAGGTTACTCGTGTCGCCTGGTAACACATGGCATGTCCCTCATCATCGTCAATGAGGATTCTCTGGATGTGAGTATATAGTCCCACAGAGCTTCTCCCAGTCTGCCTAAACTCAAAGGGATCGTGTCTATTGGGGTGGGATATCTGCTGGTTTTCCGTGGGAACCAGGGTGTGGTTTTTACACAGAGCGGTGGGTGGGGCTCTTTGTTCTCGCTCAGGTGGAGGTAATTAAAGTCTCTGGTGTCCCCTTCAGAGAAAAAAGAATGCAAAGAAAAAAAAATGTGCTAGAGTCAAACATTGTGTCTTTCCTGATTCCCTCCAATTCTGTTTAATTTGTGTTGTTTTTCCCCTTTGCCAATAATTGTGCTCTAGACATGTTTGAATAATTGTATTTGTGCTAAAATCTTTCTTCATATCCGTACATTCCGCGGCCTTTACACAATAAGTACAAATTCATCTTTTCTCTTCAAGCCAAATATGAATGTTCTTTTCTTAATGAAGGCAGAATGTTCTGTATATTTTTGGAACAGTCCAAAGTAATTCCTTCAATTAGATTGAGATTCCGCCTGTTTATATGTTCTTTGCGTTCATGCTCTTTATTTATGGCACTGATAGGAATAGTTCAATCAAGAACACTGGGTTTACCTTTATACAAATGTTTAGGTAAGGTTGAGCTCATGATCTCAATTGCTAGGACATGGTACTTTTGTTTTCGCTTTAATGTTGACTAGATTTGATCACATGCCCTCGATATCACATGGGCAAATAAACCACTTTCCCTTAAAGATCCAAATTTTCTTCTGCTTCTGCACATAATTGGCTTGAAATATGGCAATTTTTTTACATGTTATGAAGGCCAAAGCTGACTTGTCCTGTCCATTGATTGGGCTTCCGGTATCAACAGTACTTTGCCGCTCTGCATGGACCTCTTTGGACCATTTAAGATTACCCACAAATTCCCTCAGTGTCCGCTTTAGTCTCGTCCAGTCAATACATTCCATTTTGTTTGAGAATTTGAGCCAAAAATCAATGTTTCCACATAAGGGTAGTGCTCAATAATACCAAATGTCCGTTCTGCTGATGTGTCCTTGACCTTGTTGTATTTAAAACTTTATCATCTCTTGAAGTAGAGTTGGGAAGCTGGAATTGGCCTTTTTTTGTAAATTTGCCTTATTTTAATATGGTGCTCTCCAAGTGTGCTTTAATGCATCTGCCTCTCATGGTGTGACTTGCTTTCTGTGAAGATCTTATCTTTCTGCACAACTTAAAATATCTTACACTCAGCCAATTTTGTTGTCACTTAATTCAAAGAGTTACTTTCATATGACAGTAAACAGAAGCTGCTTATCAGAGCCTCACCTCCTCCCCTAACCTCTTGGCCCCATTAAAAAGTAGCCCACCTCTGCATCTATGTCTCTTGACCGCGTTGTTAGTGTGAAGGTTGTTTTCCCCCATTAGTTGCTGTTGGTTTTATTGCCGCAGTTGCACGCTGACCTCTTCTCCTGCACATTCTCCACTCCGCACCGGCTTCACACTACTACCTCCGCATCTGTCAGCACCCTCTCCGCGCACAGGAAGCCACTCCACGGCCTCTGGTGCGTGAGAGGAAAACCGCGTGTGTCAGAGGAGGATTTGTCCCTCGAGTGTTCTCCCTCTGAGATAGTGTTTATTGTACTTCATGTTTGAGATAGACAATCTGGGAAAAGGGGTGGGGGTCGACTTGGCTGATCTCCTCTGTGGGTGATGAGGGAGTAGTAACGCGATCTCCTTTTGGTTCTCCTCTTCATCAAAACAAACGGTGTGAGCAATGCCTCCTGGGTAAATGGTTTGCCACTGCTAAGTTGTGACAAGCGCCATCTGTCACCTTCAGACTGCTACCACACACAGACGAGCACAAATCTACACCTTGTCTCATTGTGTCTTGTCAATAATACTGATGGACGCATAGGAGCCTTCCCTTCTGCTGCCCGATGTGACACAGGCATTCATCAGTATCTCACATTTTCTGTAGCTATCTTATTAAGTGTAACTTGCGTTTTTATTATTTGCCAAAAATGTGCATTAAGGACACTCATAGGACAAGAAAGAATGATCTGATGAATAACTGCACCAAGAAAATAATCAGTTTCAATACAGGAACCAAAGTATAACTGAGTAATGATTGCGCACTACAGTCAGAATCAAAGGTGTCAAGTTTAGTCAACATACAACTTTCCTCACTAAACCTTTTTCACAATGATCTGTTTATTTCTGCATATACTTCTTTCACATGTTTAATTGCACATGTAAACTGCAGTAATTTTCTATTGCAGGAATTATTCCTGATAAAATGGACCATAAGTGCCTCCTTTGTGTCTTTTCCATTGGGTTCTGTATGTTTCTGTCCAAGGCCGCAGAGGATGTGGATGTTTACACAGATGCACAGTGAGATAATTAAACGCCATATTAAACCTCACTGGTGACAGAATCTGCACTTGAGATATGAGTCTGTCTCTCCACTGGTCCTCGCTCAGCAGTTGTCTCTGCTTCGTACACATTCCTCTCTTATGTATTGTTCCTTCCACATTATCATGCTTTTTGTCTGCGTTATGGAGTTCATTTAATCATGCCACTTACTTTGAAGATTACTTAATCAAAGTGGGTCTGGAATACGTTAACATAAGCCTTTCCCATGTTTTGTCACGCATGTAGCTTTGTAGCTGTGGGATTGTTTGAGCTTATGCATTTTATGGTTGGGTACGCAATGATTGCAACTGACCTGTGATTTCTCAAACTGCCATCCATATACTCCCTCTTTCTCATCCAAATATAAAGCTGATAAAATTCCAGTCACAAAGTCTCTGTAAACATTGTTCCCTGAAGTGTGTGTTGTGCATGTTTGATGGATGTTTCTGCTTACATACAAATGAAACTATGCAAAAACTATGCACATAAAATAGATATTTTATTACTATTATGCCACTAACAAAAGATCCCCTAAAATAAAAAGGGAATTTCAGTTCAAAAGTGCGGTTAAATATGAAGAACTATTTTTATATGCTTATTTTATTAGGGCTAAGTACTAGTTACTTTTAAGCCCCACATTGGACTTACCTGGTGATTATCCCAGTGATCTGCACTGTCACCAAGGATTAGACTGGACCCGCTGTGACATGTCACTGTGATACATAAGCACTTCACTGTTAAACCTTTTTGTTTGTTTGGGTAATGTCTGACTGTCCATTTTACGTTATGTTTTTTTATTGTATTGTGTTTTATTGTCCTTCTTTGGGACAATGTTACTATTACATGTTTTCGGTCCCCTTTGAAAACCAGAAGCTGCATCTCAAGGTTCTTTCCATGAATTCAAAATCAAATGTTACCATAATCCTTTGGTATTAAGGTATCGTTGTAGCATTATGTCACAGTATCGAACAGGTTTGTGTGTGCGGTGGGACGGTCTTTCAGTATGTGCACTGTTGAACAAGGTTGAATGTAAAATTACATTACATTTCAAAATGTATGCAATAATTTGAGCTTCAGAAACCTGACAACCTATAAGCTCTTAAGTCTTTCATTTGGTTTGTGTTTTCCTTTGCCCTGTTTTGGGGAAAAGGTGAACGCAAACCGGAATTCCGGTGCACAAAGAAAAACACATGGCCTTGGGCTGGGAAAACAAGCATAAGGATTTCTGAAAGAGGAGAGACGCGTGCAGAGGGAGTGCAGGCCAGAATGCCACAGGTTGTGTGGTGCATGTCTTATGTGCTCTAAAGCTGGGTCATGGCCCTGCTGAATCATGAAGGCAAAGCGTGTCTCTGGTCACCAACAATGAGAATATAATCTTATGGTCTCTCTGAGGATTGCTGACAACAATTACCTGTAAAACCTCTTAATGCCAGCAGGACAACCCCGTAGAACTTTTTATTGTGTATTTGTGGGCTTGACGGGTGGCTCGTGGTGTGTCTGCTCCGCCACATGGATTTCATTACAACTGACTAGGATGCGTTTGTTTTTTCTTTATTAATCCCTGTTTTGTTTTACTGAACTTCACCAGAACTCCTGTGGATGGGCTAAGACCGCTTTATATTAGCTTTGTTAATTGTATTGTGTACACAGGGGCAAATTCTTTACCCAGATCAAAGCAATGACACCAGGAGTATATGTCTTCCATTATTTGGTTAAAAATAGTCTTACCTCACATACAGTTTGTTCTGAAGTGCTGCCAATATTAATTTAAACTGGAAAAGATTCTCATTACTTTTGAAAGGATATAGCAAATAATAGCATCTTTATATCTTTGCAGGCGACCAGAGCCACACTGACGACCCACTGTGCATCTCTGGGAGACTCTCTGAGGAAAGAAAACGAGCTAGCGTTGGTCATCGATGGCCAAACGCTTAAATACGCTTTGTCTTTTGAACTACGACAAAACTTTCTTGACCTGGCTTTGTCCTGCAAAGCTGTCATCTGCTGCAGGTATTTTTAGATTTTCTGACCATTTACAGGCATTATTTATTTATAGTAACTGGCTGGGCTGCTGTTTGAGGGTGGGCACTAACATTCACATAGTTTTGGTGTAATAGGTTTCCGCTCAAACAGACTCACTCCTGTGACTAAAATGTTAATGGCATGTTTCCTTTTTTGTTTTTTGTGGATTGGAGTGTTGTTTAACAAAGGCGTTCCATTTTTCTTCACTTGGTCTTTGAGGTGAGGGGCTTCTGTGGGCGAATGTTGGTGGCACCAGGACCAAAGTTAAAGATTTACTAATTGAGGATTGAGACGTCAAATTTCTCATGCACTATGTTTATTTTCATGTACATTTACCTCTTGTCTTCATATAGAATTAGTATGGGGCAAGTTTACCATCACTGCCAACTTTGAAAACTAGTTATACTTAAGGCCATAAACTGCTGAATAGTACAAATGATTAAATACAGACGCGAAATTTTTTTTGTGAGGGCTTTCCCTTACGACTAAGCCTTTACGTACATTTATGAACTGGGAAAACCCAAACAGGATATTTGGGTTGGAAGTGTGTGCTTTTAGAGGTCCATAGTGTGATTAGCCCTTGTGCGTAATGAGCTGTGTTGCCTTTAAAGTACGGAGGTGCCGGTGACATAATGCCACTGCAGTGGTTCCTGAATGTGTGCGCTTGTACACACGCTTGGCCTCCTAACTTCAGTTGGCGTTGGTTTATAGCAGGACTTGACGGCTGCTTATTTTCGGTTCAGGTCCACTATAAAGCACACTTTCATCTCTTAAGTGTCTCAGGCATTGTTAAAATACATCCTGGAAAAGTAGAGACTGAGAGATAAAGAGAGATTTGTGGTTTAGATGCTTAGAGATGCGCAGGCCGTCACACTCCTGCACTTCAGACAGAAACAGGAAAACAAAGAGTAGAAGTTTATCCCTTAATTCATCTGTGATTACAGAAGCCAAGTCTGAGCTTTTCCTTTGGGTGCTTCCTGTGGTGTGTTTGAAAACCTGTGTGTTATAGCCAGCCACATATAAATATGAAGCAGACCACTAACCTCCTACTAATTTTTTACCATCAATACAGTATATTTGCAAAACATATGAACAAACTGCGTGGCTCTACACAGATACAGTTATTCATTGTTCAACTGGTTTACCTTATCAAAGAAACATTCTCTTCTGGGTGCATGTGATTTCTCATACAGCGTCACATAATTTAATATAGTAATAATTTCATTAGATCTCACAAACAACATAATAGCACTTTCATACTTTTATTTTCAACAAGCTGTTTCAGTTGTTTTCTTATTGTAAGTAACGTAAGCATGGCATGGAAAGAAGTTCACTAGATGTGCTTGTGTACAATGTAACTGCCACCTGTCGCTAGTCATACACTGTGGGAAATATAGCTTTATTTGCAGGACAAATCCTATCTTGGTGTCAGCTTTCCCTTTTGCTTCAAGCTTCATAGGAGTCTTTCACGATACTATTCTTGGTTGTAGTTTATAAGAGGGGGCGTGTCAGCATTCACATGCGCGCAACAATGTTTTGAAAACAGAGGTCCATTTGAGCAATGTCCCATGTCCAGAACATAAGCAGTGTAATTTGGGACTTTTATTATTGTGCTATTCTTCGCTTAGTATTATGTTTAACCCATTGCCCCCACAATACATTTATCATCTTATCCACTCATTTGTACAAAACAGTAAAATGAGAATCATAATTTTAAAAAATCCCCACATTTAACCCTTCTCAGTTGAGCACAATAAAATGAAAAGTTATCCACAGTCTCGCAGGTGAACACGTCACTGTTCTGTCTGCTGGTCCTGAGGGAAGGCTCTGTAATGGAGCCGCTCTGGTTCTTCGTTGTCACTGTAGGGACAGAACCGGTTCCTGAGACTGGATCAGAGATACAGGTCAAGTGGGTGGAGTACCTCTGGAACATGCTCTGGAAGCTCCCTAAACGCACACACAGGCTGCAGGCACACTTGGAAGCTCTAAGAAACGCATGAACTCATAAAGGTGCATACATCAAACAAAGGCTACCCAGAGTCTTATTAACTGAACAGTGAATCATTGTTTCCCAATCCTGGTAAAAGCAGGAGTTACAGCCCTGCACAGAGTTATCTGTGCCAACCCACCATTCCTCTAGTACACCTTTTACTGTTCCCAGGGTTAGTTTCTTGCTCTGTACAATACGCATTGGACCCCCTTTCCCCAATTATAATCCTCATTTCCTCTAATCCCTTAAAAAGGTATTACTCGATTACGGTTAATCCTCTGGTTTCCATAGTTCAAACGGATATAAAAACGTCTCTAATTCTTATTCACAACCTCATTTTAACCCCAATAGATTTAATGTGATTATAAAAACATAATAAATGTCACTTTACCCTTACAAGTACAGGAATATGTAAAATTTGAATAGTAAACATACTGTAAATAATATTCTGTTTCCTTCTCAGTTTTTTCCACGGCCACAGCAAACTTGTAGCATAGTAATTGAACCCTCCAAGTCCCAGACAAATGTTTAGCCCTCTACATTAGTCACCCCTGTGTTATGCATGTCGGCGTCTTTGATTTCATCCTTTCTTCGGTCTTTGTTTTATTGCCTGTAGAGTGTCACCACTGCAGAAGTCTGAGATCGTGGACATGGTGAAGAAGCATGTCAAAGCCATCACTTTGGCGATAGGCGACGGTGCCAACGATGTGGGGATGATCCAGACGGCTCACGTGGGAGTGGGCATCAGTGGCAACGAGGGCATGCAGGCCACAAACTCCTCTGACTACTCCATCGCACAGGTGCAGAGCAGACATAGCCCTTTTGATTCATGCAACTGAAAGGTCACACAAATAAACACCGCAGAGGTTTCACATACTTGCATAATGGAGGGATGTTTGGCCGAAGACCTCATGTAAGCAATGTTTCTATTGTATCATATAATTCAAAGAATCGGGAAAACAACTGTGTGAGCGGGCATTGGTCAAATTACTTGCATTGGTCAACCATTTGCCAAAGTTACTACTCTGTTGAAGACTGTAGTGTAAAATATTGAGGTAAGATTTGAAATGGATTCAAATCTGTTAACGATTGAATGGGTCTCACAGTCTTAGTTACGACTAACTAGACTGTAGCCAATACATTAAGTATGATGATGGTGATTGATCATCTCCTGCTGTAATTACTCCAATATCTTATCTCGTCTTCTCTTATCTTCTCACTTTCTGTCACTTTCTCTGTGGCTTATCTTTAAGAACCTTTAGGCAAATTTCATTACTTGCCTTTATCAGTGGACATCCTATATTCTGTATCAAACTCGATTTATTCTCATTACTAAATATTTGTTGTTATCTTTTCCCAGTTTTCCTATTTGGAGAAGCTGCTACTCGTGCATGGGGCTTGGAGCTATAACCGGGTCACCAAGTGCATCCTCTACTGTTTCTATAAGAATGTGGTCCTCTATATTATCGAGGTATGGCTTCAGCACTGCCCCCCTTTAATGCACCCGCTTGCATACACACACAGTTACATTAGCTGAGACATTTTGCAGCTGTTTGTCGGTGCGCTTGACAGTGATGGACTATGTGCCCTTGTGGTGTCTGCTTTCGGTCTCTCTTGCGTAGACACATGCATTCAGAGAGAGTGTTTAGATCAGTCGTGATGAAACTCTGGCTCCAGGGTCAACAGATCTGTGTGTATTTTCAAAGGGCACACTGCCGCCTTGCCCTGCCTGTTTTGGGGGGGGTGTTTGTCAGCTGTGCACACCCTCACCTCCCTCACCCCCTCCTGTGTTACATTAAGGATGCCGGCAGGTGCAGGACTATGCGGGAGTCCCAGACCACAGCCTACTGTACTGGTCATACCACTCCTTCTCTGCCTTTCTGTGTTAAAACTTTGCATTTCACTGATTAGTTCACATGATTGGCTACTACTAAGCTCTGGGTCAAAGGTTATAGATCGTCTGTCCACTGTTCGAAGACACAATATGGGGGATGGGTAGTCATTCAGTGTATCTCACCTTACCCTGGAGCTGTATCTTTCACTGTATGCCCCAGGAATGTCTCAACACTCTCCAAAAGCCGCCCAAAACATTTCCTCTATCTGCTGTCCCATCAGCACGGCATGAGTAGGAGGACGTTAATTAAGGCTCCCTGAGGCTTTCATAGCATTTAGACACATTGTTTTGGTGGATTAAGCTCTGTAAAGTCACTATGTGGTTCCAGAAGTGGGAACAAACCATGTTAGGAATGCATTTAAACCCTAAGTGCCACAAGCTGTGCGGAAGTAGCGTAAAGAGGTTATTTTCTATGTATAAAAGGTAACATTTTTACAAATGGCTTTTAAAAGCGTCTTTCAACACACATTCAGATAGGCCTGAATACGCCACAACATTGTACAAAAGTGGCCTTCTCCTCTATACGTCCCTAAGGCAGTTTACTCTGTACTTTTGTTCATTTCATCCCTACTGATCCCTGTCTTTCTCTCTCAGCTCTGGTTTGCCTTTGTCAATGGGTTCTCCGGCCAGATCCTGTTTGAACGCTGGTGTATAGGTCTCTATAATGTGGTAAGTATAGACTTTTCACGCTCCGAATTGTCTCTTGACATAATACCGTCCTTATTTACTAAGAGTTATGCAATGTTAACTTTTAATTATTTTTCATACTTCATATCAATGACTACCATGTCAAAAAACACATGAAACAATATTACAGTTTTTTGCCACTCATCCAGGTAGCTTCTTCAGTTCACTTGTTTAATCCTCATTGTGCTATAAAAAAATGGTATGGATTATCTAGCCTATTGCTTAATATCGAAATTGAGTTTGTAAAGGTTTGTATTGCTCTTCTATTCCCAACCTGGATAAACATTGAGGGTTGTGTCAGTTGGGTATACGCCAGTGATGTCTGAACGCTAAAACCAATTTCTGTTGAATGCATGTGTGTCATTGCAAAGGCCTCAAAACACAAGTTATATTAAATAACCACCATTTTGTCTTATTTAGATTTTTACTGCACTGCCCCCATTCACACTGGGGATAGTTGACCGGCCATGCAGTCAGCAAAACATGCTCCGGTTTCCCCAGCTCTACAGAATTACCCAGAATGCCGAGGGTTTCAACACTAAGGTACATGCTGCCATATTTAGCCCCCTATGCGTTTGACTTGCTATGCCTTGTGGGTTGTCTGTGGGTTTGATGACTGATGCCTGCTGTTTATTTGGTTCACCCTCAAGTAAACAAGAGCGGCATGGGGGACTGAGCAGTTTCTATGGCAATATTAATGAGATTCATAAGCCCAGAATAAGGAAGTCTTTCACTTCACACCAACAACCTGTGCTGGAAGTTTGGTATAATAAGTTTGTGTACTGCAAATTGAATTTTAATAGCAAGTACTGTGGCTTTTAGAGGAAGGTCGGTGTGTGCCCTGTACATGTCAATTTCAATAACTGGACTCGACATTTGTGTTCTGTAGGTGTTCTGGGGGCACTGTATCAATGCACTGATCCATTCAATTATTCTATTTTGGTTCCCTCTCAAAATGTTAGAGCATGGTATGTGTAATCCTTTTTTAAACCAAATTTTGACAAAAGTATGAGACAACACTGTAGTAATATCAGCGTTTTGTGGTCTCGGCAGACTCTCCTTTCCCAAATGGACAAGGAAATGACTACCTGTTTGTTGGAAATATGGTGTACACAGTAAGTACTCTTCTTTTTTTCTTTAAGTTTTATTTTCTATGTAATTTCTTGTAGATACAATTCTCTACCAGCACATTATTTGTCATTATTAAGTCTCCAGTCAATCTTTCCTTGTCTAGCCAGTCTGTCTCCTCTTTACTCTAATCCACTGTTCCGTTCTATTCTCATGCCTCCATCTCACACTCTTTGCTATAATTTTACTCGCTACAGTCTCCTGAGCATTTCTGTGGTATTTATTTGTCAGTGTGTCTGTGGGGTGCAAAGGATTGTAACAGACATTGCAGAGTTTACAATATAACATTAATGTTTATTATCTCCAAAGTCGCCAGAGCACTAATGCAGTTTTTTCTTCTTTTATTTGCTTCTTTGCGTTTATGCAGTATGTGGTTGTAACAGTGTGTCTCAAAGCTGGGATGGAGACCACCGCATGGACCAGGGTATGAGCATTCACGCGCATTCATTCACGCACACACACACATGCACACACACACACACATGCACACACATACACACACATTATTCCACAACTGAAATGTATAAGGTTTTCATAAGCCAATGCACAGTACAGACTGGAAGGCCATGGGAAAAAGCAGCCTACTTCATCTTGTGGAGTGATTTTTAAGTTATTTCTTGATTATTAAATCTTTTATCTAAAATATTTACTTACAATATGAATGTTTAAAGTGCAATTGCTTTCAGGACTTTTAAATTATGGTTTGTTAAAGTTGCCCTTTAAATTGTTTGACTCTGGGGCATTTTAGGAATGTGTTTATGGGACGGTCAGGGGTGTTTTCTTTCAGACAACAGCAGAAAACGTGCCCTAAAGCCCGTCTGACCACTCCATCAATTGAATGTTAACGTGTTTACTCTGACCAAATGGGGTGAAACCAGTAACACCACAAGGATCGACAATACATTTCATTTGTATTGTAGTTCACAATACTTAAAGTATTGGTGTGCCACATTGCCACATATCATTTGCTGAGGTTAAAGCTTTTAACCCATAGTACAAGGGTTTTAAACCAGCGATATAAAGCAGGTAAATCACTGTCACTATTAAGAGATTGGGCGGATGGACTGGATGGTGCTGACATGTTTGTCCGTTCAGCTGTCTACACAACTGCCTGTCCGTAATGAAGCAGGGTCCTGGGAATTCACACAGTGTCCCCTTACTGTGGATCAGAGTATGGGACCGAGCGAGGAGAGTGGCAAAGATCTATCAGTCTATATTGGAACGGGCTTTATTTGAACAAGTTGACCTGAAATGGATTTCCTTTTCCCTCAATTTCCATTTTCAGTCACACCATCCTTATGTAGTTTCTTAAATTAAAATATATGATGTTAAACATACATAAAGCTAAGCATTTTGTTTGTATGACTAATGCTATTTGTCTTACAACAATGTCTCTTCAGTTTTCCCACTTGGCTGTATGGGGAAGCATGATCCTGTGGATGGTCTTCTTTGCTGTTTACTCCGCCATATGGCCCAAGATCCCAATTGCCCCTGATATGCTGGGACAGGCAAGTTTGCGCCTTATATGTGTCATTCATTGTAGCCCAAGGGGTTGAGAGGGTTAAAATAGCCCTCCTCGCGACATCTCTCTCTCAGACTCCATCACCTGCTGGTTTTGGTTGCCTCTGCAATGGCGCCTGTTTGACACACCTCCTTGGGTGTTCCTCGTCTGCCCTGCCAGATTCACCAGGAGATTTATGTCCCAGCAGTCTCTCTCTCCAGGCTTCCTGCACCTGCCAGTGTCACCAGAGCCCTGCTGCTTACTGCCCTGTGCTGAGGTGTTGACTTAAGCGAGTGGGCCGCTGTCGTGGTGATGAGGGTCCCGGGAGATTGAGAGAACCGGGGCTCCCTGATTGAGACTCATTTTCGGGTTTGGAGATGGGTGAAGATAAAGTGCCCCACTGAGGAGGGGAACGGGTATCCGGGCTGTCTCAGGCCCCCCTCTACCCATTAAATCAATTTGTGTCAGAATGCGGTCAGATATCTGTGCAGCTGCTCCTGGGCTGACTGGGGAGTGGTCTGGGACATTCAGCCACTTCCCTCCATCATCCTCCTAACTACCCCATTACCTCTCATATTTCCCCCGCCTCGTCTATCTATATATCCATCTGTCCACAGGCGACGGCGAATGGAAAACTGCTGTAAATTTGTCCACTAAATACAGTTGAATTGTGCTAATGTAGGAAACCAGGAGACCTATTGTGGGGGAAGGAATTTAGCATGGTTTAATCCTAGCGCCAAGGACCATTGCGTTGACGCAATAAAATAAGTATCGGGGGGAGGGAATTGTGTGGTTCTACGTGAGATGTCATTAATAACTGATGAAAACCTAGTAGTATAATATAATAACCTTTAGTTAAATAAACATGCTCATACAGTATGTGTCGTTACAGTACATAAGGTGAATGTTACTAAGTAAAGAACACTTGAAAGGCATTTGGACAAAAGGATTAATGATCCTGATGTAGCTAATGTAATAATAAAGTCAAACAACTATTAGATTTATGGTGAGACTGTCAACTGTGAAAGTCAAGGAGACATTGAGACAGGAAAGATTTATCCCTGGAGACGAACTAAAACGAGGGTTAAAGGTCAATGACTTTGACTGCAGCTGAAAGTCAGAAAAAGTATGGATTAGTTGTGTCTATTTTATCTCTTTGTATCAATATGACACCTAAAGCTGCAGCACGCAACTTTATTTATACTAATTTTTGTGTTTTCACCCAAAGAGTACATTGTAAAAGCAGCTACTCGCTACTGTCTGCAGCTAATTATACATTATTTTGCCGATTGCAAACCTGGTATTAAGACCCGTATGCAGTGTTAGGGTTGATTGCCCTTTGGCGGTCTGCCACTGTTTCACTTTACCATCTGAAAAAGTCTGTTCTAAGGCTGTGTCCTCCCTTGAATATTCCTGCATACAAATATTAACAATGTGCCAAAAGGTTTATGAATGCTAAGAACTAGTTAGATAGTTTAAGTACATAGTTTCTCCTTCCGTGGTTTGAAAAGCAGATTTTATGTAACTGTGATGATTTGTAGAATAGTTAGTTTGGCTTGGAAACTTGCTTTTCTTTTTGTATGAATGTGCTTTGTGTGGGTTTTTTTTCCCTACCAGATGTTCTTGTAGTGAAGAAACATGACTTAATGCTGGACTTAAATTAATTTTCTCTTTAATAAAAGCAGTCTGTGTGCTGTCGTTGCAGGCTGGCAGAGTGATGCAGTGCTGGCACTTCTGGCTGGGCCTCGTTCTGGTGCCTACTGCGTGTTTACTCAAAGACTATGCTTGGACTGTGTAAGTAGAACACATTTCACATAAATGCATAAGAAATCCATATACAGACTATTTAACTTGACCAAAAAGTTTACATAACCCGCATTGAGCTGGTGTCAACACTTACGCACACTGTTATGAATCACATATGTCTGCAAGCACTCAGACTTTCCCTCACTGATGAGCGCATTGACTTCGCAGCACCCGGCGCACTGTGAAGAAGTCCCTACTGGAGGAGGTCCAGGAGCTGGAGGCCAGAGCTGTGGATCCAGGGGCCCATGTTCTCAGGGATGCCAGCGGCCGAAGGTATAACCCAAAGAGACAAACAACCACAGTCTGATTAATGACCCAATATATCAGTTCTCTATGTAAAAATTGCATTTTATTTTGGGTGGCGCTGTTTACAGGACTGATCCAAAAACAGATGTTCCCTAGAGGCTAAAGTTTTCACGTGTAGAGAGGTAGTTTCTGGTTTGAACTGTCCTGCTGTGTGACCTTTGACCTCCAGTGCCCTTTCTAAGCTGTAGTGTGACCCTTATGTTTTCGAGGAGTTTATTTAATCTTTGCATGTTTCTCTCCAAGGCATCAGTGAGATAATTTACATTTTACATCTGTGTCTCATACTACTATCTTATACATGTATCTTATTTAATTTTCGTTTGATTGCATCATAGGTGGATAGATTTGAACTGCTGTACCAACCTGGTTTGTTTTAAGTTCTTTTTTACTTTTGAATTAGCCATGTTTGTGGTGGTATTAGTATATTAGCAATAGGTTGTAACCGTTATATTTCAGTCGCGTGATGTGCTTGGTTTTGGTCAGTACTAGTATACGCCCCAAAAACCCCTGACCCTGTCCAGATACAGAGACCCGTCCTGGTTTGACCCAGTATTTTGCAGTATTTTGCAAACACAGGGACTATCTCAGTCTTGTTGGTTTAGAGTCAGCAGTATTGGATGGGTGAACGGTATTAGGAAGAAGGTACATCTGTGTTTGTAATTCCCGGGAATCTTTGGGGAAAGTAATGAAGATGGGTTCAGGATGTGCTTCAAGGAAGTAAATACATCTCAAAAGTATAGATCCATCATACTTAATTTTTTTTTCATCAGTATTTGGTCTTTTATTTTACACGCATTGCCTTCATCAATCATGGCATCATTTTATTTGGCCACAGGCATCTTAAGCAAACTTCAGTTTTCCTTTACAAACACAGCAGTGAAACTCTCCTACAACCACTTACAGCCATACAAATTTCCAAACAGCAGGACTCAAATCCAAGCCTTGAGAAAGCTGACTAACTCTCTGATCAGGATATCAAACCCCTGTATCAATGCCAGACATGGCCCTTTCATCTTAAATTGACACGTCTCAATCTGGCAAATATGCAAAGGATACATACTGGCACCGTGACATGCCACAAAGACAGTTTTTGCTTGTCTCAAGTGTTTGTGTTTCTATAGTCAGTATACAGTATGTTTTAAGCTGCATGTGTTTTTTATGTAATATCTGGAAAGGCCTTAGTTATTTTTGGTCACAGAGGAGAGGAGCCATGACGGCGTGTGGTCCCGAACAGAGGAACCAGTCTTCTTCTTGGAAAGAGGGAGAGGGCAGTGAGAGGGGCAAGGAATGGTTTACTGTGGATGTCCTGTTACACTGCAGCCGTTTATGACCCGGTGTTCGGTTAGAAACAGCATCCTGGGATTGACCGTAGAGGCTAAATACTCAAAGATTTAGAGTCTTGTAACACGTCCTCAGTCCTTGGTTAAACCTTTTAAATAAAATGTTATCTGACTTTAAGGCGCACTATGTAACTTTTCAGGTGGAGCTTGTCTCCTTGGAGATTCTATTCTATTCCTGGAATGTTCCACAGTATGGGATTAAACACAAAAATATTTGTCTAGCATTTTTTAAAATACAGGTGTTATTATGGCCCATAAATGCATTACAAAACATGTGAATTTGTAGTGTGGAGTTACCTGCGTGTCTCCATAGAAATAAGATGAATGCCATACCGTGGAAAATTCCAGGCAAAGAAAGAAAGTTGCCTAGTGCACTTTAAACTTAATGAGTTATGGTTGGTACTTGGTAGATAATTATTGTGGAAGGAAGGAAATATTCAGACAATATTTCAAATATTGTAATTGACATAATAACTAACTCTACTTTCTCTACTGAACTACTTTTGTACATTTTCTCCATACATATACGAGGAAAATGGGCCTTGTCACTGTTGTGTCTAGTTTGGTTAAATGGCTTGAATGTACAAAGACTGCAGAGTGTCTTATTGAGTTTCTATAATGAGTGTCATGGATGTGTCATGTGAATCTCATGCTTGTCTCTGTCTGCAGTCTAAACGAACGCGCCCATCTGCTGACAAGAGTATTTAGAAGAACACCTTCAAGCTTAGGACGCTCCAACTCGGTGCAGCAGACTGTATCACGTGAGTGAAAACGCACATGTAACACTGCTAAAGGATTATGACTAATAGTGTTTAAAACTTCAGGAAACACAAACACAATACATTGTTTCAACTGCTCAGTTTCCAAACTCGGGCAGTTGTCAGTAAAGTCCACTCAGCTTATGGCTGGGCGATTAATTTTATTAGTTGGATTAATTTGTGTCTTTAATAATGAACAATGTAAAATCGATGGTAGCTGTGTTGTGTCTGGCTATGTGCACGGAGCTGCAAACATCAACAATTTTCACACAGGACAAACTAAAGCCCAGCACATATTTGGCGTGCATATATCGCTTAATTAGAGCCGCGAGTTGCAACTTTGAGGAGCCTCAAGGACGGAAAACTCACAAGTTTTTTTTTTTTTCATGGAGGATCCAGAGTGCAGGACATTGCAGCCACCAGCCAGTTCCATTCTGCCTTGCAAATATTTTCAGGAATAGTCCAGCGAATAAAAAGCCTTTTCTATGTTGTGCTTTGAGTGGGAATGAGTATCCATGACGATGCTAGATAAGACACACACGTTAAGATTTGAGATGAGTACTCTCCTGACAGTAATATTGTGCAGAGTACAGGAGACGGGGCATTGAATCCAGCATGAACTGGATTTAGACCAGAGTAAGGCCAATAAAGGATTTACAGAAAGACTATTGTCTAGATGAAAATAAAACAAGCCCATGTTTATAGATGACAATGTAAAAAGCTAATCTATCAAAGCAATTTACAATAAGGCAAGGCAAGTTCATTTGTAGAGCACATTTCATACACAGGGCAATTCAAAGTGCTTCCACAGCAGGAAAAATGCATTAAAATTACAAAGAAATTACAGAAACAGAAATACAATAAAATTAACTAAATAAAAAATAAAAAACACCTAGCCACAAAGGGAAACGTGTTTTCAGAGTCCAACTCCTTTTTAAATTGTTTTTAAACTAAAAATAAAAATAAGAAAAGGATGTTGTCATCAATGTAGTTATTTGTCCAGACTTTGAATCCTTTTCTATTATGGCACACTTCTGGACTAATGAGCTTGTTCCCTTTCGGGGTCGCGGTTGACTGGAGCCTATCCCAGTGACTTCGGGCCTTAGGCGGGGTACACCCTGGACATGACATTACAGACAAATCTTCACTCTCACATTCATTCGGGCCAATTTAGAGTTACCAATTTTACCTAACACATGCATGTCTTTGGATGGTGGGAGGAAGCCAGAGAACCCACGGTGACACGGGGAGAACCCTAACCCAGAGATCATGTGATGTTGGTCTGGTCCGGGAATGGAACCCACCCATCCTTCTTGGGAGGCAAGAGCGCTAACCACCTTTGCCACCATGCACCCAATTACACAAACTTAATAAAATAAAAAAGACAATAAACCCATAGGCATTATAGACTTTATAAATAGCAGCTATATCAAAATGTTTTGACTGGTGACCTCACTTAAAATCGATTAAAAAGAGATTTTAATTTTTGGCCTCATCGCCCAGGCCTAACTCTGCTCTATCAGGCTGAATTCTTGCCTTACTTTTTTCAGATGGCTATGCCTTCTCTCAGGAGGAACATGGTGTGGTGTCCCAGTCCCAAGTAGTGCGCTCCTACGACACCACGCTCCAGCGCCCCAGCCTCTAACCTGCTCCACTCTTTGTAGCAACATGTCCCGGCGACAGACTTCAAGTGTCACCTTCCCGCCGTGTGACAGACCCTCCTGTGGCCTTATCGGACATTGAACTGACTAACTGAACAGATTGGGCTGTGTCAGAGGTAGAGGTCATAACAGAGCATGGAGGACTGATCTGAGAGAAGGAAATATATCCTCTTTATGTTACATGAGCTGCACTGGCATGAGCAATCCTATCATACACAGACATAAGTCAAGCCAAGAGACTGCTTCTCATATACGGTAGTGAGGAAAATAAATATTGAATACCCTGCGATTTTGAAAATTCTCTCACTTAGAAATTATGGAGGGGTCTGAAATTTTCATCATAGGTGCATTTCCACTGCGAGTGATTTTTAATAATGTATTTGTTTTGTTATTGCTGCAAATAAGAGTTTTAATACATGAGAAAATCAGTGTTCATATTTGGTACAGAAGCCTTTGTTTACAATTACAGAGGACAAATGTTTGCTGTAGTTCTTGACCAGGTTTGCACAGTTTCAGCTCCTTCCAAAGACTTTCTATTAGATTTAGGTCTGGAGACTGGCTTGGCCACTCCAGAACCTTGCTATGCTTCTTATGGAGCCACTCCTTGGTTCTCCTGGCTGTGTGCTTCAGATCATTGTCATGTTGGAAGACCCAGCTACGACCAATCTTCAATGATCTGTTCTTGAGGTGGTACTTATCCTTCTTCCTCCAAACACTGCGAGTGGAATTTATACAAAAATCTTCTATTTTGGTCTGATCACATGACTTTCTCCCATGACTCCTCTGGATCATCCAGACGGTGGGTGGTAGAGGTGGACTTTTTAAAGGCAGACTAACACATCTTTGAGAGCTTGAATTCTTGCTGATTGGTGGTGTCTCTCACTGGAAATGCACCCGATGAAAATTTCAGACCCCTCCATGATTTCAAAGTGGAAAAACTTGCAATGCAAAATTGCAAGGTGTTCAAATACTTACTTTCCTCACTGTATGTACGCACAAATAACGTGTCTGCGTGTGTCTGTGCAGGGCATTCCTCTCCCTGCATGTGTCTGCACGCATGCTACCTCTCACTGTCATGTGTACTTCATTTGGAACCTCTCATCTTGTGAACTTTGGTCTTATGTGTTGTTGTTGACATCATAATTAACTGCTTGTCCAATCCAGCATGCACGCACACACACTCGCAGACAAGGCGCATAATCCTTTTAAAAAATAAAGGGAACAGCGACATGAGGACGGCTGGAGTCCTCTGTCCCATAGCAGCAGCAGCAAGCCTCACTGCCAAACGCTACAAAGATGTCACTGAGGCAGAGCGCAGACCGGACCCCGACCCTCACCCCTCCTTACCCTCTGGGACCATCTTTCTTTCTACATGGGAGCAACCTCCACCAACCTGTGTCTCTAACCTGCTGCTCATCTGCTGGCCAGTTTTAAACCACTACATTTACACTTGTTTTATTCTGTGACTGCTCCTGTGATTACTGATGCTGCATCCTCGTTTGGTCCTCCTGGAATCCCTATTAAATTATTTTTATTAAATGGACATCTGTATTTGTTTAAGTTTGTCTTGTTTTTGATGAATACCTGTTTGTGTACTCGAGTCTTTGAGGGAATTTTTGCCGAGGACATATAGGCTAATAGGCTCTGCATCATGTGTTTCTGTCTCACTTGATCATAGTCTGGCTGCTGCCTGTTGAAGACACTCAAGTTGTGGAATGAACACTCAAAGAGATATACTAAGTGAGGGATTATCCAATTCATAATTATTAAATTTAATCAACTGATCTCAACCTACTCTGTGTTTTTGCAGCTTGATGCATAAGTCCATATGACACATTAAACTACACTTCTCAGTAAAACAAAGGGAATATGACTATATTTAAGATTTCACCAAACATTTTGCCAGTTTTCTGGTTATTCAATTTTGGTGACTGTTATAATGTTGACAAAGATTTTACATGGCCAGCAACACAACTGTTACCTAGCAACCAGATTGTAATCTAGGGCCAAGCTCAATTTTAATCATACAATGATTTGACAAGTTACACTAATACCACATTTATTTTGTTAAAGGATTGTCTAAGCTGTCATAAAACATTATCAGTAGCGTGCACATTTTCTCTGCATCTTTGATGGAATGGCACTTTTTGATATAATCACAGAGGTGAAGTTATTCTCTTGTCAAAATGTCTTCACAAACTGCAGCTTTACTGATGAAATACTATGATAAATATTTACCACAGGAACAATCTCACCAAACAACTTCATAATTACATAAACATGAGAACCTGTCATACGCGTTTGCATATTGTTTCAACAGCATGACAAGCTTCAATTTAAATTTAACAAGCAGTGATTTTATGAGTAACATGATACTTATATTATCAGATAAAACCTTCTCCCACACTCCCTCTCTAGACAGTTGTAGAGCAAACATAAACCAACAGCCAGTTTGTACAGGCCCGTTTCCCTTGACTTCAGCTGAAGATCCTTTTCCCACCCACCTTCCTGGACTGGGACCAGCCCAGACTGACTGCAGCTGCTTCAGTATGGAGAATCCATTGGACCAAAAGAAGAAGAGAAGCATCCCACTAGCTCCCAGTGTTCCACATTAGTTTGAGAAGCAGCCTGCCAACTCGGCCTCCATGAGATTAAAGATGTCATCTGGGACTAAGCTGCATTGTAGTGGTCTATTGTTCCCCGTCATGCTCCAGGTGATGCGACAGGTATTTTCTGCTGTCCTCTGTGGGTGGTAGCTGTCTACCCGAGTGTGTAATTAGGGTTTGTAATGACTTAGCTGTGTGTGGTTCAGATCTATTCGAATAGATTTGAGAAAGACTAGAAGACTTCACATTTGTAAAACATAAAAATTATGTTTTAAAATAGTTTATTTTTTAATTTATATAAAAACATCAACAACAGGTCCATTGCAACAGACAAATCTATTGGACCAAATGGTGTTCTCCATATTATACAGAAAGGCTTATCTTATACCCAGCTGCCCCATGCGTTTGGGGTACAGACGAGGTACAGATGAGGTACAGACGAGGTACAGACGAGGTACAGACTGCCTGGTTTAAAAGGAGCAGGACATTCTTATAGCTGCTTGTTAATGAGTTACAGTCTTGTCAAAGACCCCCTGTGATTTAACAGTACAGAGCATGGCTTAAAATATTCAGCTGGTTTAATTCAGCTTTTCCTGGGAGATAATGATTCAGACATTGTCCTGGAGCTGACTATGCTCTCAGCAAAGGCACCCAACTGTGGAAGTGTTGGGTACACATGCATGCACCTAGCACAAAGGTAAGGGAGTAGTCAACACTGCTTTAATTAGGTTTAATCTGTAACACTCTGTTTCTCTCACACATTGCAGGCACATTTCCTCCCAGCACATGAACATTCTCCTTTGGTTTAATGTTTCCGTTCAGGGGAGTTGGGACACTTTATTTTTTTTTCACTAACGTTTTGGTAGTGGGAGAGCAGTGGGGCGGTGCGTCACAGTCTATGTCCTGTGCTCACTTCATTAGACTTTACATGGTCTTTGGGGAAATGGCAACTGCCTTTTACATCACACCACCTGCATTTTGCATTACACATGATCAACTCACAGCGAGACACCCCCTGGCCGACGTCTCTACATGCAGACACATAGAGTACAAAAATGTTCGCATGTTTTTGTTCCTCATTCGTCAAACATAAATCCCTTCATGAGCATTCACAAGCGCAGATGTGCACATGGCATTAGCGCAGCATGTGGTCATAACTTTTTCTGCTCGAATATTCACTCTGAGTACATTTTACATCTATAAATCATCCAATCATCACTCACTCTACATCCATGAGCCAACAAATCTTTTTTTCATACTCCAACATTGTTGCACACACACACACACACACACATTTTGGACAGTTTGGGCTTTAGTATTAGACGCCAGTATTCCTTATGGATGGAGACAGACTTTTGTCCATCGTAACAGGCACATTGTAGAAGAGTTTAGAGACCTACTCCACACAGAATGGCTTTATACACAAGTCCTTCATGTGCGTCTGAACTTTATGTTCGAGGTCTACCACAGAGCACAGCTGTAGCTCCTCACACAGTAACTGGGGGGAACTTCTGGTCACTGTTAACACTGGAGCCCATATTGGGGGGAGGGAGGGGTGACTGAAGCTGCCTGTAGCCCCCCTGTGCATCGATGAACGCGTGGGCAGGGGACATGGGATGGGCATAGCCGATAAACTGGGGGTGCAAGTATTGTCCTTGATGAGGCATGATCTGCGTGGCCTGTTGGCAGTTCAGCACTGAGAAGTTGGTGGGCATGTTGACAAAGACACTGGCGTCGGGGGGCAGACAGCAGGACGCCTGAGCCCTCATGAGGGGAGGGGGCCCGGGGCGGGGGCCCGTGGCCGGGACAGAGGAGCTGGACGAGGTGGCTGTGCTGGACTGACGGGACGACGAGCCTCTGGAGGTGCTGCTACTTGACATCATGGGGATGGTCTCCAGCATGCGCCCCGCGCTGGCCCCGCCTCCCGTTGCTCCTGACGACAGCTCCTGCTTGGGACGGAGGCAGCGGCAGCAACACACTGCCACAATAGACCCCACTATGATGAAAGCCACAAACACTGAGCCCACGATCAGGAAGGGGACGTAGATCGGCACTGCAACAGAAAAAAAATTAAATCAATCATTTAACAATAAATAAATAAATAAATAAAGCCCTAAGTCACTGGGATAGGCTCCAGTCACCCACGAACGGGAACAGTCCCGAACGGGAACAAGCGGTAGAAAATGAATGAATGAATGAAAGAAAATACAGCTATGCTGCTTCACTATACAACACTTGACACTGGTGTGATGAGGGTGATGCAGCCTAATTATTGGCAACCACATTTGACTTTTAACATTTTGTAAAGCACTATATTTATGTATATTTTGCTGCTGCTTTTTACTGAACAACTTCAAAAGAATACCAAACATCTGAACCGCTGCACAGGCTAACCTCTTGCATGCGAGGGGGTGATCAGGGGCTGTGCACAGGAGTGTTTGGACTTTGGACCGGGGTTGAAGGATGAAAAATAGACTGGGATAGGTCTGCTCTAGCCACTCATTAGCAGCTATTAACTTTGTTTTGATCTGTTTTAATCCTGTCCCCTGCTGCTCTCCAGTCCACCCCAGTTCCCCTGAACACGTGTGTGTGTGTGTGTGTGTGTGTGTGTGTGTGTGTGTGTGCGTGCGTGTGTGTGTGTGTGTGTGTGCGTGTGTGTGTGTGCATCCGTGCTTGCGTGCTTGCGTTGCGTGTGTTTGCATAAGTCGCATTGTTGAGGAACGCAGCCGGCAGATATTTGTGACCCTTCCTTTTCTATTGCTATTTATGAGCAGGCCTTTGAAAATGAATTTGTCAAGTTGAGCTACACTTGGCCTAGACTTAAAGAAAGTATTTGCGTTGGTTGGTTGATTTAACGTTGATAAAAGGTAATAAGGTTATTCAGCCATTAAATCAAATAAAGTAAAACTATTAATTTCTGACCTTTTCTTTTTATCTACTATGGCAAAACACACTTATAATAATTCATTTTTCTACATTGGAAGTGTCACATGCTGTACATTTGTGATACTAAAAGGGTAGAATCCATCAGGATCCTTCAGGATCAGTGGATACATGTAACTTAATGGTGTGTGCATGAGCTGCAATGGCAGCTGCAAGCACAACAGTGAAGTAAACTGACTACAACTTCCACAGAATGAAACTGAATCATTAAATTAAAAAAATGTTTCAACTAGCAAGCAATCTTAGATAATAACTTTAGTCAGTAAAAAAAAAAAAAAAGGGTCAATGACTATAGCCTTTACCCCTGAACAACAGTGTATTTTCTTAGGCCCAGTGCCTTGGAGGATCTCCAGACTTTTATCATGCTGTATTTTCGGGCATTGATACACCAAGTCTTTTACACAGAACTGCACTTAATGAAAGATGTGTAACTTTTTATTGTTCCCAAGGAGCGGAGCTATTTTCAACTCTGCCTCTGCCTGAGTGCAAGTGGCGGTAACTGTATGCCAAAGCGAGGTGGCATATGACTCTAGTTTCTCTTTGTGTCCTGTTCTTTGAAATACATCCATTGCCTTGAGAAACCTCTGAGAATACTCATCCAATGTGGCCCAGTATGAAAGTGGATTACACCATGAAACTTGTTGCGGAGCTGGAGGTCATTCAGTGGCTGCCGCATTGAGCCAAGGTGACAAAAGACAAAGGCCAGGGGCACAGGAAGGCGAGACAATGTTCCAAATGGTATCTCGACCCGTTTCATTTTCACAACACCGACTTATGGCTCAAAGCTACACGCCACACGATAAACAGGTTATAACAGGATCTCATCAACTCTTATGACAACATGGATAAATTACCAGTGAGGTCCTAATGAGGCCTTTACAATTCTCTTGCCTCCACCTGCTTTGCTCTGCACGGATGATTACTCCTTTTCAACGTACTTCTCCCTTCTGAGCGCAATTTAAAAGAAATGTTGTGTTTGGTTTATCAGTTTGATGCAGGTTTTATGTCAAATGCCCTTTCTTATGCAAACATTTCCTTTTTACCTGGCATGGGACTTGCATGAGGAGAATTCGGGCTCGTGACCCTACGTTCCCTTGACATCTTAACAACTCAAATGTTCTGCTTCCAAATTATAAAACCATGAATAAGAATAGAGAAATGTCTTTTTTCCTCTAGTCTAAATAGGTTTCTCAGGCCTGTATTTTTTCAGCACATGACAGTTGTGAGCGTTTAAAAACAGGACTCTCCCATTGTTCCCTGTCACCCTCCCACACCTGTTGCTGCAGTGGAGTCGCAGTAACAGCAGCCCCCTCTCTTAAGCCCTTGTTTTGGGCAAAGTCTTTGTGGCTGACTGGCTGGGCTGGGCTCTCCCCTCATCTCCCCCAGTTATCCCCGGAGGAATTCTCTTGTTCCCCAAAAAACATATGTTATAATAATATCCTGACTCACATGACATCAGTGTGTATCTTTGAGGAATGATTAATAGGCTGGAAGCTTGAAAAAAAATGAGTGAAATGCCTCGATTAGGCCCAGGGAACTTCCTATGTCTTTATTCGGCATTTGCTTAAAGTTATTTTGGACGGTGGCCATTGACTGAAATGTATATACCTCTTCCTGCTTTGATAAGCCAGGATAGCATTAGCAAATGACAGATTTTAGCTCGGGCCCAGAGGGGGGAACATCCCAGGGGAAGCATAAACTCAACCATATAGTTGCACTTTTGATGTCTAGTGTTCGCTTCACTGCAGTTATCTCGCTCTCTGCTCCAACAGCCTTAATGCTAGATTACCTTATGGGAATGTAAGCAAAGGATGACTGCAGCAGGGAAGCACAGTGTATTGTCATCTAATCCATGGCTAAGTTGAAAAGTATGGGTTGCACTCTGCTTTTCTCTTCACTGTGTAATGAATGTGTGGGATATTGTTTGAAGCGGGTTAGACCATGAATCCCTTAAAGCCAGGAGCCAGCACACTGACTCCACTTGACTTTCATTTGGGCAGCACCAACAGGAAAGTGAGTCTAGTAGGAAATGATACATGAGTTTTACGGACTGAGCTGTCATCAGGGTGCCACTGTCCAAGATCCGGTCAAGCCCAAATTTGATCCCACTGAGGACTGAGTGATCCAAGCTTCAGCCGCTCCACTGTCTGTAACTGCCCTGAACAAATACTGCTATTTATAAAGTGCACCAAGATTGACATTTGAAAGTACGGGTTTTTTGGAGGAGTCTGCTGCTGTCTCCTGCCCCGTGCAGCTGCCGGGACATGGACAAGAGGAGATTAAGCTTTTTGTATTGAGACAAAGTTTACGGGGTTTTTATGACCTAATAAAATGAGTAAATTTACCTTAATTAGAGTGTTGAAAAAGATAATTGTACTTTGTTGACGTATAGATGCATTTTAAAACTCTGAATAGCATGTGCAAAGCTTTCCACGGGACAAGGAGAGCCTTAATGCTTTAACAAGATGTTTAAATCTGCATTGGCCTGAATTGAAGATAACGTTCTCACACAGTCCAGCTGCAATTTCTTTTTGACATTCTGTTAAATCATGAAATAGCAGGTAAATACTTCTTGAAGCTTCTCACCAAAGATATAACCATCTAAATAAATAAAAATATGCATAATTTTAATGTCATAATGTTTTTGCACTCAGTTGTCCACGTTCTTTCAATACATGTATGTAATTGGTCTGTTATTCCCACACGCCTGTTATTATGGCTATTGTCAGAGTAGTTTTCTTAACCGCATCTGTAGAAAAATTAAAATAAAGTGTGGTATACCTGCCCCAGAGTCCTTGCTCTCTTTATTGTTGGAGTTGGGCTCCTGAGTTTGCCGGTCGTTTTCGCAGCTGCCCTGGTCCAGCCGCGCGTCCGTGCTGGAGCAACAGTAGCGCAGCTCGCATTTCCCACAACAGATGATCGAGTCCGCTCCATCTATCTTCTCCGGACACTGAAATCCTTCTTTCCACACGCCCTGCGGGTCTAACCATCCGTGGCAATACTCACCGATGGCTTTGACGTCAATAATCACCAATAGTAAAGTCACGATTATGGCGAGGGACATCGAGATTCCTCCACCACACATTTTGGGACAGGTGGCAGATGGGACACAGGGGCCTTCACTCCCCTTGTCTGACCAGAACACGCGGCTGATGAAGTGTATCAGCACTTTTGGAGTCAATGGGACAACGTGGGAAAGAGACAAACCACCAGAGAGCTGTCATTTGTTATTGGTCTGTGCGTAATCTCTGCGCGTAAAGGTTCCCAAAGTGGCTCCACCGTGTAAAGTATCCAAAACGTCCTCAAAAGTAATACAATTGTGATTTTCTTTTAAATCCAGTAGTCTACATCCAGCCCGAAATGCCCAGCACAATTTAGTTCAACTTGACAGAAACTTTGTAAAATATGCAACAAGTCCAAATCCACGCATGTTGCTGCTGTTGGTCCACAGTCCTCCAAAGTCCATTCAGAGTTCCACTGGCTCTGGCACGTTTCTGGCGTGGGACCCACACTCACGGTCAAATGTCAGTGAAACGGGAGCCCGTCGCCGTTGGACCAGTCAAGCAACTGTGGGGCAGTCTGAGCCTCGTCCCATTGAACTGAGGCGCGCAGTCTGTCCCATTTCTGCGTCAGAGGGGGGCGTGCAGAAAGACTCAAACACTTTGCCATTAAACCCGAGGCTCAGAATTTGTCACGTAGGCCTAATAAAATGTCTAATTGTACCATTTAAAAGTATCACATTTAGAACTGAAGAAATCAAATGCATAGGCCTCGTTAAATAAATGAGGTGGGATCTACTTTTCCATTGCCATGTGTTAAATGGCAATGTTATGCTATTTTATTTGAGATCTTACACTAGATTCTCTAGACATTATAAATGTTGTTGTAGTTAATCGCTGCAATTTGTAACTGTCAGTAAAAACATAGTGCAACGTTAACATCATGTGTCAAAACAGCATTTTGCCTCAACTGGTTCATTAAAGCGCTCAAGTTTGGTCAAGCCGATATAAAACTGCCAATAATGTAGTAGTACTTATATTAGTTATATTTAATAGTAAATTCTCCCGGACGCCACAGAAAGGACAGCATTGGTGCAACAATACTGCCTCCTAGTGGTATGACTGCGAGTTTCACGTAGACGTTCCAACACTCCCACTAGGGGGCGACATGAATCTACAATAAATATGGATATAGAATATAGTTGCCAAATAAAAATATTATGGAAAAAGCAGTAACTGGTTTAAATTAGCTTAAATCCCCTGTAAACTCTATTGATCAGAGTAAACGAAAAGTGGTTGACTTATTGCAACAGCCCTGTGTAATCTGAAGTTTAGCGTCATTTCCCAGAATGCCATGCGGTAAAGCGGTGTCCCGTGGCAACAACACAGGAAGTGGCGCGCAACTGTTCAAAACGGCCATGAAACAAACCGATGTGAATCATTCAATAGTTCACAAACGGTTCTTTTCGTCAGTCGCAGCTTTTGCATCGCTACAAAGGTAAATAACCCACATTCACATTTGTGCTGCGCGTGAGCAGTAAAACTTTAGCAAGTATTAGGACACTTGTCACGTTAGCGTTGCTTTTTTCCACTGAGATAACCTTATTTTTGTTGCTGCTTTATATTGTGTCACACTCAGGCATGTTTGATGTATTTACTTTTCATTTAGATGTCGTCTTTGAGATTTGGGAGACAGCAAACAAA
The DNA here is from genome assembly GCF_026437365.1 of Eucyclogobius newberryi. NCBI lineage: Eukaryota > Metazoa > Chordata > Actinopteri > Gobiiformes > Gobiidae > Eucyclogobius > Eucyclogobius newberryi. Next base: position 18,437,839 of record NW_027315812.1, read on the forward strand.
TCCCAAAGGAAAAAAGGCTTTGGGACCAAAAAAGACAGCGCCTCCAAAGAAAGAATGGGTGGTGAGTGTTATCTATGTCAGTATAAATGTTATTATTATGGATGTGGATCGTGTTCATTGTTTAAACATGGCAGTATCTAAATGTTCTTTGTTTTAGAGCACAGTAAGCGACCTGTCAGTCCACAAGCTGTCGCCTGTAGAACTGGTAAGACTTACTAACTTTATCTTTTGTTTTAGTTTTATCTCTGTTCCTAATGCCTTTCCCCCCCTAGAACCACAGACATGAGATGATGAAGTCACACAACAAAGTCTCAGCTCAGTGGGACCTCAGAGAGAAGGCTTTGAAACGACGCCTTCGACATGGGAGCCCATCGCCGCTGGACCAGACCAGTCTCCACATCATCAGAGAGGTTTATTAGAATTTGTCTTGTGTAAAATAAAGTATGTGAAATTGATCTAAATGCGTGTTTCTCTATCTGTTACTACGGTCAGGTTCTCTCTGATCAGATGCTGCTGCAGGACGTCCTAGCTCGCTCTGACAGAGCCATGTCTGTAGTCAAGGACATTTTTGGAGATGCTCCCCGCAGACAGACTGGTACTTCACATTTTTCCTCTAGATGTGTTTAACGCTACATGCAAGTAATAATTATATTGTTTTTGTGAAGGTCATCCAAGTGTAACTATGGCACCAAACTGCAACTCTGACTCCAGTCTCCCTGTGTTCCAACGACCAGATCCTCCAACTGAGCTTTCACTGCTTAGTCAGTCTATGATGGACCCGCAGGTGCTTCAGGCTATTCTTAATTAAACAAAACTTTATTGTTGGTGTGTTTAAGTTGGTTTCATCTTTTTGTTCATCATAGGCTCTTAATGACATTGGCTATTCGGATGAAGAGGTTTGTTATCAAAATAAATGCGACGACTACGATGTCATACAAAGGTATCAGTGTATTCTTTACCACTACAATGTTTACCCCAAACTAACTCTTCCTGAAGTTTTAAATCTGTTTCTGCTGTTTTTTCTTTGCAGAAGTAATATTCATAAAATGAAGTCAAGAACCACACGCAAAGTGGTGAGGAAGCAAACTGCCAACAGTATTCCAGTAACTCCAAAGGCAGCCAGCAAGGCCCCTGACCCAGCAGGTACAGTGCTCTCCCCACATCAACACAAAAGCCAACTGTCGGTGTATTGCAAAGGGAAAGGTTGTCGAACATACAAATGAAATGAAATAAAATAAATGTATACATTTCAAGTAAATTAACACACATTAACATATCCAACATATTAGCAAAACCAGCCCCACTCCAAAACACTGTCACACACAAGCATACATTATTAACATGTTTACAATTCATCAATTCATATAAGCCATTGTTTCTTCAGGCGTGTAAACATTTAATCATTTCTATATGATATGATCCCACGTGGGAGGCTGTTCAGAGGGTTCTGGCTCTGTAGAGAACGATGAGATCTCTGAACACTGCACTCTCATTTGTCGCCCGCTTGGCTTCACATTTATAGATTTTTCGTGCCCTTTAATACAATGTTTTAGAGATGTTTTACACGCCTGGGCCCTGGTGTCAAGATGAAAGTCGAAACTACACTTTTTTACGATCAAATCTAATTGGTCACTATTTTTAGCTCTTAATGCCACTGCAGCCGTCCAGCGGGTCAGACGTTCACATTGCCAGGACGTGGAGGGCTGCGATGGAGAAACAATTTCTCAAGTACTCAATCTTGAGCATCCCTCGGGTCAGATAGGTACTCCGTCTTGAAATTGATTTATCTTATCAATACATTCTTGCATTACTCTATATTCATATCACAGTCCTATATTTTCTCCTTGTACTTTTCTCCAGGCAACATCAACAGTTCAGTGAGAAAAACAAAGAGATGTCCTGATAGGAGCTCCAAGCTGGATGGGTCTACCTTCGCTTCTCTCGCTGGAGACCAGTCTAGTTTGGGTCTGTTGCAATGCATGCTGGGACAAGTGGAAGCCGACTTGGACTGCTGTAGTCCCGATGCAACCCCGACATCAGATCCGTGCCAAACCTCAAACAGGACCAAAGGGCTCACTGGGTTTTCTGTGGCCTTAGTTTCAACTTTAGGGCGACTGGTGCACCTCTTAAAGCAGGTACAGTAAATACTTGCCACATTCTCTATTTATTTTTCATTATTATGTTTCATTATTTATTTTTATTTTTCTGAAATCTTTTTTTACTGGCAACATCAGAACAAAGAGGAATGTCAGAAGGCCACTTTGGGAAGAAGACAAATTGAGGAAGAATTAAAGAAGCAACAAGGATTGATTAATGCACTTACTGCAGAAAATACTGCTTTGAGAGACAAGACCGCCGCCTTGCAGGTGACCTTTAAACAATACTATAGTAATGTAGTCTATGTTGTTATTTTTATTTATCTTTTTGCTACTTGTTTTAGTTTAATTTGCAACAGAAGATTTCAGAGATAGAAGAGAAAGTGGACACAGTAGTGTTGGTGCTGGGGTCCATTGAGATGCCTTGTGTCCCAACACAGGAACATGTCCCAGCTGCAGCATTGTCTAGAGGTGAGGACCTTTTTTAATAAACTAAACTTCAAACATAACCGTTTTGTAATACTTTTCAAAGGAACCATACAAATACAATATTGTAAATGGCAAAGTACGGTAATATAATGAAAAATATGTTTTGACTAATATTGCATCTGGAGCTGAGGCAGATGATGTCCAAACACAAGTGACACCTGTGGTCCTGCTCCCACCACCTCGACAGACCGACCACGGGTCACATGTAACGGGTAAAATACTTTGTCCTTTTCATATGAACTTAATGTATTCATCAGGAACACACTGAATATAATTTTTATAATTTCCTCTTTTGCAGACACTCATCCTAGTCCCTCTCAACTCTTTTCTTCTGAAAGTATCCAAACTCTTTGCTCAAACCTCACCAGCCTGACTTCCTCATCTTCAGTCTCTCTTTCGTCTCTGAGCTCCAAAGTGTCAGCAGAGGCCATGATGGCAGAGATAGCCCAGCTCAGCAGACAGAACGAGCTGATAAAAGCTCAGCTCAGACAGGCCAAGAGTCTAGCATCAGGGAGCAGAGCATCTCCTAACAACAGTTACCTGGAGGAGAGGCGTGTGAGCTGTGGAGGTAAAGACTCACCTCAAAGTGCTGCAGAACGAAGGGTGTCTGGGTCCAGCAGGGCCCTGTCCACACAGGTGGCTGAAAGTGAACAAAAGGTGAGCTCAATGTGATTCTGGTGAATAACATAATGATTACAAATGCTAATGTTGTAGCATTGTTTCCCTTAGGCAGAAACAAGCATCCTCAATATGAGCAGTGTGGAACAGCGCCTCCTGGAGCTGAACAGACAAAGTGCAGCAGCCAGGACTCGATTACTTGAGATTATTGACCAACAAAAACACATCACAACCGCCAAACTGTCCCCATCTGTCTCCCCTGTCCTGCACTCAGCTGTTTGTTCAGTCACAGGTACAGTGTAAGGACCTAATCCACACTTTCACTGAGGCTGATTATGTTTTGTGTTTAGATCGCAGAGCAAGTTCTGAAGCGTCTTTGCTGCAGGAGCCCATACTGTCGACTAAATGGTGAGTCTATCGTTACCCTCAAATATTTGAAATAAAATCATTAAATGGGTAAAGATCTCAATGAGGAACTATCTGTATTTTTCAAAAAATTATCCATCGTAACTCTCAAATTTACTTTTGATTTAGGTCTGTGTCTAATGAACCATCACCTTCTCAACGTCTCAGAGGCAAAGCCAGTGACAAAGTAACACAGGTTTGTAACTGCTGTTGATGTACTTTATTTCAAAATATGTCTGTATGATTGAATAAAAATGAAATGTAATCATTTTATAACAGGATGAGAAGCAGAGCTCACCAGACGGCTGGTTTTCCCTGTCAAACCATCTCAGATGACAAGAGCCAACGTATTCATTTACAATTGAGATTTAATTTTGTCAATTACATTTTTATGTCTAGATAGATAGACTTTTTAACTGAAATAAATATTTAAAACTACTCATCCTGTTTCTTCTGATTAAATGTGTCTGCACTTTTTCAATTGTATTCATTTCCATATTTGTCTTAGCAGTCAATGGTCTAAGCCCAGTGGTCTTCCTCAATGCAAAAGTCACTACTCTATCATTATTATCCTCTGTAGATTCATTTTGTGTTTTGTTTAAATACATCTTACAACTTACTAAAACAATACATTTAATTTTGTTTATTTGATCTAGGACAGTGCATTTTAATCAACGTTTTGGCAATCAACTTCAACATAAATATACCGGAGTTAGCACAACGGCTAAATTTAATCTGCAAACACATTTGAGAAATTACGAAAGAAACTGTCAGAAATAAAAAAAAGTACAACAAATGAATCAAGCCCAGTCAAATATAGTCATGTCAACAACTCCTTCTGCTTTCACTAACTTAAACGTTTTAAATTACAATAAAACATTTTTGTGCTTTTGTTGCTATTGTCAGCAGATGGCAACAAAGAGCTGTTTGTCAGTCTGATCAGGAGAAAGAGCAGAAGCAGTTGATGAGCTGTGTGCAACACCCATGGAGACATTATTGTACTAAAGTGAACCAAACTTGCATACAAAGCAATTCCAAGGTTGACTAAAACCTTGTTCTAAATTATTACATAAAGGATCCAATAATATATATGTTTTGTGTATATAATGTGTAAGGTGAAACATACAATGATTAATAATAATAATAACTATATAATATTATTTGTGTGGACTTTTTCCAATGCTTTTATATAACTCAACTCATTGCATCCTCAGTTTTGGGACTAGTCTATACTGTATCCGCCTTGTTGTTTAGGGCTCTCATTGACCACAGCTTTAAGTTAGTTAAAAAGTACATCAGGTTAGTGTTTACTTTAGTGTGCTTTGTTGAGGTAGAAGTGTTGTTGAGAGCCCTTGAGCTTTCTTGTCAGTGGTGTGGGCGACTACAATGGTCAGCAGGAAAATCAAACGGAGTAAATATTGCAGATAATAACAGGGCCAGGGCATAAAAGGACCCGGGATGGCAGCCGTAAATGTGGGGTCATAGGTCGCAGGGACATTTTGGGGAGGGGACAGGAGGGGCTCATTGTACCCCAGTGCACCCAATGAAGGACGGGCTGAATGGGGATTAACCCTACCCCAGTGCCTCTCAATGCTAACCCTTCACAGCCAGTTTCCCATGTGATCATCTGCATAGATCTCTGCTTAAGTCATATACAGTTATTAACATGCCTGCACATCAAAACTGGAATGTATTTTAGATATCAAGTTTAAATTAAACCTTAAATATTGCTTAGTTATTATGGAGAAGAGGAAAGTTATTGGAAGCATCAGGTTTAAGGTGGGTACATTGGGAGGAGGGGATGCTTTCTTTACTTATTTAAATGTGCCCCCACTTCACCTTAGCGAAGGAGGCCAGAGTCACTCAGAAAAACACACACACTAAAGCCTCAGCACACACTCGAGCAAAGTGGACATCAGCCGAGATATTGATCCCTGATGCAAGTGTTGTAATAGATCTAATCTGTCTGGAAAGAGGAGGATGTATAAAGTAACACTATTGTGGTATGTTGTAATATAATCACTGATGGAGGTGAAAGATGATTTTATATTGCTGAGAAGTTGTATGTTAGTACAGAGCTTTAATGATGGTCTGGGGGTAATTTTCTATAAATAACTTTAACATCAATAGGTGGAAATAAGCACTTTTGCTACCACCATCTTTTCTGTTATGATTTATATTGTCCACGACTCCTGTCTTATAAAAACTCAGCAAAATCATGTTTAAAGAATATTACTGATAAATTTTGACATCCCACGGCCAATAGGCGGCACTATTTTTTCATTCAAATTTTGAGTGTGTGCCCAGTAAACTAAGTATGACAAATAAAAAGAAAGTGCAAAATTAAATAAATAAAAAACTGCAACTGAAATGTTGGGTCAGTTTAACACTACACAAGCCTCAGTCACGTTGTGTTTACTTAGGCCTTACATGTTTGTTGCACCACTTTGTGGATTAGGTTTGCGTCCAGGAGTGTGAGAGGGAGTCCGCTTGTGTCCATACGAGGGGTGCCCGGGCCCCGGAGCCCAGTCCACAGCTGCACGAGGCCCTGATCTGAAGCAGGCTGTTGCTTGCTGTGAAAATATTATTGCAAGTGTTTATTATTGCTTTGGTGTGAAACAGTGTGAGCGTTGTGTGCTGCGCGGGGATGTAAGTATGCAGAGGCTAGAGGAGAAGTGGAGGAGGAGAGGGAGATGTGGAGGAGGAGAGGGACCAGCCCCCCGTCCCAGTGCACCCTGGGTAATGGGGAAACCTTTTGGAGTTGATTAGTTCCGGCTGGATCTCAGATAGAGCACTGACAGGCAGGAGAAACGAGCTCTCAGCGTGACCCTCCACTTCCCCCGTGCAGCCTTGTCTCCGCCACAAAGACCAACACAGGGCAAGGGCTTTTTAAACAACTGCAGCTTTGCTCTACTCCACTGCTCCACTCCAAAAATGAACTATAACTATGACCAAAGCACATCACTCTGAAACACAAGTCCACACACAAATATCATTTGTCCCATTCTTAAAATGGGACAAATGAGTCCAATATAGGAGAACAGCAGTGTGCTTTCAGTCCTGCACATGAGGATGAATGTCACTGATGTAGCTCTCACAGTGTGTTGCCCATACACTTGGCTGCATACATCAGTATCAGGTTCACTGTATTGTGTATTTCTGACGGAGCTTCACATCCTCCATGCTGGACACCTGTGGCATGAGCTGACGTGCTTTTGACACATTCCTGAGCAGAGCAGCATCATTCAAACTCCTCCGCTTTTGGTCCTATCCATGCAGCCTTTATGTCCCACTCAACCCCCCAATGATCTCCACTCCCCCCCCCCCCCCCCCCCCCCTCTCCTTTCTCCCCTTTTCTCCACACATAATTGATTAAGAGCCGTTTTCATAAATCAATTTGGGACGCACATCAGTCAGCCCTGAATGGTTGAACGGTGGCATTAATCTACCTCAGCATGCCCTGCCACTCTCACTTACACACATGCACGGTAGACCTGCGTAGTTTGTTTTCTTTACTTTTTTACCTTCGTTTTTTGCTGTTGCAGCTTGCCAAACATGAAATATGCAAATGTTTTCAGCAGTTTTGCAGACATATAGTTTTCCACTGTGTCTGAACACTATCCACTGTTGGGAGACATTGGAAGAGAAATGTGGTATTGATGGATAAAAGAATGACAAACACATTGCATATAAAAAGCGAGATTCTTTTTTATAGATGCCAATTCTTTCCATGTGCCAAATGCACTTCGCCCCTGAATAAACAAATATGCTGTTTGTACACTTAGTCTGTCTCCAAGACCAACGCGGCTCACTCACTGATGGTCATAATTACACAGCTTTAATTGTCATTATTAGAAAGTGACTTCATTGCCTTTTTATTCGAAGCTGGTGTTTTAGATGTTTGATATAGAGGTAACCATGACACCGCCCTTTTCTTATTGCAAAACCTATGCCAAGTTGCAAAGGATTCTGGGAAACTAAGGAGTGTGTAACAGCTGCAAGTGATATCCCTGACTTTCCCCGCTCCAGTCTGTCTGGTGTCAGCCTCAAACTCTTTCCCTCATACCTTGATCTTTTGTTCTTTTCTTTTAATACTGCTTTTGTACCCCATCGCTCTTTCTGTAATTGTTACTCATTCCTGCACCTTTCCTCTCCCCCTGTCGCCCCTCGCTCCGTGGTGTTGGCTTTAGCGCTAGTGAAAGCTGCTTTGCCTTTAAAAACAGTTTGTCTTAATGAGTGAGGGGGGGACGGCCAGGAGAGCGCAGGCCTGGGGTCACAGCTGAAGCCAATTGCGTTCCTTTCCTGTCTGAGGTGCTGCGGGCCGGGGTCAAGCTCAGGGTCAGGCTGGCCCACTGCTCCGGCTGGCTCTCTGTGCTGGTTTTGAATCACCGCAAGCATATATGAGTGTGTGTGTGTGTGTGTGTGTGTGTGTGTGTGTCGCATATTTAACTGTGTGTAAGCGTGTGTGTAACCTAAGAAAAGCAGGGCAGCCGGCACATCTGTTTCTGATCCCCCAGAATGCCGTGCTCTTTGGACCTGGAGGTGCTGGCGTGCCTATAGAGCGCTGAGAGCCAGAGGGAGGGGAAGAGAGGCTGAGGACGCCGTCGCACGCACACACTGGCTGGGTTACAACATGGTACACAGGCCTCTTATACCGTCGCTGAAAAACACATGCTACGCAATATTAAGCCAACAGAATTATATGACACGTATATCACATAAGGGTGCATTCACACTTCGCACATACATAGGCCACTTCAGAAATGGGATTAAACTGGGACTCAACCCAGAATTAAACCTAGACTAGACCAGGAATAAACCAGGACTTGAACAGGATCAAGCCAAGTCTACATCAGGACTCAAAGTGGGCTCAAACCAGGACCAAACCAAGTGTGAACGCACCTAAGAGACCTTCTTTATAAAGTAGGTTTCTTTTGATAATAGCCATGTATCACAGTGATAATCGTCAATACTAGGGTTGGCAAAAATAAATAAATCGATACCTAGGACCCTTATTGATACTACAACTAAACTAATGTATTGTTACTGCAAAAAATAAATAACTAATCACATAATGGGACAAAGTTGGAACTTTCCTGAATAGTGTTGGAATAGTCTTGATCTAAATGTAACACCACATGCTAATATTGAAGAAACTACTATAATATTGTGTTGAAATTACATTCTATTGTTCAAAAAAAATCTGCGTTTCTTATTTTGCTATCAAAGTATCAAACAAGCAGTGAAATAAAGTTTGACGTTTTTTGTATCGCAACAACACAAGTTCACTCGTATACCAAGGATCTTTAAGTGCAGGAGTTAAGGCTTTATTGATGGATACAGAAGGTTATCCTTTGGAAGACTAACAAGACTTCATGTAACACACATTGTATCTCACATTGAAGAGTGTGTATTCTATTGTTGTACATTTAAGCCTATACTAACTTGTTTGGTCCATTCAACACAGCGTCTAACATAGTTGTATATATGTAATTACCCTGAATGGCATTGGCATTCTTTTATTTCAGATCATAATCCTACAAACCACTGTCTCTTGCACAACTTGAACCCCACTGTAGTCCAAGCTCATGGTGTGAGGGTTGCGTTCACAGGTCAGCAGCTGCTTTTTGTTTGAACTGTTGTATGATATTTTGGAATTTATGAAGAATTCCCAACTCATAATGTCAACAAACTCTCAATCGCACGTATCACTGGAACAAAAGTGCACTCATTTGTGTGACAGGGCTCTGTAAAACCTGCAGTAGGCCCAAAACTAAAAACAGTAATTGTAAATATGAAAGATAGGCTTTCTAGAAAATCTTTATGTCCTGTACTCACCTGATTCTGAGGTGGCAGATCAGAGATGGCAGATCAGAGTTGACAAGTGGACTACCTTTCAGCCCATCTTGGAATGAAGGAGAAACCTGACAGATGAATGAACCCAGAGAGAATATTGTAAACCATGACACTGTATAGTTTAATTTATGTATTTTTTTATGACAAAAACCCGTCTCACCTGATGCTTAAATTAAAATAGCATGCAAAAATGAGAGAATATAGTAAACCATGACAGTAAAGACTGTTTAATTTAAGTATTTTTTATGACAAAAACCCGTCTCACCTGATGCTTAAATTAAAGTAGCATGCAAAAATGAGAGAATATAGTAAACCATGACAGTAAAGACTGTTTAATTTATGTATTTTTCATGACAAAAACCGGTCTCACCTGATGCTTAAATTAAAATAGCATGCAAAAATGATTGGGAATTCACTTCTACATGTTACTCTGACACAAATAAGTCATTACAAGGAGCGTCTGCAGCGGAGTGATTGGCTGTATCAAAAAGTATCCTCTCGTCCAATCAAAACACAGGGTCGGAACTAATAATTACACGTGTATTTGGATCCATTTGACTGCGTTAGCCGTACATTTGGCCTCTGTCCTTCCTCCCGCGGTGCTGTCTGTCCGTCTGCGTGGTGGAAGATGAAGGTAGACTTTTTCTTTTTCCTTTTTTCCCCGAGATGAAACAGCGCGTCAGGCTTTGAACGTGGCCCGTAAAACAGGCGCACATTAACGAGCGTGACTAACGAGCTGCAGGAGTTGGACCACACCGGGCCGCGCGCACATACACCTACACCATGTCTCCTGCGTGATATAGTCCTCTTTCGCGCCCCCTTTTCTCTCCAATGCAGCTTTTTTACATTTTTCACACATGTGTTTTATACAAGACACGCGCATTTTTTTGTTTTTTTTAAAGCCAAGTCCCTTTCACAAAGAAGCCACACTTTTAAACCTTATAGTCAACGTTATTTTGTGTGTTAAACTAATATGTTAGGATTTTATAGCTTATAGATTATTCCCCTAAACAGGATAAGCCAAGACTCCCCATGCAGCAGTCTGGTCAAAACTGTACTCAACTCAAAGACCAGTTGTAGTAGTAGTTAAAGTAAAAGTACAAAGACGTGATCCAAGATATAACTTAAAAGTATTTGGAGAAACTACTACTCGAGTATTGCGTAACAGTCTAGATGTAAAATGATGAGTTAATGGGAAATGGAAACAGAAAAAATGTTTTCAGGTGTAAGTCAGGCGTAAGAAACATAAACGTTTGAATCAGTTCATGTCAGAAAACTACTCTGACAAGTACAATTTCTTCAAAAGATTACTCAAGTAAATGTAATGACATCAAGGACAATCTGAATCTTAGTTATGTGTTTTTATTAGATTGTAAATACTGTCTCTTTAGATATGATTCTTATTTAATTGAACGATGAGACATTTGAATTTTCAATGCAAGACCTTTATGCTTAGTGTAATTTCTAAAGATTGTGGAATCTTTTCATCCACTCTGTATGTTCTTATTGTCTCTCACAGATTTACCAACATCAAAGCTGTATTAAATCAGCTTTATAATGACAGTAACTATTTATCATGAATTTCTGCTTATCTGCACTGGGCACCAGCCAAACAATAAATATTCCATAGCCTTTCATATTTCTGACACACTGTCTTTTATTATTTTCTGTTCTGTTCCAGCATCTGAACAAATTTAATTAGTTTATCAATCTTGGTCTTTCTCCATTTTCCTCCAGGCTCAGAGACGGAAAACAAGACAGATGCTGGGGTGAAGGTAAGGTAACTTAACTTTATAGTCAGGCAACTGTAGAGTTGTTATAAACAGCTAACTCAAGGCTAAATCTGTAGATGGAAACCACAGTATACGCCATGAAAAGACCAGGCCGTGCTCACCAGCAGTGTTCAAGGGCATTGCACACGGTCCTGCTACCACCGTGACATGGTGGGTTTGATTATGGCTCTCAACAATTTGCTGAATGTCTGTCCCCCCCTTTCATGCTGTGGCTGGATTGAGATACGACCATAGAGCAAACTCTTATTTCACTGTACGACTCAACCCACTCTTATTGCCCCATTTGATTTGGGCTATGAAGTTGTTTACCTGTTAAATTACCATATTTGACTACACAGGGGCTTCGGACTGGGGGGTAAAGAGTACTGGCTTACCTAGGGCCCAGTGCATTTTTCATATAGAGAACCTGTAGTGTGTGCTCATACAGAAGGTCTGTTCCTCGGGCCCAGAATTGGCTGAATGCCCCCTACTCACTGATGTAGATTATGTTCATGTTTTCAGTACCATGCAGCATGGTACATGTTTTACTACAAACATGTGTACTTGCACATATTTAAAAATGCTTGAATGTTCATTATCAAAAATACATCATGTCCCGTTTCGAAAGCAAAAGAAAATGTAATTCAGTCAACTGGATAAAGGTTTTTAAAGTGGTGCTGCCCGGTGGCCTCACTTCTCTCTCATTCCCATTTCATACTAAATGTTCCTGTTTAATAAAGCCTATGGACCGAAAAATCCTTTAAAAAAAGAAAAAAGGTTTTCAGAGTGAAGATGTTTCGCCACTCATCCAAGCAGCTTCTTCAGTAATGTTCTGTGTAGAAACTGTTCTTACAAAGGGGACCCAGTCCTTCTTCACATTTGAATCTGTGTTCGACACACCTGAGACAATACAGCTGGACCTTTTGCCAGGCAAATCCATTTAATTCAGTCTCCATCCTGCTTTTCCCCAAGGGCCTCAAAACTGCCCCGTACTTAACTTCTCCAACCCCTGAACCCTGTCCAATGTACTTTCCCCCCTCACTCACATCTTCCCAAATGCTTAACCTGTTCCCAGCGCCAGTTCCTCTCTTTCTCTCTCCCTCTCTCTCCCCCTCTCTCCCTCGCTCTCCCCCTCTCTTCCTCTCTCCCTCTCTCCTTGGCTCCATCCCCTAAGGTCTCCACGTTTACCTCACACTCTCCTCTCTTTCTCCCCCTGCAGGCTATAGCAGAGAGGTACTTTGTGGCCCTGTCATCTCGGCTGAGCTGTAAAAAGCACATCTGGAATCACACTCTCCGAGCTCACAGGCCCCGTACTCCTGTCCGTCCACAAAAAAAGAAAAGAAAAAGAAAATACTCCCAAAACGAGCTACAAACACTGAAAAAATACTGGCAGAGAAAGTGAGATGTTTCAGATGTCTCCTGCCGTTGAGCGAGGAGAAGGTACAGTCAGCCACGTTAGATTCGCCGCCCACTGAGATCGAAAGATTGTTTTGGGTGACGGTCAAGCTTGCACAGTGTTCATATACAGTACTTCAGGGGAGTTTGACCCGGATTCACTGAGTTTTTGTGTGAGAAAGTGAGCGCGTCCCCGTCTGAAGCGTGACTATATATACATTTAATAAGGGCCTGTGTGGTGGGGTAATAGGCGGTTGGGTTCGGCTATGGTACAGGGAGGAAATGTCAGCTACAGATGCAGAGCTAAGAGAGCGTTGAAAAAACAAATTGATTTCACAAAGTTGCCACCTCATCTGCTGTGATTAGAACTTGTCTAAGGAAACATGGCATTAACACTTTACTTAAGCGTGTCTTTAAAGACAATATTAGGTTTCTTAATTCCCATGGACAGAGTAGTAGATTAAAAGCTAGAAGTGTAAAAACAAACAGTACAAGCTGTAATTTTGATGAGCTGATACTGTAAATGTCCTGTTTCTCCTTTCACAGAATACAAACCAAATGATTCATTCTAAACATTGACTGAGACATGATATTTAGGAGTATAGTTGTAGTTAACTTATCTAACTTGTTTATGTGAATCACATTAACATCCACTAAAATCAACTGTAGAACTTGACTTGAAAAAATAATCCTCCTAGTTCAAATAATGCACCACAAATGCAGATCATTTTGTGTCTTAACCTATTGGAAAATTTGCATTTGAAACAAAATTCTTAAAATTGTTAATATAGAAGATAATACATTCTGGGGTCACAGCCATAACCATACTTTTACGACATAAATACAAGCTCTCGCTTATTTAAAAAAACAGTTACATTAAGGTAACAAAAACTCCACCTCTTTCACATTTAATTAAACCAACTTTGAAAAATGTCCCTCCAGAAGGAGATTTCATTTGGATCACAGTACTCTTAACCAGCACCATGTGTCACCTCCGGGCCGTCCTGTGAAAGTTACGTCTGTGTGAGAGTTGGGGAGGGTCAGATTTCTCTGTGATGGGAGTCACTGCTTGGCGCTGCTTGGCCATGCTTGGCGCTGCTTGGCGCTGTAAGGCAGAGCTGCACTGTGCGGTAGGTAAATAGGGCCCTGACCTAGCCCTGCCAGAGGAACGCGCTCCTCTCCCTCTGCCAGAATCTTTTCACTTTTGTTTTTGTGTTGTTTTTTATTGTGAGTTCGATGTGGAGGGAGGAGGAGAGTGAGGGTGGGGTGAGATGAAGGTGGACACTGTGTGTGTGAGGCAGAGGCTATTAACGAGCACCATCGTTTTTCTAATTAGTGCTTTGGGGAATATTTTCTAAAGAATGACCGACCCTCCCCACAGAGATTTTCAGGAGAAATGTGTGTGTTCTGTATCTCAGCCATCTGTGGTTTTGTCCTGAAGAAACTAACTTTCTTTTTTCTAACTGTGCTCTTCCTGATTGTATACACACACACACACACACACACTCACACACATACACACACACACACACACACACACACACTCATATCCTGGAGGTATGGATGCAGCCTCTCCGACGGTCGCTCCCAGTTCATCAAATCGAGAGTTTTCAGGTCCTCTCCCCTTCCTGTGTTCTCAGAGCTCAAGAGCAAAAAGAAACTTTCCTTTTCTCTTTTCTTCCTTCTCAAAACTCTCCTTACTCTTCTTCTGCTGTTTCTTTTCAGAGAGGTATGCTGCTTTGATCCCAGTCCCCCCTCCTTCCACCCCCGTCCTCCCCCTGCGCCCCTTCCTCGCGGGGCCTCCAGCCAGAGAGCGCACTGGAGCGGTTTCCTGAGTCTGGATTAATGAGTGCAGTTCAGTGTGTATGTAGTGGAGCTGAGAGAGAAGCAGAAAGAATGCCTCGGTGGACCACAAATTGTGACTGTGTGTGCGTCTGCAAACTGTACAGTCCCAGTGTGTGTGTGTGTGTGTGTGTGTGTGTGTGTGTGAGTGTGTGTGAGTGTGTGTGAGTGTGGGTATATGTGTGTAGAGTCCAAACCAAACTTTATTTTGTGGAGTTCTTTTTCAAACTCCATCAAAGTAAGCGATTCCGCAGGAGTTTTCATTTCAGAGGATCACGTGGCCAGTGCCGGGATATGATTGCAATCAAGCAGAAGTCATCCACCCCATATGACCTATAAATCCAGGCCAAAACTTTCCAGACTTCCTGATTAAGACCAGTGTACATTGTTATTGTGCTATTAAATGCTGTTACAGACCAGGCCTATGCGGTATACAATACTATTTTACATTGCATTGTATTAATAAGTAATACTAAGCGAGAAATGTTTTGCAACTTTTCAAAAAAAAGATGGGAACTGCATTATTTTTTAGAATGTTTTTTTAAAGGCTTTATTAGACAGGAAAGACAGCGTGAGAGAGAAGGGGGGACATGCAGTAAATTGTCGGAGTCGGGATTCAAACTCATACGAACAAAAGTGTGCTGTGCCTTAACCCAGGGAACTGCATTCTTAAACAAGTATGAGATGAAAAACTGGACTTAATGTATGAATTAATTAGGGATCGGAAAGGATCTCATGAGATAAAATTGCCGACATTGAGCACGCATGTGGACAATTCGCCAGTGAGAGTTTTGTTCCTGTAGCTGTAGTTTCAAAAAGCAGCAATACAATGACAACAAAAATATGAAATAAAAATTATTTCATTTTCTACCACTGCCACCGCGGGTGACTTTGGGGCTTAGGCGGAGTACTCCCGGGACAGAGGTCAGCTCGTCAATTTATTAAATGTAAAATTGTCAGGTCAAAATTGTGAACTAAACCGCACCATTTATTTATTATAAACTATGTCAAAATCTCATCTTGTCATCTTTTTGTGGACACAGTCTCCTTAATTTGTCAATGTGACATTTTTTTGACGCTAGTTTGGAATGTATTTTTAGAGAACACGTCTGCTGGACTGGATACAATTAAATATAAGACTTAAACTGCCCTCACAGGGACCATCCATGATATGGTGGTTACAGAACACAATGAGTTTAGTAACTAATGGAAATCAATTATCCAACTTCTGCAGTCTGCAAATTCTTCTTAATGGTCTTTGGCGTCTCATGACTAATTTCTTGCTTGCTCTATTTTTCCAAATCAAGACTTGTGTATTTCTGCACTCGGGTCTCTGTTCCAAGTAAAATATCATTGCAAACATTTAAACTTGCAATTGTGCATTCACCTTCTGCTTGGTTAAAAATTATCCTAATTTAGCCAAAACTGATTAAGCCTCAGTTACTTTAATTCACTCGCCAAGCTTCTACTCTGTTTGAACGTTTTATTTTAAGTCAATAAATTTGTTTTGGCTTTAACAAAGTCAGTCTTTGTCCAACTGGCCGCTGAATTTACCCCTTCCAGACTGTAAGAGCCTCGCTTCACATTGTACTCAAAACAGTCTCATTACTACAACTGATTAGGATTCCATGATGAAAAGCCAAAGTGCTAAAAATACTCCTGTGATTGGAGCCATGTGTTGGATTTGAGGCGGTGGGGATAAGGTGCTGCGTGTTGTGGGTCAGACAGAAAACGAGGAGGAAGAATAAACAAAACTGCAGAGAAAAAGCAGTTTGTCTTTTGACTGAGCTCTGATAATAATGCCACGCGAGTCACTGCTGCGCCGAGTTTATTTACTCTCACAACTTTTGGCACTCACTTACTCCACTGAACACAAAAGCACACAGGCAAGGTGACGTGCTAGCTTTAGTTTACTTAAATGTGGGCATAAACATGTAATCACAACCATACTCTCTGTCTCACACAGTAGGGAGGAGGCAGCTGTCACTAGTGATGAAGAGGAGTGCATGGGTCGCCCAGGTGGTTCCAGTTATTCTACCTGAGGGTGTCTGACGGGGAAAACAGGGCCAAAGCGTGAATAATTTTCTTGGCCAGGTAAGTTTCCAGGAAGCTCGACTTGGGTGGTGGTTCTCCGTTAGTGTAAAGTGACACGAAAAGAGTCCAGAGTTTAGAAAAGAAATTTAGCAAATGGTGCAAGCTTTAAGAAAGTGTGACTGTTACGTTTGTATCTGATTAATTGTTGTGCAAACCAGAATGTAGTCAGACCTCTAGTACTAATTAATATAAACAGTTCAAGTCAACAAATGTCTACATTTCTCTTAACACTATACAGTAAAGTTTTATATTGATACAGCTTTTGTCATGTACAGCTTAGGGCTGGAAACATCGAAAGAACAAATTGTTCTCTGTGGAGTATTCGCACCCTCATAATAAATACATACGTTGTTGATTTCACTTTACCAGTAAACCAGTAAACCAGTTTAATAACTAATATAATGTTTTAGTTAACAACCACAGTTATACATCCGAGATTTATGTAAATGTGGTTTTCCACTATTACATACAAGTTACATAACATTAAATTATACTGCATTGAATTACAGTCATAATTTTTCTGTCATAACAAATATAGTTGCTGTGGTAGCAGAGGAAAAACATTGTCCCATCTGTGGAAGTTTCTTAAGAGATAAATCCTGACTATTTTTCACAGTACAACACAGTAAGGACATAGTTGTCGTGGCAGGCACAAAACTGAAGAATAGTAGAAGATGTGAAGATGTAAAGTCTTTCTCAGACTGTGCAGATGTGAACAGCACTGGTTCACTCATCTGTCACTCAAGACTGACAGCTGCACAAGTGGGCGGGATTTCCTTTGGGAGTGCGTGGTTGGACGGCAGACTACAAGGCAGTGTCTGCTTATTTGATAAGAATTCGTCCATCAAGAAGGAAAATAAACAGTTGAGCGTGCTGCTACTGCAGAGGCCAGAGAAGAGCTGTTACTAGAGCACAACACAATATTTACTCTGTGGTAAAGACTCATATCTCACACTCCACTCCACTCACCTGGACGTGTTCTGGGTGAACAAACACTGGGTCAGTGGGCATTTGCACAAGTCATTACTGCGCCTCAGAAGAGGGCTCAGCGTGCAGTTGAGGGTTTCCTTCATGGAATACTATTTTTCAACATCAAATTATGTTTGATATATGATGTTTTTCTACCAAAGTTTCACTTCATAAATTGTGACATGGCTGACCATTGAAATGGATTTATATTCAATAGAACATGTAACATGTTTTGGTATATTTGTATACCGTAGTATTGTTTTATTTGAGTTCAAGGCCCAAAGTACTTGTATGTTGGTTGTCGTTGTTTTTCTGCCTTTATGTGAGCTAATGTCCGCTTGTTTATTTAGGTAAGGAAGGAGGGGAGAGCCATGGGACCACAAGAGTCCTGACCTCCAGACGAAGGCCCGCCCTCTGGCTGTGACGGACAGATAGCATCAATGCAGCTTATCAGACCTTGAGGGGTGGAGACTGGGTAAGGAATTTTGCGACAATATCTATCACTGTAAAGTAACACGACCTGTTTAATTGATCATATGTTGCCCACATGTTTTTAGTCACATACAGGCCAGTTACTACTCGACATTTCCATGAGCATGCCTTATTGCTCTTGGATAGTGGGTCACTGTGTTGCATGTGTTGGAGAGTCTCTGTTAGTCATTTGCCGTGTTTTTTGGAGGGAGTGAGATCATGCCTCTGCCACTGACAGTGAGCATAAAGACGCATTGAGTGGAGGGGACTATAGGCCAAGTCTGGAGGTAAGGGGAAACGCACACACTTAGAGAGCGGCCAGTGTACAGGGCTCCCAAGGGCCTGGGGGACTATCGTTTTCTCTGTTAATTATGACCGTCTGGCAGACTGGAGAGCAGGAAGTCAGTGAGAAAGTGAGTAGAAGGGAGTAAGAGAGAGAGAGAGAGAGAGAGAGAGAGAGAGAGAGAGAGAGAGAGAGAGAGAGAGAGAGAGAGAGAGAGAGAGAGAGAGAGAGAGAGAGAGAGAGAGAGAGAGAGAGAGAGAGAGAGAGAGAGAGAGAGAGAGAGAGAGAGAGAGAGAGAGAGAGAGAGAGAGAGAGAGAGAGAGAGAGAGAGAGAGAGAGAGAGAGAGAGAGAGAGAGAGAGAGGGATGGATGGCAGATAGATGATAGCGAGGAAGCGGGTGTGGGGGCGAGCAAGAAGCGGGACTGACAAAGTGAGTCAAAATAAAGGAGGAGAAGCAAAAACCAAGATGGATGGGGGAGGAGTAAGGGAAAATATGAAGAGAAGGATGGGGGAGTGATAGAGAGACAGATCCAAATAAAACCACATGCGCCGAATGATAAAACCAGGTGCTTGATAAAAGGTGGAATGTCAACATCTCTTTTTGTTCTGATCTCATTTCAGCCCGTTTTTTTGCCTGCTCTGCTCTGTCTACATCATGTTTTTCTTGACGTTGACTTTTTGATATATACTCAACTCTTTGTGAACTTTCTCAAGCATTTCTCAACAGCAGTGTACGTCTATAACTTAACTTTACAATGCGCCATCCAACTCATGACGGGCCGTTCTTCATGTGTCTCTCTGGAGAGCATGCAACGCGCTAGGCTGTATATTCACGTTTTTGTTTGTTGTCCAAAAACTTTAAGTGCTGTAAGGCCAGCGCTGGGCCAAGGAGCTGTGAGCGAGCAGAGCCGAGCAGAGCGGGGATTTAACTGGCTCCAGGTCCAATTAGGTTTGTCTGCCGCATTTGGACACAGTTAGCGTTCAAATCAAAACTCACACTTCACTCCAGCGAGGATGTAAAGTCACAAGTTTTATACTAGCGGCCAGTTAGGTTTTTAGTGCCTACCACAAAAGCTGGACAATATTTACTGCCCAGTCATAACACAGCAGCACTGATAAAAGCTGAAAGAGGAGATGAAGTGCCTCTCTCCACTTAGCAAGATTTTTCCCAAGTTGCAGCAGTTATGTTTGAGGCTTTCGCGGAGGGCAAACAATTTCTGGAAAAATTGCAAGATCAAGATCTCAAGTATCACTGATCTAATACACCAGATACCAGAGGGAAAACACAACACAGTAGGGGATTTTTACTTGAATTTATGTGGCAGGAAAGTTTGTAAAATAGTGCACTGATTTACAGCCAAAGAATAAATGTAAACTCCAAGCACGAAACTGATCTTTTGGCAAAAATGTGGCAGCTTTTGTGGTGTCTCGAGTGAAGTCTTAAAACCCTTTTGGGGAAGGCTTTTGTTCTACAGAGTACCGTAAATAAACCCCGTGCCCAGATAAATCAAGTTGATTCAATCAGAAGGGGCATCTGTTATTTGAAAATAAATGATATATTTTCACTAAGGAAGATCTTCTGTGAATGTTTTCACTCAAATATCAATCAATCAAAGTTGATTAATTTGTACATCTGGATTAGTGTAGCACAGGTTTCTTATTTTGAACCATATAGCTGTTGCTTGGTCTTTACAAATTGTAAAAAATGTGTTTTTCCAGAAGTAATAGTTATTTGCATAGTTTAAAAAAAATGGCTGAAATGTATGTTATAATACATGTGGCTTTTCTGTTATTGCTTATGTTCATGAGTATGGAATTAAACTCATCCATCTAGCAATTATTTCCTTATGCATGTGTTTGTTGCAGAAAAATACAGTAAAAAACATTCATTCACAGATAAGTTTAATGCCATACTATGGAACATTCCAGGCAAAGCAATAATATTTTCAGGGAGACAAGCAGGCGGCAGACCCTCAACAAGACTTACAGTGCACCTTCAAACCTGTTACACTGTAGGTTCACTGGTGATAAAACATGTACACCTCACAGCTATATCATCCCTGCTTTAATAAATGGACTCCTCCTCCAAAAAATAAGTAGTCTGCGTGGATAATGCCCCTCTCTGAAGAAACCAATATTTAATTAGAGCACGGCACATTCCTGATGGTGACACACTGGTTGTACCCTGAGGTCTGACCCCACCTGAGCTCTCTGTCTCAGCACAATCACAGTGGAATGAGCAGCAATAACCTTGCAGCCTTTATCCCGCCAAGATCCAGCACACACACACACACGCACGCACGCACACACGCACACACACACGCACACGCACACGCACACACACACACTCACTGACGGTTCACATCAGTAAGAGTGGAAAAGAACAATAAAATCTCCGGATATGAAAGAGTCCCGAGGCAACGATGCATAGAGAAGCCTCCTCCTTCAAGTTTGTGCTGGTAGACTTTACAGGAAGACAGCTAAAATGAAAATATAGACCTATAAATCTCTGCACCTATGTTAACAAGGAATTTTGATTGAGAGACTGATGTAGAGCCCCAGGCAGACGTCTTCTTGTAGAAACCTTTTCGAGACTTGTCTAGCAAAAGTGAGAAGAGTGAAGAAGTTGGTGCTTTACATGCATGTTGTTAAATCGTTAAGAGTGCACAGTTCACGCATCGGTATGTCGAGGTACTTTGTGTTTTGGGAATGCAAGGCTGTTTTTGTAACTCCATTTGTTGCACACTCCCCACTGGAGCAACCATTAATCAAGTCCAAGAAGCTCCAGTTCAGAGGTTGTAAAACACCATCATTCAAAACGCTATCAAGATATTTTCCCATGTGCTTTTTCTGTCTTTTTTTCTTCCAAATGAGGAACGAAGTTGGCTAGAGAAACAGATGGATTTTTGAGTCTTGAGTTTTAGATCAGGCCGCTCTGACAGATCCTCTGCAGTTTCTCAGCCAGTGTGAGTTTATTTTTAGGCACATAAACTAGGAAAGCTGCGTGTACTTTTGACTTACCCTCCCATAATGGTTGTTTCATCATTTATTCAAGTTCAGTGTTGTTGTTTTGATTCAGAACGCTTTAGAGTAGATTCATGCTGGTGCAGAGACACCTGTTGTTTGAACGTGTGAGTTTTTGTAAAGACTTGAACCGTGACTGAGTTTGTTTATGCAGCGGGCAGCAGCACATTGTTCCTGTCAGTGCTGAACCTTGAAACTCGGATCAGATCACTGACTGCTTTTATCTACATGCTACAGTCAGTTGTTAAACATACTCTCTAATATTTTGATGTTTAGAGTATGTTAGAGTTTAAAATCAATCAACAAAAACATCAAATTGTGATCTTATTCCTATGTCCATATGTTATTTTGGTGAAATTATTCTCTGTTTTATGCTAATCTATAATCAAACACTTTTCCCAATTCATTTTCCTATTGGTCAGTGTGATAAAAAAATGTTTTAATCTACTCTTAGTTTCAAATTCATGACAAGATGCTTATGAAATTGCAACTCAGTCTTTTGTAAGGTCAACCAATGCTGATACTCAAAGTGCAAGTGTAGGATGTCTGTATGTTTTTTTTTCTCCTGGGCAGAAATAGTAAGGTGTTGAAGTGGTCAAGGCTCGCGCTCATGCATTGGAATTTGACTCCTGGTATGAGTGACCTCTGTTTCATGGCCGTCCCTTTTCAGATCTGTGCTCTTGTTGCGTTGCTCTTCTCCACAAATTTTGGAGAAATCAGACAAACAACTGAATATGCTCAGATAGAGAATGCAATGTACATCAAACTCAGTGATTTTTAAATTAAAAAATAGCTTGAATAATGAGTTAAAAGCCTATCGCTCTACGTATACTGTAAAAGGACTAAGAAGACCAAACTATGGTCTATATAATTTGTCAGAGATTTTTTTTTTATGTTGCAAAAACACTTTACATTGAAGCTGCACACTAAAAGTGCAAGCGTGAGAATGTGCATGTGATCTTCTCTGTTTTGTGGTAGTGAGGAAGTGACACAGCTGCTAAGGTCAGCGAGATTCAGAGCGGCTGCAAGAGAGAGAGGGTCGTTGTCATGGCACCGGTACTCAAAGCATCTAGGACAGGGTCAGAACTGAGCCCGAATCACCTCATACTGCCCCACACACGGGACATGACACCTTACAGTGGACTAAAACTCACCCGGTGCTCTCAGTTGACCAAGTTTGGCTTTTTGTTGGTGAAACGCACAAATCACACCACATAAGCGCACTCAGGCTGCACCACCTACGCAGCTTCCCAGTCTACATGACATTCATAACAGCATTTATAACCATCTACATGACAATCTGTATAGTGCGATTCAAGGGTGACAGGGGTTAGCGCTGAAGGGAAGCAATGCATGCTGGGATTGTGGCCTGCTAAGAGAGTGGCATTCTGGGAGGCGGTGTCCTATGGGCAGGGCCTCTAGGGGGATGCAGTATGGTTAATAGGCCTTTCATGGTCAGCCTACAAAGCCTTTTGTCCCAAGCTAATTCATGCTGCCCAGCATGGAGAGAGGAGAGGGGAGAGGGGGAGGGGTCTTGTGAAGGGGTTAGGGAGCCCCCAGTTTCTCGGCGCTGGAGTGTAGGGTGGCACCAGTGTGAGGAGCCACGTCCAAACCCTGGCCCAGTTGGCAGAGGTGCTGGCAAAGTGAACCACAACACTGGAAAACACCCAACTGCAATCAAGAGGCGTCCCGCGGCATTTAGAGAACATGTGACGTGTTCAGTGTGGGAGCCAGCTCAGTGAGTGTGGCTGGGAAAGGCAATTAGGACAGTGTCAGGCAGCAAACACACAGCCTGATGTGGACAAGTGCAAGCGGTGGGATGGGGACTAGTGAGACAGGCCGGTCTCCATAAGCCCTCAGGTGCACTACATCTTGGGAGTTCTGGCCTCAGAGACGCCGCCTGTTTCCCACCAACTGAACCCCCTATCGGAGCCTGTGTTCCCTCACAATAATCAGTTATTAATGGAGTGGACAGAAAGGACTCCCCTACATTCAGACTGTGCTGATTGAAGTGGAGCACAGGACTCCTTGGGGCACTGTGATCACTGTGGTATGAGAAAGTGTGTGCCCGTCCTGACTGGGCCTGTCAATTCCACCAAAAAAACATAACACAGCAGTTCACAGCTGCACCAAGGACCTGCAAGGCTCAATGAAGAGGGTCAGGACAAACTGTGGGGACTAAACGCATACCAAATCACAGAGGGGGAGGGGCGCGTCTCCCACATCCCGGATCTGGACTTGTACATATGTTTTAGGGTGTTGTATGTATTGTGCGTAACTGCGTAAAGGTAGTATTGGAGGTGCACTTTACGCACATTGTAAGGAGTTGAGGCGCTGTGAGAAGAGGCCGGGAGAAGCGGCCGCGCTGGACCCTGCTCCGGTCCCTATTGTTCAGATCCCTCCTCCTGCTCGGGAAGTGGGAGGACCCGCAAACGCGTCCCAAAAGGGAGAATTGTTTGAGAGCTCAGTCATCCAAAAACGGCCTTTCAATGTGAGAACTTGGGGAGCCGAAGAAAATGTCGGTGGCATCGCAGTAAATTACTAAAGCAAGGAACGCTTTAAGTGGTAAAAAGAAACAAACTGGTCTTACTTTGGGAACTAAACGCGACGAAAGACTCTGAGAGACGATCGTTTGGGGAAAACCTAGGTGTGAGCACCAAGTAGAGAGCTTTTGGTAAGTTTTCTGCCTTCATGCGGTTCCATGTTTTTGTGGGGTTACGCTGCTTATAACGATGTAATAGTTTTTTTTGTTTTACTTTTGCAAGTTTTATGGCGCAATCCCTTATTCTAACACAGTAAAATACGTATTCTCTCCGTTAGCAAAGCGACAAATTGGTGATATTTGCGTGAAACCGCTGATTCGTTAGCGCTACCAATGTCGATAGCAACAGTTGTTTTTCATTATCTGTTAAATCGATGGGCAAAACATGAACATGATCACATTTATACAACCCAGTGTGAATCATGACTCGTGCAGCAGATTTGGTTTGTGCACACATTTTGTTTCATTATCTGGACTTTTTCGCTTCACTTTAGCTTGTTGTTGATTGGTTGAGCATCGCATCCACAGATTCGTAAGTTTTCCATTAACTCCAGTCATGATTTTAATATTAGGACAAAGATACACACATATGGAAGTGTCGTCGGTGTTGATATTGTTGTACCGAGATGCTGAAAAGTATTTTAGGGCATGTTTAGGAGTTGCATCTTGCAGGCCGCAGCCTATGGTGGCTGCCATAGGTTAACACAAAACAGACTCTGCCAGATTTACCTCCGATTTATCTCTGACATCTGTGGATGTGCAGGACCACTTATGAGAGCAACACTCACCTTCATTTAGACTGTGACACAGACTGTGTGGGGATTTGACAAATAACTTTATCAATGATTGGTTTGTCTTGTGATGAACTGACAATAAATACAGTACATAAGTTTGTTCTGGCAAAATCAATAGTCTTCCCCACACTCAAGTTTCATTATTATGTGTTTCATTATTATATCTTATGTATGTGTAATTACATTCTAACTCACAGCACATTGGTTTGGTGAACTTAATTAATGCTTTATGAATTGACTGTCATCTGCCCTACTCCAGCTCTCTCCTCATATCCCCCTGTATTCATATGAGATTTAATGAGAAAATGTTTGTCTTAATCCTCTGTGCTGCTAATGAGTGTTGGCCAGAGTGTCAGTCACCGCAGGGGCCCAGGTTTAAAGACACAAGAGGGGGACACATCCACACAGGACGGGCCTGTAGGAACAGCCGCAGGGGCTCGAGTTACCAACCCCAGGTGCCGTTGTGTTATTTGGATTGCATTTAGCCCGTAATGTCTCGCACGGATAGAACCAGAGCAATTCAATGACTGACATGGCACTGGACGAGAGTGCTCAAGAGCGCCCGATTGTTGGGCTGAATCAGTGTCACTTGGATCAAAAGTCGAAACGAATGGCCCGGCCTCCTCCAATTAGGCGCAAGGCTTATAAGATAATTAATTGGAGTACAAAAAGAAGGAGAATGCTCTTGATGTCTAGTGGCTGGGGCAGCGTGTTGTTGTTGGATGGATCAAAGTTGAACTAATTGATTGCAGTTTGATTATCTAGCGATTTCTCACACTACTCTGGCTTTGCTTATTAGAGCGACTGGAAAAACATATTTAATGGAACATAAGAGATTTGCACGCTACAAACCACTTCACAAGATAAAGTTTATTTGGGACAAAACAATAGAGCAAGATCGCAGAGGATTGCGTTAGAAATTCATGCATATATTTGTGTATAACAACCTGATATTCAGACAGTTTGTTGTGATTTGAGCAAATTAACTATTTTTGGTTATTACTTTTGGTCTTATTCTCAGATACTATCCATGTTGGGTTTTGGGTTTTATTTAGTGCACACAAACGCAGTGACGTGTTCTGGCAGCCCTAGCTTGATCTTTTCATTCCAGAATATTGTTAGTGTGATTTGAAGTGACGTTAGATTGAGTTGTGTTCGTGGCCAAAACAGACTTGTAGCTTTGCAACACATTTCCAGTTTCCACTTCTCCACCAATGGCCTGTGGTTGTGTTCGAGTCTATAGGAGCTGAGGATGCTGTTATTTAGCTTTTACTGAAAAATTGCTGTGGATTTAGGTTTACTGCCAACAGCAATACAGCGCCTCCGTCATTTCTTCATTGAAATGTTTCTCTGACGTTTTGAAGAGGGCTGTCAGGACACTATAGGGATAGGATTAAACTTGTTTGACTTACGCCTGCTATTTTTTAAAATGTAGTTGGAAATCAAAGATGGATTTTAATAAGCGTTTTACAAAGTGTTATTTAGCTCTGTTGCTCCTCCTGTTTGAATCATCATCGCCATGTTTTTGTGAGTGCAAGTTCTTAAGTTCTGACTGCATTGTTGGAAGGCTGCATTGTTATTACAGAGGGTGTAACATTGGCGTTAATTGACTAAGGGGGAAAAAATCCTTCCTGAGGGCATACTTTCATCTCTCTGACAGTGGGTACATTCAGGCAGTCATAACAGCCTGCAGGCACAATCTGCGGGCTGCGAAACTCCTGTATACTGAGGTTTTTGTGTGAGTGTGGAGGTGAAAGCTTCTGTCCAAAAGTGGATTTGGTGTTTGCATAGGAATGTGTTGCTTGTTACTCGTTTTCACCTTGGCTGCTTTGAGCCGAAAAGGGCAGGTTCATTTAATAAAGTATCAAGGAACATCGTCATGACCAAATAAGGCAGTCCAATTCCTGCACCTTATTGGCCTGTTGACATGCGGTGCATTAGTCCGTCAGCGCTGACAGATTGGTGGCTTGTGTTCGGGTTGCTTGCCCCCAGGAGAGCTCCTGTGTCCAGTTCAACTTGGCTAACCACAGAGGGACACCTGGACCGGCAGGTGGCCCCACTCCAGGCTCCTCCCCTGGGGCCGCATACCTCTGCTGTCCATGATCCTCCCTGTTAGCCCTGGACCGCAGAGAAAGCCAAGAATGCAAGGTGAAAAAAGGGGAAAGTTCTGACAGTGAGTTGGAGAGGCTAATTAAACTGGATTGGACCAAACCGAGTCATGACGTTTAGATGGACGGAGAAGCGATCTGAGAAAGGACAGGACACGAGGCTTCGAACTGTCGCCTTATTAGATTTACAAATAGTATACCCCCAGTCTATTCACAGCTTTCAACTTCCTGCGTATAGGTGGCATTTTGATATTTAATCATTCAAATATAATTTTTTCTTTTGAATCCTTAATTACTCTGGCAACAGTGCTTATTTTTCATCACTCTGAAACCCATGGATATTTGCCTCATAAAAAACTCATACATTTCCAATCTCTGTCTCAACAGGCTAATATGGATTACCAAAGCTCTTTAGGTGGAGTCAAGGCGATTAGTTCTACCATTTAGTAGTATAAGCGGCTTGATTGGCTAATGAAAGTCCTTAGCAGGCACACTCATTCTTTTCACGCACACTCGCAAACACAAACACACACTTTGTATTGCCAGCTCTTGTACGTCTTGTGCGCTTGTTGTTAGATCATTGATCAACTCCAGACAGGGATAAGAAGGCGAGTGTGTGTGTAGACAAATAGTCCTGTGTGCAAAGCAGATATTTGGATAAAGATTAGGGGGTGATATTACGAGCCAAAAGCAACCCAGACACTCTAATAGATCGTTCACACACTAGCAAGATTGCTCTATTGACTAGGGGCTGTTCAGTGTAGGCCGTCTGTGTTTACTGTCTTTCTTAGCTGTGGAGAGTGTAGAGACATTCGGCAAATGATTGAGCTGAGATGGTAATAAACACATATGCGAAAAGCCGTAAATGGCAACACCACTGGCAAGCACTTAACTGGTCATTTCAAAAACATATTAAGATAAGATAAGATATTCCTTTAAGGATAGCTTTTCATGGGCATTTATGTTCAATGATCAACTGTAATGTCAAATGGCATAAATTATGAGAGGTGAGAAGAACAAACAGCAACTGGCTTGATATTCAAATTAACGTAGAGCTGTTCTACTTCAGTTTATGGATCACTCTATAGTCCAAACGAAAGTGCTGTTGAGTATGTGAAGTTTATCCTTGGCATTGTTAAATCCGACCAATGTTTTGAATTAAAAACAAAAGCTCAATAGCCCTCTTGAAAATGTCAAGTTTGTCTTTTAAAGCTTTTACTGATTTAAAGCATAGCCCCAGAGAGCAAAAAACTCATCGTCGAAAAATGTGGAACTGGCAGGAGAAGACATGATTCAACAGAATAAATCACTGGGCACCAGATTAGTTAGTTAGTGGGCCCCTGGGGTTATCAGAGCTGGAATTTTCCATTGAAGGTGCAGCTCTTCTTTCGCTCTCTCTCATCCCTAAAAGCAAAATTTAAAGCTTTATTTTCTGATATTTTGTCTGGGCTCTCTCCCCAGGACAGGGCTCGTACATCCTCTGAGTGACAGGACAAATGGCAGGCCTTGGTTTACACGTTTCGGCCTCTCGCACACACACACTAATCCAGCCTCTGAAACTGAGAGCTCCCTTTGAAACCAGCCTTCTTCCAGCTGTTTCTCCTCTTAAGAAACTCCTTCAGCCCCTTTCACTTTATAACCACAGGTCTTACTCTACATTCCCTGTACTTTTACTTATCTGTTTTCCCCATAAGTCTTACTCTTTACTGTTTCTCCATTCTCTCATTTCTGCCTTATCTCTGCGTCCCCCCTGCTTTTTCTGCGTCGGTTTTTCATATGATTTTTTTACTCTCCTTCCTTCCTTCATCCCCCACTGAGAACTGTAGAGGCACCGTTTTTCTCTCTCTCTCCTGGTTCCTGCTGAATAATGGGGAGAAATTGCTCTTGATTTATAATTGGTTCCATTCAATCTGATGCATGAGCTGCCAAAAGAGTTAGGGGCCTCGTTTTACCCCCTTTGCACCCCCTCCTCACCCCTGCCATGCTGAAGGGAACACACAAGCTGTACACACTTTATGTACAGAGCTATGAAAGTGTACAGAATTGTGGCGAGTTCATCTCAGAGCTGGGGATAATAAGTGGTAGCCAGCGAGTGAGTGAGTGGAAAAACTTCCCGGGCTCGACATATTTCTGTGTCTTTGTGAGTATACTTTTACCATATAATCGACTCATGTGTGATTGCTTGCTCATGTGTTGTGTCCCATGTGTGAGTTGTTGTGTGTGTCGCTGGGAGAAGCAACAGAGGCAGGGGAAGAATGGTTGTGGTTAAATGAAATATGGTGCTGCCTAGGTTTGTGAGGAGCACTGTGAGATCTGGTGCATTAGTAAGTGGTGAATGGGAATGATTATGGCCTTGTGTGAGGTAATGCACTACAGACACACCATCTAGACCTTTTTAACACTTTTAAGTCCAGGCTAGGTTTGAAAATATTTCCTTCTGTTCTGTTTATCTAATAAATGACTCTGTTGATTGCTTTCTTTGATTTGTTGTCAGATCGTGAAAGGCCTGTGAATATGACATTTTTAATATATTAAACCAGATAAAGTGTTTTAACCATTAAATTGTTAGTATATATATATATATATATATATATATATATATATATATATATATATAAAGTTTTGTCCCAGCACATTGTTTTGATGTCCAGATAACCACTATTTGATAACTAAATCAGTTTACTATTATTTCAATCATTGATTAGTTGTTATTAATGATTGGGATTAGTTGGTTGACTTGTTCAGCACTTGATGGATGTTGTTTTTTTACACATCCTTTTGTAAGATTATCTTTGTAGTGAAGTAAATACTGTACATCAGGGTTCTCACAATGTAATGCATACTCTAATGTGATATTACAAAAAGAAAACCTACTATGCTGCATTGAGCAAGATAAGATTGCCAAGGCAAAAACTATCCTTTGCTACAGTGCTTTCTACAAGCCAAGCTAGTTTTACTTTCCAATTGTTTACCACACAGTACTAGTTGATGTAGATGGAGAGAAAGGACTCTCAGGACTGAAATAACTGTTTTATAACGAAATATAAAACAATATTTAAAATGTGTTACATTAACAAGTTTAGAAAGGATGAAACCAAGACCATAATAAGTCTAATGTGAGGTTGATTAAATAAAATATGACTCAATTTTAAGTTACACTTTCAAAAACACTGTAAATCATACTACTTGTACTATAAGTATTGCACTTTAATGTTTATTTTCCATTATATTGCACATACTCTGGTTACTTAAACCTTTATGGTCCTTGATGATGAGGTCAGTTTTGGGATGTTCTCCGTTCCCATGGCCCCGGTGGGCACAGTGGCATCTGATGACAGCCAGAGGAATGTCTGTGGGCGTGTCCATCAATGCACAGTAATTAGCCGTCTGTGGTTAATTCAGCTCCGTTATCTAAATTATGCAAATGCAGTACTTAATTGATTAAAACGCCCCTGTTCCATTGCAGGCCTGTCTCAATCCTTGTCCTTAATCCCCGAGACGCTCTGTTGCTCGTTAGTGTCGGAATAGGGGGCAGAGAAGGGGGCTTTGCTGGCATATAGCTCATTAATACTCTGTGAAGCGTGTGTATTATGGAAAGGGAGGGGGGGGCTTGTTAGGCGGGTTTGATGTGTAATTTTATGGCATGAGAACGAGTGATGTCTGAAGAAGAGGATTTGGACCCCCTCTCAATCCACCTGTTGGGCAGTATACGGATGCCAACATGGGTCCCTCTCAAAGCTTTGTCCAAAAAGCTGGTCTCAGGGATCGAGGAGAGGAAGCCAGAGTCTTGATTTATTTCCTGCCAAGGCTTTCACTCAGGGAAGTACAACACAGATGGATCTCCACTTGAATTTGCTTTATACATTTGATCCCAGTTGAGCCAGATTCTCTCAACTCAAAAAACATTAACTCTGTTTCTTTACATCATTGTCCAGTCAAGAATGTGGTTGGTTGTAGTTTATCGCGAATAAGATTAGTATTCCGCTTAATCTGAAAGTAATCTGCTTGATCTGAAAATGCAATTTAAAAATCCAAACTCTGGCTGACCAATAGGAGGAGTAGGTGGGGAAAAACATCTTTGTTTGAAAATGTTTCAATCACATTTACGATATGTTCATTTTACCAAAATAGCAGATAATCACAGGCACAGAGTCATATTGTAAAATGCTTTTTTCGTGTTTTTGTGTAGAACTAATGTAGAGTTAAGGATGCATCTGAAACACACGGCTCCATTAGTAATTGATCTTTTTCATAGGCCTTTTCTTAGCCTTTTTTTTAATCCTAAAAACAATATGTGCTGAGTATGCCGCCAAGCTATGGCATAGGCTGAATGAACTTATTGTTACAAATAAAGAACTTCTTTCAGTGGACGTATGCCATTGCATTGTTTTGAGTTTCACACACTAAGGGGTGGGCGAGGTGGACATATATTGTGATACAAGTATAACAATAACAATATTCAAAGTCAGTCCGATAGAAATGTGTTAAACATTTCTTTAAACATATTAGTTGAGGCTTAGTTGTCAGACAAATGAGAAATGTCTGTAAAATGTGTCACAAAAGTTCAGAAATATCATCATATAGCCTTATTTGAAAGTTTACAACACAAATTCTTTTTCCACTTTTATTTATTTGTATTTTTTTGGCCTGTAGGTTTTATTGGACAGGGCGGTACAGCATGAAGTGGGGACAAGACTGGGGAATGCAGCAAACTGCAGAGAGCCGCTTTTGAACTAAGGCTGCAGCCCGGCATGTGCGCTATCCACTTGATCACGAGCAGCACCCATTTACATTTTGATTAGCTCATTTTGTCGCATGTAGTATTAACAATATACCCAATATTCACATTTTGCATATCTTCTAAACAACATTCATGATATCCTCTAAATCTCAACGTATTGTCCACCCCTACACGCACAGGAATTTTGAGAAAATACATGTCATGATTGCAACACTGCATCACACTTAAGGTTGCAGATGTCTTAGCATATTTACTTGATCACGTTTTGTACATAATGTATATTTTTCTGGGTAATCATCCTCCACACAGCACAGATCCCTCAAGTGTGGCACTCTAAAACACACCCTCTCGTTGACTCTGCTCTCTCCTCCTGACATCTTCACCATTAACCACTAACACTACTACTATTGCGTTGACTTCGTAAACCCCCATCAATTTGAGTTGAGCCCTCCAATGCACTTTTGGTCAGTGAGCCCCCCCCGCATCTCTTTGGTCATTGAGTGGGGCCCGTCATCAGCTCTTCCTCGGACCCTTCAGAGTAGCGTCTCCCTTTTCTCAGAGTGTACGCGGTGTCTTTGTCCATGCACCGGCTCACTGCTTTACAATGACTCTCCACTCTATTAAGGTGCGTTCTGCCTGTTAGTGTCGCTAGGGGCAACCGGCCTCCCGCATGGCAGCTATGCAGCGCTGCATTGTAGGCCCAGGGGCTTGAGCGGGGCAGTTGAACCCCCGGCACTCCTCACACTTGACACCGCATGTGTTTATCTAAAGGGGGGGCTTTATGGTGTTTGGAGAAGCTCGAAGAAGAAGTAGTAGGAGGAGGAGGGGTGTAAAAAGACATAAAATTGGGGGAGGGTGGGAGTTTGGGTTGTGGAGGTGATAAATATTCAACAGCACCTCAGAAGGAGTTAGTGCTCACCATAGTCTCCTCCCTACTCTGTGTCCTCTCCATGCCAGAAAACAGATGGAATGTGAGCGCACTGGGAGGAGGCTCCAGTCTGGTTTTATCCAATTAGCAGGGTTGTCAAAATGAATTTATCCACCAAGGCACTTTAACAATGGGACCGGCAGTGGCCCGGGAGATATTGGGACTCTGGTGTCTTTACTTTACATGCTCACAATGAACTTCTGTCAAGTGACTCCACCACATCAACATACAAAGCTCTCACATACCTACAGTCATGATGCATGCCTCCACATTCGACAGCTGTTTTTGGCCTTCAAATGTTTACTCTGTCAGTTCATTAAGAGCTTCTGATAGGTTCCAAAAGCCGCCTTTTAATTGTCCAGTATCTCAAGTTCATCATTATTAATACTGTTACAACCTGCTTATATTATCACCATAACAAAAATGTCTTCACATACTGTAACTGCACATGTTTTTATCAAGATGTGCTTGGTTCTCATTGCTTAGACCAAAGCACATTCCTGGTTTATAATTTAGAGGAGCTGTCTCTTCCTGGGTGCTCTGGTTTTTATCAGTCTCGCTGATGCATAGGAGGCTCTTCTCTTTCTGTCTGTGACCTTTCTGAGAAGGATGGTTGGAAAACGTTGGTGATAGATGTCAGTGCAGCGTTTTCATCTTGATGCAGAGCATCTGCTAAGCAAACACAGGGCTCAGTGACTAATGAATCAGATGGACAGCTCTGAAGAGCGGACTGTTTTTAGGCACTGATGATGTACGACCGTCTTTTGTGCATGTAATGTAAAAACTCGCTTTTCAATAACCGCACTAGTGTTAATTCTGAACAGGACAAAATTACAATATGTAGCCTACATAAACTAGATGTTTTGGATTGTCATCTGTCGAATTGGCACAGAGATTGCTGTGGTTTATGGTTTGTAACCCTGCACTGTCGGGACAGGTGCTTAATACAGATGTATGGACTCTTATGAGCAGTTGTCCTGGGCTGTGTCCATAAAACAAACTGCCACAGAAGCCACAGACATTCAGCCATGTGTACTCTTGATCCCGCAGTAGCTCTCCGTATTTGTTTACTAAAGCAGCTCTAATGCTGCACTTCAGTAGACCAATGCCAAGGTCTGCCTGCATGTGTAGTAGTTAGTCAATAGTTCCCCAAACCAAAGTACAACAAATATGTGCAAGTTGTCAGTGCTCTGGCTGATAAGCCATAGTTTCTGCTTTGGATTGTAGTTTTTCACAACGTTGCTGGTTTACTCATTTTCATAAATGTTCATTGAACTTGCCAAGCAGCCAAACATTTTTCACTGGGGTCGCTGGAAGATGTTGTCAGAATTTCCTTTCAGTTCTGCTTTTGTATCTATTAAGCCTCTTTACTATTATTGCTATTTAGTATTAAACTGTAAAATGCATGGATTGTGATTTTACATTTTGTTCATTGTAAATTACTGACTGTATTGCTCCAAAACGGTTTAATATAATTTAGGTCCATTGACTTCCTGTTCAAAACTGATGGCTCCAGTAACACGCAGCAGTTTTTATTGATGAAAAATGTGTGACATTTTTTCACTCCGCGTATGTGACCTGGAGTCTGAATTTTTGACTTAGTGCGTGTAAGTACAGGATGTAGGCGGAGATAGGGGGTAGGTGAAAACTGAAATTTCTTGAGCATTCAAACCATGAATGCAGAACATTACAGGATTGCTCACACATGCGTAAATCAATCAAAATACAGCTTTTGAGTTGGATAATAAAGAAGGAACATTGTTATGATATGGTAAAAAAATACGTTTACATGAGGTAGTTGGGGTTGTTGGGTGCTAATGCTCTCTCTGACGTTACTAGATGTATATTAGTGAGCCAGAAAGAGAAAAGAGATTCAGTTTTGTTGGACCACCCTCCTTATCCTGACGGGAAGTTGTTAGTTTAACCTGACAGGAAAGAATTCGGGAAACTTGGCAGCAAGCGACAAGGGAGAGAGAAAAAGCTCCCCGTTCTGCATTAGCATCACTTTTGCCATTTTGCCTCTGATACATACAGCCCTGAAGCATAAAAGGAGTGTCCGCACCGCTATCCCACACCTTCTCTCTGGGATATATATTTCATTTGACCCCCGCTCCATGGCCTGCGTCTCATTAGTTGCTCTTTGTCCCATGCGCTGAATGCAGCCTGTGTGCTTTTAACCCCCCCTTTTCCTCCTCCTGGCAGACCTTCTACCTGTATCGGTTACACCTGAGCGAGAGGCACAGGGCTTGGGTTACATCCAGCAGAATGAGAGTGTCCCTTTGATAAGCTGGGTCGGGATTGGTGCGGGTGCAGGGCTGGGGTCATGGCTAAGATGGGGGCTGACCGTGAATAAAGGCTTTATTTGTGTCGAGTATGCCTCATGAGGGTAGTGCACCGTGCATAGCTTTGCATGGTTGGATTTTCCTTAAAAGATGCCTGTTTGTGTTTTGTATTCAATTAAAATGGATACAGACTAAATAGCAAAGACTATTAGTGTGTATTTTTAAAATCCAGCACCAGTTGTCCAGTTAACTTTGTTGTTTGTTTGGCAACTTTTCGTCTAACTTATCCCTATTTTCCTTTTTCAGAGGCAGTGCATGGAAGATGTCTGGAAAGCGAGGTTGGACTCCGTGGATGAGAAAGAAAAAGACTCCAGTATTCTGTGTTCTGGGAGCTGTGCTTTTGTGCTGCCTGCAGAACTGTGCATCTCTCTCTGGTACGTTTTTTTTTTCCATTCAACCTGTAGGTAATCAGATTACTTATTGGTTAGGAAACTATTTTTAGATGTTCACTCGCCAATATTAAGGGTTTAAAGCTATTTTTTATCTGGCAGTAACACATAGCGGAGGTTAACAAAATTCAGAGATCACTATTTGTACAGTATCAATAGATGTTACTGCTGCAATGCTGATTCATGTGTAATTGTCTCCATCAGATGAGGTGCCTGTGTTCACTGAGGAGCCTCTGTCCGTGGTGCAGAAGTTGGGGGGCAGCGTGAGCCTGCGCTGCAGCGTGCGTCCGGCCTCAGCCAACATCAGCTGGAGGTTGAATGGCGTGGAGGTGGTACGGGGTGACCTGGGGGTGGTCCTGAGTGCCAGTGGCCTCCTCATCCCGACACTCACCAATACAACCGTGGGCAGATATCAGTGCGTGGCTAGCTCTGCCGCTGGCGCTCTGGCCAGTGTCCCTGCAAACGTCACTGCTGCCAGTGAGTAGCCGCCCACACAAAGCCATCACAAATAAACACATACACACTGGGCTCACGTAAGCATCAGGAGTACACCCAAAACAGAACGGTGGTATTTATTTGCTTCAATTTCTTAACAAATACAAAGCTATAAACTGTGTACTTTTCCACTGCTTCACTAGGACTTTGCCAGTCTGAGCCTCACAGGTTTTCATTCAATTTCAGAGGAAGAGGTGACATTGTCCTAATGTAGTTATGAGTGAATTATTCATTTTCCTATTTCACATATATAGAGCTGTGCAGTTTTAAGTGTGTGGGATTACATTTGATTTGCATCATGGGACAGAGAGGGGGTCTGAAGTTGTGTAACCTGAGCCATAGGAATGGAGGTAGACCCAGGGGCCACAGCCGGTCAGAGACGAAACCAGGGCTCAGCCTGGGGCCCCTGCTATATGTCTCTCTACTCCCAACAGCTCCACATTCCTGTCTACAGCGCTTGGAGCATTGCAAATCATGGTCCTGTAATTGAGTCACACATTGTCAAAAACAAAGTTAAGTAATTATTTATTGTAGAAAAGCTCACTTTCTCGATAACCTTTCATCAGTTATTTCTCCGTGTGTCTAGAGAGTTTGTGATTTGTTCACAAAATCAGGATTAGATACAGTTGATATCTCCTCACCAATAAGTAGAATAATTATTTTCAGATATCTACATGTGGGGCCAGATTTGCCTGCTCCACCTCCCTCTTAAACGTTTTATATTTAATAATGGCCTTGAGTTGGCCACCCTCAGACTCCCCCTGGACTTGCTCCATAAGACTGTGCATGCTTGTCTTTCTATGTGAACATACTTGTGCACATGGCTTTTGGTAATCAGTAAGTTAATTGCTTTCGCTTTCTTCACCACAACTTGAAAGCCTCTTGCTGCCTCTCTAATTGCAGGAGACAATGTGAACACACAACATGTTGCAAAAATATCTTATAATTCAGAATAATATGTACCGGCCTCCTGCTGCAACACATAAAGATGATGAATGCACTTTCTCTCTTTCGAAATATTTAGCTCTGCCTTGCCAAAAAGTCCTGGTGTGGGAGGTCTGCTTCAATTTATGAATACCATCCATCCTGCATCCTGCTGCTCACACAGGGGCTACACAGTGCACACATATTCACACACCTGAGAAGCACCATGCAGGACCTTAGCTGCACAGAACGTGGGCCGGGTTTAAAGGTGTAACTTGAGGAATGCATTTGGAGGTAGGACGTGGTCATGGGCTGGTTGTAAAAACAGCCCTTGATTGATTTAGCAAATGGAGCGCCACACGACGACTCTTCCATCGCATACTCACAGCACTTAGCCTGACATGTCCTGGCTGGGAATCTCATCTTTCAGAATAAGAGCTCAAACAGTCAAAGATGTTTGTGTGTTTGAGTGTAAATGCTGGAGTCCCCAGATGCACAGAGGATGGTGAATGACTTAAATGAGGCCTCCCGCTGTGAAGGTGTTTGCTCAGAGCCTTGAGTAAATCACAGTGATGCCCATATCTGCAAATGACTCAGCCTTATCTAAACTTTGTATACAATTCAATAAGCAAAGTCCCATCAGCTGATGTGTGTGTGCCAGTGTAGGCCCAGGCCAAAGAAAACACACCAGTTATAGCACCTCTGGAAAGATTTGAGGGGGCCTTGTTTTTAAAGAATAAATCAACAGAGACTGGTAGACATTTAATTACATTCTCTGAAAAGTATTGTTTATCTTTCACTTTGCTCTTGGACTCCTTCATGACAAATGTCATTTTGTTGCAATTTCCAGTTTCCTTTCCAAAGTTGCCTCATTTTATTTTTCCTTCTGACTTTTCATTTTTAAAATGGCGTAATGGCAGAAAACCCCCGCTGAGCTTTTTTCTTCCTGAAAGCACAGTTTAGTCATTTGTCCCTAAACCAAACTGGATATGTTTCTGTGAAACTCTATAGGACAGACCCCTCTCACCTCTGACCCTGTGGCAAGGCCTGGGGCTGCTGTGGCAGGGGTTTTAAGAGGTCAAAGGGCATTTCTGTCTGTGGTGAGCAGACTGTGTGTCTGCTGCACACAGCCCAGTAATCCCTCCACATTTGCCACAAAATTTTAACCAGCTCCAGTCCAAGAGTAACATTTGGCTGGATTAATGATGCTTACTCCAATGTTACAGATACCACTTCAGGCTTTGGCCTTTTAATAAGACAAATGAGTTATTCATGAGAAGGGGTTGGGTAGACACATTAAGGCAGCTATGCTAAAGATGTGAAAAAGATGATGACTGTTTGTATATGTGTTGTTAGAAATGATTTACACTGTGTATTAATACGATGACAGAGGGGCTTGTGGTTTTGCCACACTGTGACAAGTCTGACTTGTTTCTGTGTTTTTCAGAGCTGCGAGACTTTGAGCCTGATGACCAGCAGGAGATCGAGGTGGATGAAGGCAACACGGCTATCATTGAATGTCATGTCCCCGAAAGCCAGCCCAAAGCTCAGGTCCGTTACAGCGTCAAACAGGAATGGCTGGAGACTTCCAAAGGTAATTAACAGCAAACATAGCCCTCATTAATAGTGATTTTCTAAAATTACTCTTTTCCACATTCCTTTATATTCCCAAAGTCTTCATAATTTACGGAAAGGTCATTGTCCTGGTAACTGAATTATCATAATGCCAGTGATAAGGACACAATCTTGATAGCATTAAAACATGGGAATGCAGTTGTTTATTTGTGAAGCTATTTAGTTGCAAGTTGCCTGGAAGAGAAGAAAAGCTCCAGTGGTTTGGTGGCTGGCATGCTGACGATGCCTGGAGCTGTAGGTACCGATAACTGCTTATCTCTGAGGAAAAGAACACTATACTGACAGAATTCTGTCTGATTCTTCATCAGACTCTATAGCGCCTTGCAGTGGTCACTGTATTCACTAATGAATGCAAATGCTTTTAACAGTTCTATCTCTTGCAGGCAACTACCTCATCATGCCTTCAGGAAACCTACAAATAGCCAATGCCACACTGGAGGACGAGGGGCCCTACAAATGTGCTGCATACAACCCCATCACCCAGGAGGTGAAAACATCCACTTCTGCTGACCGCCTGCGCATACGACGTGAGTATCAAACTTTTCAACATTCAGAAGCTGAAACACATAAATGCCAAGCAGTACTATTCATATTGAACCAAATTCATATCATAATAGTGGTATTTACTTAAGTATATGTGCCATGAAATTATGTTCAACAGCCATGTGCCTTCAACAAGATTGATTCACAGTAAAACATTAAACTTGAATATTCTGCTCATTGTCTGACCATTTTGTGCCATAGGTTCAACGTCCGAGGCTGCTCGGATTATTTACCCTCCGCACTCTCGTACCATCATGGTGACAAAAGGCCAGCGCCTGGTGCTGGAGTGTGTCGCCAGCGGGATACCTACTCCACAGGTCACATGGGCCAAAGACGGACTGGACCTACGCTCACACAACAACACACGCTTTCTGCTCAGTAACCTCCTGATCGATGCCGTCAGTGAGGACGACTCTGGGAAGTACATTTGCAGAGCAGACAACGGCATCGGCTCTGCAGGCCTGGCCACAGTGCGCTACGATGTACAAGTGTTTGGTAAGGAGAGGTCTATAATTTTACTTCCTGTATGATGCACTGTGGTATAAATGTAGCTTGGTGTTAAATCACTTTTACATAGTTAAAGAAAATGGTCGTAATTGAAGTTATTGGTTTTATAATTAGATGAATTACCTTCTGAGTGCAGTATTTATGAATGGGCACTGTTGTGTTTGATAGGCAAAGCTCTGTTTTGGAGCAGGACTGAATGTGTCTAGGTTATAGATGACTGTTTTTACAGTGATTTTCGGTGTGTGTCTGCGTGTCTGTGTGCGTGTCTAAGTGTCTGTGTGCGTGCGTAGGTATTTGTGGGAGTGGGTGTGTTGTGGGCTTGTCTCTCACTGCAGCTGGCTCTAATTAAAGCCAGAGCTGCTGGAGCTGTAATGAGCTCTGTCTTTCCTGATTCACAAGCAGCCAACCATCAACTCCCTGCACTGGCCTCGCCTGGCTGCCTCTGCACAGAGACACACTGACACACACATCACACTGTCTAAGTGAAAACAAATCATCTGCACGCAACTCTCAGAAGGAAATTGTTTCAGTAATTATTTAATTAGTTTTAATTAATAAAGGAAAATGTACAACCAATTAGGGATTGCAACCATTTTTACAATAATGTCTTGCTTCTGTTAATATGTGAAATTTTAGTTCAGCTTAATTGCATTTAATTTTAGTTTTGTGAGTGTACATTACTATACACCTATTATTTCCTGGTGAGAAACGCTTTGGTTCAGCTGTTACAGCTGTAAATTATACATTATATATTTACAGTTTAATTTGTGTCCTTCAGCTATACATTATGATTTGTTTTAAACTCTCTGTGTTCTGCCCCACAGAACCTCCCCAGGTGATGGTGGAGCTGCAGCAGCAGGAGGTGGTGTTTGGGAAGATGGTGCGCATCACGTGTCAGGTCCATGGGAAACCTGCCCCGTCTGTAACATGGCTCCATAATGCCCAGCCCCTCGTTCCATCACCCCGCCATCTGTTCAGGAACAAAGGGGGGCTCCGCATCTCTAACATTGGACCCCAGGACACCGGCATTTACCAGTGTATGGCAGAGAACGCCGCGGGCAGTGCACAGGCATCTACACGTCTCATCACTCTATCAACTGGTATGACGAGTTGTATCAACGCTGTGACGATAAGATTGTTTCACTTGAAAACAATGAATTAATGTGGTGACCATGAATGTCAAGATTAACTGTTTTTTTCCACTTATCGCAAATATTTATGGTTGCAATTATAAACGGGTTGTGTGTGTATAAGTGGGCTGTTAACTGAGGTCCACTGTAGTGCGCGTAAACTGCTCGAGCCAGAGTTAGCACAAGTACATGTTTTATGCCTGCATTTTCATGAGTTTATTTGACATAAAGCTGTTTGTTGTTGACTTGAGCCTCAAGCCCCTCCGCTGAGCTTACCATGGAGCTCAATATGGAGCGCAATATTTCCTTCACAATAATCGTAATTCTAAAATGTTATATCATGACATCGCTGTACATGTTAGTACTTTTAGTGTACAGTCAATTCATTGTTTGTATCTCTTGTTCTAGGGCCTTCTTCCAGGGCTAAACTCCCATCCATGTTCCGTCCCCCAAGCCCAGATAAGGTCCTGAAGGAACAGCCACCCATAAGACCAGGCAGCTCTGGCGCCACGCTGCCCCTGGACTGCTCTGAATTGCCTGGACAGGTCACTCCAGCCGAGGCCCCCATCATCCTGAGTCAGCCGCGCACTGGCAAGGCTGACTACTATGAACTGACATGGAGGCCCCGTCGGGGCGTCCCTGTGCTGGAGTACATGGTCAAATACAGAAAAGTGGGAGTGCCTCTGGGAAATTGGACATCCAGCAGCATCTCAGGCTCTCTCCATAAATTGACTCTGGCCAAACTGCAGCCAGACAGTTTGTATGAAGTGGAGATGACGGCCAAAAACTGTGCTGGTTTAGGGCAACCTGCCATGATGACTTTCAGAACTGGAAAAGGTATTTTTGTTAATATCCTCCTATTTGTGACTGGGATTTTTGAGTCATTATATAAATAGATATTTTTCTGGTTTCAGGCCCTAAAGTCAGTGATCCACCCAAAACTGCTGTTCCTTCACCAAGCCTTTCTCGTAAGCAACCCTCAAAACCAACCCTTTTATACAACTATACTAACCCGAAAATAACCATAAATAGGTTTTTCTGAAGCATACATTGGCTTCTAACACTTCTTTTGACTAACATGTTATTTTTCCTATCTTTCTCTATTGTCACTGAAGGATGATCTTTCCGTAAGTGCACTATGTAAAGTGGATTAGGGTAAAAGTTGTCTCTGTGCACTAAATTACACCTCTGTTTCCAACACGCAGCTCCAGAGGCTCCAGACAAGCCCACAGTCTCCACGGCTACAGAGACTTCGGCCTATGTTACTTGGATCCCTCGTGGCAACCGTGGCTTCCCCATCCAGTCGTTCCGTGTGGAGTACAAGAAAGTGAGGAAGGCTGGAGAAGACTGGGTCACAGCGGTGGAAAACATCCCTCCTTCGCGACTCTCCGTGGAGATTACTGGTCTGGAGAAAGGTCAGTTACCAAACTTAATTTTGAGCTGCATTAATTTGGACGAGTTCGGGTTGAAGGGTTAAGTAGCATGTAATTACAACATCAATATCCTGCTTATTTACTTTCTTTCCCATTGCCCATAAAATTTGTGTTGCTGTAGTCATTTGTTTAATGATTGCCATCAATCTAAAGCCACAACTAGAGGGTTTCTTTTGAAAGCAAACATGGCCAGTCAAAACAATGCACTAAAATCAGATAAATCACATGTTAAATTTATAATAATAACGGTTGTATGTCTGTCTTTAGGGACGTCTTACAAGTTTCGGGTTGTGGCTGTGAACGTGATTGGCTCCAGCCCACCCAGCGCCGCGTCCAAAGCATACACAGTAGTTGGCGGACGAACTCACGAACGCCCTGTTGTGGGACCTTACATCACTTACAATGAAGCCATCAATGAGACCACGATCATCCTTAAATGGACTGTAAGCCACTGACAAAAACAATACAGTAACTTATTGTCTCCCCTTTATTCCAGTTTTATGACGTGTGATTTATGCTTCTCTCCAGTACACACCAGTAAACAACACACCCATCTATGGTTTCTACATCCACTACCGGCCGACTGACAGCGACAACGACAGCGACTATAAGAAGGATGTGGTTGAGGGGGATAGATACTGGCACTCCATCACAGACCTCCAGCCTGAAACCTCATATGATATCAAAATGCAGAGTTTTAATGAAAAGGGGGAAAGCGAATTTGGAAATGTAGTCATTATGGAAACCAAAGGTGTGTGGTCTAATCATTTTAAACCGTACGTTTTTAACCTTATGAACTGTGTTGAAGACATTTTATTCTTTTTAGCAGCTATTCACAATGCCCCAAGCACAACTCCATTAGAAGTTCCATTTCACCCGGAGAGATATCCTAATGTGCCGCGGCCTGGTGACTTACCGTATCTCACTTTAGTTTTCATCGTCCTGGGAGCCTTTGTTTTCATCATTGTTGCATTCATACCTTTCTGCCTTTGGAGAGCATGGGCCAAACAGAGTAAGTAGCTGCTTTCTAAACACCACCACCACTAGATTTGTGTGTTACTACAGTATTAATGTTTGTGTTTCCTTTAGAGCAAACTGGAGACCCTACTTTCCCTGCTTTGGCCACTCCTGTGTCCAACTGCCAGTACACCATGGTACCGCTCCACGGCCTTGCGCTGGTAGGACAGTGCCCGTTGGATGGTCACATGACTGCGCCTCGTGTGGTTTACCCTACAAATGGAGAATACATGTCAAATGGCAAACCCCACCATGCTACACAGTGTCTACCGGGAGTCCAGCAGGTACGATTTCTTCCAAATTTGGTTTTATCAACTGACGGCCTGTATAAGAGTATTCTAATGACATGTTTTACAGGAGGACATGGAGAGTGAGGCAGAGGGTGACACGCTATTACCACAGTCTGTTCCTAATGGACATCTGCCCATCTATCAGTGCTCTACAAAGTATGTTTAGTAGACAGTATTTATCTGTTCTGTTCTGGGAAATTTTCTGTAACATTCTTTTCTTTCAACAGCTCACTTCCACAACACTGCTGCCCCTCATATAACTCAGCTTTTCTGCTCCTTGATCCGTCACATCAAGCTGTAACTTCACTGGAATTAGATGACAATGGGACATTTTG
Organism: Eucyclogobius newberryi; assembly: GCF_026437365.1. Classification (NCBI taxonomy): domain Eukaryota; kingdom Metazoa; phylum Chordata; class Actinopteri; order Gobiiformes; family Gobiidae; genus Eucyclogobius; species Eucyclogobius newberryi. Next base: position 18,481,307 of record NW_027315812.1, read on the forward strand.
TGAGGACCCTCCTGAAGACGGCCTAACTAAAAGTGAGTGAACACTGCTTTGTACAATTTAAGTATGTTGTTCATGTGTGTATCTCAATGTAAAAAATGACTTTTTCTACATATCTGATCAGTCTTTTTTGTTTTTAATTTTGATAACTTTCAGGAACAACATCCTTCCCTTTACTATCTCTTGAAGATGAGGGCGTCTTCACTACAGCATCGTCTGTGGCCTCAACACCTCAGTCTGAAGACACAAATGCAGCCTCACCCTACGATGAAGGGACAGCCAGTGCAACAGAGGCATAAAAGACTGTTAAACAAATACATGAGAAGATATTTATTTTTGTATGGTAGATATTTATATATTTATTATTTTGTACATAAATGTTTCATATTCTGTATATATGGATATTTTCATATTGAAAAAGTATTTTTATTCATACACCTACTCTTAATGGACTTAGGAGCACAATGTTGCAGAGCCTTATCCACTTTTCCTGGGGAGGACAGAAGTCCTGTAAGCGATGAAGACCAATCAGATCTGAAATTACCCGTGTGGTGTTGAGCACTTGTGTTTTTACTTGCTTCTTGTCCCATTCCTGTTTTGTTTTGAGTAACTAGCTTTATGTATATCACACCTGGTCAAATTAATTAGAATTGCAAAGGGCTTTGATGCAGCGTACCCTGAAAAATGTTACAATTTGAATACAGGCCAGTCATTTTTAGTGATAATGAAAGCCATTATACACTGCTCATCATTAACACTTGTAACCAACATAAATCATTATGTAGTGATAAAATGAATATAAATTGTATAGATATTTATTTTCTGTTTCAAGTCACTGAATGGGAGATTCTGGAAAATGTTTTTCACTCAATAAGCTCAACAAGCTTTTCACTTGACTCATGTGCTGGTTACCAAAAGACTGCCAGGTGGGGGCGCTGTGGCTGCTGCATGAGTATTATTGAGCCTCACAGAATGGCACAAGTATTAGTCTTTTTCATAGACATCTGCAGTAATTATGAAGGAGATCTGGAATCTACACACCCCCTTGTGAGCTGGCACACTTACTGCATGTAAATAAAAACATTTGAAATGACGTGTCCTCAACTTATTTGGGCAAATACAATTTTATAAAAGGATTATTTCTCCTAGTATTTCTCCTAAAGCCAAAAAGGCGTCTGTCAGTGACATCTACTGGAGGAAAAAAAAAGGCAAAATTAAATTCATTATAAACTTTAATCAATTTGTATTTACAAATACATACATTATCTAGGAACTTTCATATGAAACATTTGTATTTACAAAAGAGCTTTGACAAAAAGCGGATTCTATACAGAAAGGCGACATAAGTTACACATAATTGACCGTTCATATTTTTTACATCAATAACAAAAAAACTGTTGATAGTTGTTGATTTCAAGACAGAAGAAAATATTGTTAAGATGACTACCGTTAAAACTTAACTAATGGACATTTTGATTAACAATTCAGAGATTATCCAACATAAATTACTATAGCTTTCAATGATCACATGTAACAGTTTTGTAAAAAATGAAATCATTCAGGTTTAAATAATTATTAGTAACTACTTAATTGAGGTTTGTGTTATTGAAATCTGTGAACAGAGTAATACATTTGCAGAGTAGCGCCTCACATTGCCGAGCTGCCATCGTGGCCCAGAATGTGGCTGATGTTGTGTGCGGGCCGATTGGGCTGCTTACCGGAGTCTGCAGAGGCATTGGACAGAGACAGTAGGGGGGACATGGGCATGGATGAGCTGTCTGGAGGCATGCCTGTAGCAATCTCCGGAAACAAGGAAGTCAGGCTGAAGTTGGAGATGTGAGGAGTGATTCCAGAGGAATTGGCAATTGGAGGCATTGGAGGCATTTCAGGAAGAAGAGGGAAACTGGCCTGAGCAAAGCCTACAGGACGTGGAGGAGAGAGGATAGAACCAAAGCGGTTGTTCAGAGGAGGTGCACTGCTTTTGTCAGTGCTGGGGCTGGTAAACATTTGATTTGGGAAATATTGGAGAGTGACATCACTGGGCAGGCTAGGGTGGGTTGCTGGGGAGTAGGACGGATAAAAAGATGGTAAAGTATTTTGAGCCTCCACTGGTAAAAGTGAAGGTGTACGTGAAGTATTGGGCTGACTCACCGGTGGAATAAAAGAGGAGTTTGCATTGATAGGTGGGGGAGGATTCATTCCCCCTTCTGGAATAAAAGGAAACCCAAAGTTCTGTGTAAGATGTTGGTCAGGAACCAGGTTGTTGTCAGGGGGGACCTGAGACGTGTCTGGCATGAAGCGGACAATAGTGCTGCGGCGTGCCTCTGCTCCAGACTGTGGTCGACTGAGCAGCACCCCGCCTCCAGAGGGCAGAGAGAGATGTCCCTCAGACTCAAATGGGTTAGTGCTTCTGAGAGTACCTGAGCGAGCCCTGTCACCTGCTCTGAGCTTAGAGGGATGTGCGTCCCGTGTGATGTGGCGAGCGTGCTGGCTCACTACTGCAGATGGAGCTCTGGAGGGGGCAGAGGACCGGCCTGGCTCAGAGCTGCTATTGGGAGTGGGAGGATGGGGCAGACCGGTGCGAACACCACTATGGAGGTTACTACCAACCAGAGAAATGAGACCTTTGTTACCCTCTCCCAAACGCATCCCAGAAGGCTTCTGATTTTGTGAAACACTGGGGCTGGAGGCCTTTGCCTGCAATTCAGCTGAAGCGCTCCTGGGCACACAGTACTCCATGGACACAGGGGGGCAGCACTGAGCCACATGATTATGGCTGCTCTGCTCAGGAAGGTGAGGAGAGAGCAGACTCTGCATGAAGCTCTGATGACACACGTCCTGCACTGGACCAACCTGCACTTGAGAGGCAGGTCCATTGTAAGCACCTCGGTTACGTCCATCTGCTTGAGGCCCTCCTCCAATCCTAAATCCTCCAGAATGCTGCCCCTGAAGGCCTCTCTGTGCAGGAGGCCCAGACTTCACAGTAATGTCATTTCCGCGAGACACTTGTATCTCAAAACCACCCAGCTGATGTGGTGGCCCCATGGCTTTGAAACACTCAGAAACACGCTGCCCATCAGCTGGCCTGGGGTGGTCAGCAGGAATGCGGTTCTGTGGATTGTGACCAATGTTGGCCTTGGTCCTGGAGGTGTCCAGATATCCTCTGAGGTCCGGCTGTTCCTGCAGAGCTCCTCGGCCAGGCTGAAGGTGCACAGTCATGCGCTGGTCACTCGTGGAGCTTTTACCTATGAGAGCCTCTGCAGAGTAGTTGGAGACTCTGTGCCGTTCTTGTCGTGAGGGGCCACAGGCCAAATCAGAGGAGCGTGACACAGGGTTATTTGGTGGAGAGATGAGTGTCTGATCAATGTTTCTTGAACTCATCATCCTTTGCATCGCATTATGGTCCTGAACAGGCTAAAGGGAACAAGACAAATCACAGTTAATTTATAAATGGCAAGAAAATTAGGTCACAAAAATAAAAATGGGCCGATGTGATAATGATGCATACATCTGTCTGATACATATTATACTACTTAGATTTCATTGTATTTTAAGAGTACATGTACAACTATGAACCGACTTGACTCTTCCCCCCCAATATTTTTAAACCAATATTACAAAGGGTATTACTATTGTGTTATTATTATTATTATTGAGCCATTTATATACAGTAACACTAATATTGGAGCTACTTTGCCAACTGGTAATCCAATAAATTAAGAAACTACAAGGGAGAAACCTTTAACTTGTACTATATTCAGAAGAGCACAACTCACCTTGTGGTGGTCTTGCTGGGCCAGGTGGCTGCTGCGGTGGGGTCTGGGCCCAGGGGCGTCACAGCTCTTGTCCTGGTGCCTGAAGTGCTGCTGATGAAGAAGCTGCTGCTGCTGCTGCTGCTGCTGCTGCTGCTGCTGCTGCTGGAGGTGCTGTTGGTGTCTTGAGTGAGAGTTCTGGAGCTGTTGTGGATGCTGCTGGTTCTGGACCTGCTGCTGAGAATGCTGCTGTGGATGCTGCTGGGACGATGGGTGCTGCTGGGACGATGGGTGCTGCTGGGACGAGGGGTGCTGCTGGGACGAGGGGTGCTGCTGGGACGAGGGGTGCTGCTGGGACGAGGGGTGCTGCTGGGACGAGGGGTGCTGCTGGGATGATGGGTGCTGCTGCGATGATGGGTGCTGCTGCGATGATGGGTGCTGCTGGGACGATGGGTGCTGCTGGGTCGATGGGTGCTGCTGAGACGATGGGTGCTGCTGGGTCGATGGGTGCTGCTGGGTCGAAGAGTGCGGCTGGGACGATGGGTGCGGCTGGGGCGGTTGATGGGACTGTTGATGCTGTGGGGCTTGTTGTTGCTTCTGTTGCAGGGCAGCGGGTGATGAGGTCTGGCTTCCCCTGACAAGGTTCCTTTTCTTCTGAGCATGTTGCTGTTGCTGCTCTTGTTGCTGTAGCGCCCTCTGGTGCAGTGTGTGGCGCTGTGCGAGGTCTGGCTGGGTCAGGTGCTGCTGCAAATGATAAAGTTGTCTCTGTTGCTCTTGCTGCTGCTTCATGTAATGGTTTCCACCGAGGTTTGGACCAGTTTGTAATGTGTTGTGTTGCAGATGACCTTGAGGCAAATTAAGTACCCCTGGTTGGCCGTGCTCAGAGGGGCCTGGAGCAGGGCAGTGAGTCTCTGATGATCTAACTACTGGGCTCACAAAGGTGTTTGTAAATAAGGGGCCCCCGCTCTCATTATTAATCCTGGTCATGATAGCTGAAGATATTGGAGGCAGTTGACCCCCCATCAGTTGACTATGGTCCGGCCCCTTCACCTCAATTTGATTAACTAGGTTACCCGATGGCTGGCAAGGTTTGGCTCTCTTTCCAGCATTCATTATGACTTCTTCCTGAGCCTGCCTCTTGGGAATGATCTTAGCTCGTTCTGCCATGTTAAGTCCAGCCTGAGATCGCAGTAGAGCCGTCTTTAGAGGAGTGTATTCTGTGTGCTCGGCAGATGCTGAACAAGGAGAAAGAGCATTATTTGATTGCTGGGAAATGTGAGCTGTGGTGCAAACAGGAGAAGACACAGACGTCAGATTGGGAGACCCAGGGTATGGTTGCTGACTGTTGCTTGCCCGAATCAAGTTGTTCACACTGAGGCTGGCCACTGTGCTACTCTGTGAGGCAATTTGTGGCTGTGGAACAGTCTGAGAATGAGAGTATGAAAGACTTTGGGGGTGTCTACTTCCGCTTACAGTGCCCTCACCATCTTGTCCTCTGACAGAAGGAGGTACAGCAGGTTTTAATGTATCCAAGGTTTTATGATTTTTTTCCTGTCGTGTAGCTGACCCACATTCTTTATTTGGGGGAGGTTTTGTGGGCTCCCATGTGCCTGTGCTCGGGTTTGATATGCCCGTTTTGTTCCCAGTACAAACCCCGGTCCTCCGGTCAGGACTATCCTGCTCCAACATGGCCAATGCCAGCATCTCTGCCTGCTCTGATGTTAATACAAACGAGCTAAAAGAGCCAGAAGCAGCACTCATATGACCCTGAGGAAGCATTGATGCAACTGAAAATCCACGGCCTCCTGTCGCGGAGGACATGGGTGATTCAGTCTGTCTGTTCAGAGACAAAGATGATTCAGACGTTTGATCATCCAAGTTCGTATAAATCTGTTGATTATGTGTGAAGTCTTTTTTTGAGGCAATCTCAGAGCTTCCTGTGACAGGGTGTATCCTCTCTGTTTTGCTGTGTCTCTCCTCTTGCCCACCCTGGGCTGGTTTAGCTTCCGGGGCCTGACATGTGTTCATGTGTTGTATTGAACCACTGATATCAGTGACGATGGTTTTTGCCCCTGAACTGGATACACAGATTGGAGTATTTGAAAAGGGTGACACCAGAAAATTGGCTGTGGACACAACTGGCGTTACTGTGGACCCTGATCTAGAGCAAAGGGCAGGCTCCTGCATGAGTGATTCTTGAGGGTGACATACTGAAGATGACGGAGCAGTCTTATTTAATATTGCTGTTACAGTTGATGTACTATTAATACAGCTCATTTGGAGCCGTGTCTCAATGCCACAAGATAAAGATTTAGTTTGTTCACAAACTGTAGGGTTAGTCGTTTTGTTTTGTATTGTACTACTTTCTCTTTGCAGCTTATCTGCAGAGCTGGAGTTATTGGTGACAGTTAATTCGCTTCCAGGTGCTTTACTTGTTTTAATTTCATTAACTGTAGATGAACTATCTGACGGCTTAGGGATGTCTGTAACTGCTGTTGTTACAGCACTAATGTTAGACTTATTTAATATTTTGTTAGTTTGAGTTGTTGTGGCAGATTCAATATTTGGTATTGCAATTCTCTCTAGTGAACTGGCCACATCAACTGTATCAGTTTTTTGAGTCATTGTCACATTTAAAGAGGGAGTGCCTGAATAACTGCAAGGTGTAGTTGTTACAACTATAGGAGAACTTTGAATGATTTCTGGCGCTGAATTGTTTAACGCATTAGACACAATTGAACTTGCACTTGTAACAACTGTAGTCTTGGCCAAAATAACTGGTTTTGGTTTCTGTTCTTGACTCTTGACAGATTTTTTTTTCTTCAATGTTGTTTTTTTCATAGGTAAAGGTGTTTTGGGTTTTCTTCCTGTGGTCTTTGTATGATTGACTATGAGTGCTGGTTTAACTGGTTTCAAACATGGAACTTGAACAGGTAAAGTTACAGCACTTTCAGAACCAGATGTGGCAATAGGGGGCTGCTGCTGGATATTTGAAGAGGGTGAAGGGTTGTTCTGACCTGAAATGGCTAAAGGGATCCCTTTAGAAATACTCTGGTTAAGACTACTGAGGGCACCTAGACTGTTGAGGGCAACATTAGTAGTTGGTTCCTCTGTGGTGGTGGGCTGGATGAGCTGCAGTGTAGTCTGTCCACTGTTTGAAATTATTTTATCTGCCGTCTTTACGGGCTGCAGAGCAAATACCTGGCCATTCACAGTGATTGTCTGTGGGGTCACGGCAGCCGATGTGGGTGTGGTTGGTTGAGTGATAGGTTGGCATTTATTTTGTTGAGGTTGAACTGGGCGGGGAAGAATATGCACCAGTTGCTTCCCTCCAACAGTCTGTGGTGACATGACAGAGGTTGAACCAGTAGAGGCGATGTTTGTAGACCCTGCAGACAGAGGAGGAACAGCAGAAGGCACCACACCGACTGGAGTATTTTGTGGTGCTGGTGCAGGTGGATTGGGGGCTTGGATTATCACTATGTGTTGACAAGGATTTGGATTAGTTAGTTCCTCTCTCACAACTGTTTGAGTGGAACAAGCATTGGCCTGTTGTAGAATGACCACACTTGGGTTGTTTGTACTTTGTGGTGCAGTCACGCCTGGTGCCGTTGCATTGGCCGTTTTGACTTGCAGCACTTGCATTGTCTGAAGAAGAGGCAGCACAGCGGTTTGGGGCTGGGGAACCACAGGAGGCTGAGACAGGAGAGCTGCTGGAGGATGTGTGACCAATGAGGCCGGCTGAATGACAGCCGGCTGCGATACCACAGCAGAGTGGGTCATCACAGTGGGCTGGGGAACAACGGCTGATGGACTAAGAATGGCACAGGGATTTTGATGGGCTGAAGATTGTCTCATGGTGGGTTGTAGCTGTGACTGAATCTGGCTGCGTGTTTGCTGAGCCGGTGCAGTGGGCTGCATTTGCACTTGAATTGGTTGACATACCGTCACTCGCTGAACACCATGAGTGAAAGTGCTGCTGTCAGAAGTAGACAGACTCTGGCACACAGGCTGCACGGTGTTCCCTGCCATCTGTAAGGTGGTCCATGTTGTCTGTGTGCTGCCCGCTGCCTGTGCCATGAGCAGGGGCTGACTGTGAGGAACAGTGTACGCTACAGTCCTGATGGCATGATCCGGAGAAGCCCAACATGTAGAGGATCTGGCGGATGTTATGTTATGGTTAAGTGAGGGCAGACTAGATACTGGGACAAGAGCACTTTCACTGGGAAGAGCAGATGCAGAAGTGGTGGCTAAAGTCACTGTCTGGACAGGTGTAGCAGGCTGTAGTTGTGGCAAAGCTGTAGTGACTGCAGGAATCTGAAGGGTAATATAAGACACCGAGGGTGGGAGACTTGGAGCTACAGCTGGAGTCTCAACCACACACTGCTCTATCGCTTGGGGAGCGGTAACAGCTGAACTGGGAAGCAGTGATGGTGTTGGGGATGAGGTATTAACTTGAACCAAAGCTCCATTGACCCGTAACCTTGCACTGACCTCAGATGGTTGTTGAAGAACTAGTGTTTCCATTGGTTGTGCTCTTGAGTCCAAGTCCTTGTCATTAGAATAGACAATTATACCCTTTTGAATTTGAGAAGTTACATTGGAAATCTTGGTACATCGCTGTTTGCCTTTCCAGTGAATAGTGGGATCCTCCAAAATATCATGGGCTTTGAGCAACTGAATGTAGTGGGCACTTTCTTTTCTCAGCTCCTCCAACTGAAGCCTTAGACGACGTATTTCCCCTGCTGAAAACATACAAATGTTTACTTAATAAACACGTAATAATTCAGAGAACCTCATGGCTGATATCTGAGCCACCAATGTACTTATAACATACCTTGAGTTTTATCTCCTCCTTCCAAAAGCATTGCATCATTTTGTTTCTTTAACTCAGTGATGTATCGAAAAGCCTGGTCCAAAATCATGATTTTACTCTATTAAAAAAAACATGCAGTTTAACAAATAAGAGTCAATGCATGCACTGATTATAATAGGGCCAGCATTTTTTCCTCACCTGTTTAAGAGCTTGTGAACAAGGCAGTAGATTTCCAATACGACTAATTCCAGCATTAATTTTCTCTTTTCTGTGTCTTTCAACTTTTAAAATATAAATTTGATATAAGGAGATAGATTGATAGAGGGGGAGAGGGGAAGAGAGGGATAAATATAACGTTGCATACAAAAAACACCCACACTTGCTAACAAACCCTACCTGCATTGTGTGATTCTTTGTTTTTCTTCTTCCTACAACAAATGCCATCATTATAATACATTTAACATGTAACTTATTTTATTCTAAAAATAATAATAAAACAAAGGCAAAATAAAAAATAAAGCTCATACGTAAAATATGTGAAAGTAATGTATTTACTTAGGTTTTCGCCCAGATGTTTGAGTTTCAGTCATCTCTGGCATCCTGTCCAAACAGCTGCCTTTCGCATCACACAGCAATTCCCATTTTCACAAAACTGACTCCAAAAAACCGGACAGGTCCTGGGGAGACAGCGAAAAATACTTTACAGTAAAAGACAGAATAATACATCTCTCCAAGCTAGACTCGTTCTATTCGCTGAAAACTGTTAGACAGTAACACAGTTAAGTGACATGTTTATATTAATATGAATTACACCAATAACCCAACTAAAACAGCACTTACATCCTTTACATCCTTTCGCGTAACAAACCATAGATTATGTTGCAAACTCCTTTATGGTTAGCTCCATGCTAGCTTAGCTTAGCGGATAAAATTAACGGCAAAGTTACGCGGGATGAGTTACCTTTCTGATACGTAGGGAAACTAATAAATGGTGCTTTTACTAACCTGTGGGATATTCATGTTATGGTCTATATACAGCAGCAAGTCTAAATAACAGGCAAGCTGCTAATACACCAGCCCAAGTCAACTCATCTTCCAAACAACCTGCGTACGTCTAACATGGTGCAAAAGGGGGCGGGCTCTGGTATAATCAGCCAATAGCAATCCATAGACGAGAGGTCTGAGCCAATCATCAAGAAGATACATATGTGATACAATAACGTTATTACTGTTTTGTCTCTAGCTCTTGGGTGGGATCGCGATGTGCACTCAATGTGCACTCATCTGCTGCATATGATGGAAATAAGTGAGCTATATAGTCCTCCATTAGAACTAACAATAAAGATGATTCAAAATAAAAACAAATTAGTTTCGTGGTATTTACTGCAAATAGTAATTCCTTTATTTAGACGTTAAAAAGTTTTACAATATAGAGCTTCAGAAAAGATAAAATTCTTCAAACAAAGGATGATCATGCTTGTACTACAGTGGAGAGAGGACAGATCTCTCCTTGCATGCAGAGGGTCAGAGTTTCCTCCGGGCAATGCACTACTCCAGATCAAATCAAAAGTTTAACAAAATTCGGCACAGTAGAGTTCTTTGCTGTGTGTCAGACTCAATGAAACTGGCTACATATTGTGCCAAAGGCAATGTTTTTACCAAAACAAGACACCCAATATAATGCCCACAGCACAATCAAATCTTAGCAAGCAAAACAAATTGTAATTCAACCATTTAATATTTGAATTACAATCCAAAACATTCAGGAAAATTTGCAGTTTTGCTAATAAATTCCATTTATCCCAGCAATCCCAGGGGAACCTCTGAACCATTGCCATTGCAGAGTTAAAATAACAAACCGCTGTTTGGAGCGTTAAAAGACTGAAGTTAAGAATACTATAAACGTTGACTACATTGTTCCACCACCACCACACAACCGTATTGCCTCTCACATGCAAGTGCCAAGGCTTTAGCCTCTCACATGTAAGTGCCAAGGCTAGATGTTCACTTATACCTTTGAATATGCAACATGTCACCAACCAGGTCCGATTCTATGAATCCCAGAGTGATGGTGAGTGAGCTGCAACTGTTCCAACTCAAACTGGAGGGACTGAACAATGGCCGTTAGAACAATGGCCGTTAAAACACTTCTGCTCTTTCAACAGTCTTCTCCGGCTCCTTATTATAGAGATGGCCCCAGCAATGCTATAGCCACATTAAAACTCAAAACACAACTGTATGATTTGCAAACACTGTACCTCTCCTCCACTCAGTTAAAAGCCATCTCATGTCAAAACAATCGAGAGTGATTTTTTTTTCAAATTTTAACTGTTTGTATAAAGAACAAGAGCAACAATTTAAGGGGACCCTTGGGCAGAAACAAATGCAGGTATTTTGTATAATAAATCTGGTATCTCTTTTTAGCGTCCTTTGAAGAAAGTGTTACTGTGTCAACCCTGGGGAATTTTTCACAGTTCTGTTTCTGTGGAGGCAGGCACATCTGTGCTCTTCAAAAGACGTGCCTTTACTCTGCCTTTTGAAGCTCTCCTGTAGTAGGTGCACATGGGCTACGCAGACTCTTCTGCAACACATGGGCGTCTGCAGGCTCTATCCTCTTGTAGTAATTTTTCTTTGTTTCAATGATCTCAAAACCAAACTTCTGGTAAAAGTCAATGGCTGACTCATTGCTGATCTGCACATGACTGTGGATGAAACCATAATTAGTGTCAGGTTTAAAACAAAAAACAAAAGAAAATACAAGTGAAACACAAAAATACTCACAGGTAAATGTTGTCAAAAGTCCCATCCTTCTCACAGATGTTTAGCACATGATTCAGCATTTTTGTACCTTTACAGCAACACAAATAGAAGCCATAAAGCAAAACAGGTCACAATCACATTTCTTCAGATGAGTGATTCTTACCAATTCCAAGTCTTCGGTAGGGTGCTAGACATCCAAGCGTCATGATGTACAGTCTCTTCTGATTTTGAGAATGGTCCACTCGACAGCACACAGCTCCCACTGCTATGTCATTAAAGTATGCTACAGGCATAGCAAGAAAAACAGACAATATCAATTGAGTAGTAAATATTTGAAAATTGTTATATCAAGGATGAAACTTACCAAGCTTTGCAAGCTCCCCAACTTCCAATACATCCTTGTAAAATTTATCGTTGTAGCTGACGGGGAAGATGACTTGATTGAGTCGTTTCAATTGTTTTATGTTATGGGGTGTTACATCCCCCAGCTCGATCCGGCTACTGGAACAAGAGCAAACTGGTTAAATAGGTGACAATCAATGTGTAGTCAAGCTTAAAAAAAAATCTCTCAGTATCATATGGAATAAACCAGATTAAATCCCATCAGGATTTACTTAATGAGGGGAATGAAGGAACCTGTGTAAAAGGTCTAAGACTATTTATAGTTGCAGTAGTACACATGAAAAACAGCTGTTGGTCACGTGTGATTTTTGGTTTCGGTGCCAACATCATTACTACCGGAGAATAATTTTTTAAAAATCGGTTGTATTAATTTCATCCTTAAAAATGTACAAATCATAATCAGAAATTGTTCAAAAATCAAATTGGACAAGGCTCTTATAATCTCACATTGACATATCAGGTTTCACTAAGGGCATGTTTATGTATATTTTAAGAAGAAAAACTACAGAACACGTAGGGCTTCCTAAAGATACAGTAGTTATGGTAGACTTTTAGCAGAGTAAGTCAATATGGTATTCGAGTTTACATAATATATATACAGTGCGTTAAATGTTCCTGACTCAGCTCCCTGGTACTAGTTAGCCTGTTAGCTTAGCTTCAAGAAACACGAGTGAAGAAGACACAACGTGAGTGACAACAGTGATGTACATAAGACATTGCAGTGTTGAAATTTAGGACCCCGTTGTTCCATTTCAAGAGAAAATAAAGCAATTCTCAGAGTACCTAGCTAGCTGTCTCCTCCCGCCTCCCCGTGTAAAAAACAGACATGAAAAACTTTGCCTGTGTAAGCTACTTATTCGTGACTCGAAGGCTTACACTCACCCTTTCATTGTAAACAGGGACACTCCCTTATTTTCTGTAGGACGAGTGTTTGGAGTTGTTTGGAGTAAAAATAAAGAATTTTAACAAAGTTGGGGTTGGGGATGCGTTCCGCTTTACCCTCCACATGTAGCTAGGTACTTGCGATTAGCTCGAGCCGCACTCGTCCACCACTCTGTCAACTCTGACCCCCTCGCGCATGCGCACGACAGTTGCGTCGCTGGAAGGGAAAAATATATTTTAATGTGTTGATTAATTATTAGGACTGAATATTTTATGGATGTTTTATCTTCAGTGGTAAAATATCTAATTTTTGGGTAAATTATAATATTGTTTACTCGAATAAACTTACTTACACGCGAGGTGGGTATCATTAATCGGCTGAATCTGCCATTTTGGCTCTGTCCAAAAGACTTATACAATTATAAAACCACAGATAGTTTCTGTGTTCATTCGTTATTGAATTAAACTGTTATTTCGCTTTGATTAGTCGTGATTTCTTTGTCCATTCAAAATAAATATTCAGCTGTGCATCACTTGCATGTTTAATAATACTCACTTGCTTGAGCTGCGTGTAGATCCAAAATGGCGCCGGTTGCTTTGGCCGCATCACGGCTCTGTCTCAAGTGAATGAAGTCAGCTGACCACAGCCTGCTGTCACGCATCTCCGCTCCGTTTCACTTCTACACAAGACTGTAAACCACGACAGTGAAACCAGAAGGTGAGTTCGACTTTGTCCATTTCTGTTTTAAATATTTTCCTAGTAGCATTGAAAGCCTGGGACCACAGTTTTCCAGTTTAGCTTTGCACCAAAACGTAGGACAGAGCTTAGCCAAACAGGCCGTGTGGCGTCTGCCTTGCTATCGGTTTCATGGCAGGATCACAAAACGTACAAAGATACACACGTATATGACTTGACCAGTAAAACATAAATAATTCAATCAGTTCGCGCTATACTGCGTCTAGGCGTGTGCTGCTATTGACGCTCAATGTCGTGTAAAATAAACATTGGGCTTTTTACGTGAGATACTCGGTACACGGTGCACAGCTCCTCTCCAACAGTAAAATATGGTTCGTCCGATTTTCATTTCATATTTATGAACTTCTGTTTAAACCATGATCTTGGAATGTTTAAATCAAGTAATAAATTAACGCCTGTGTCCTGGAAATATTTGTAGTAACCTCTCACTTACATGTTACATGTAGCAGTAAAGGGACTGAAGGCACCATCCAAAGAAAGACATATCCACAATCAATTCAACTGCTTTCTTTGCTTTATACACAGGGCCCTGTTATGTAAATATGAAATAATCTATTCCCGTAATTGTGACAAATTATTAAATGCACCAGTATCAAATTTGGGTTTCATTTCTGTATGGTAGTGTTTGTCTTTTATGTGCTACGATTTGTAATTTCCAGAATTGCATTATGTTAGTTTTACACTTCCCCAAAGTCTCATGGAGCAAACCAGTCATGTGCCAGGGTCATATGATTAAGTGTCATGGCTTCTCTTCAGTCTGCTCTGGGAAATATAATGGCACCGTCAGGCGTGGACACTGCGAAACACAACATTTGTTTCATATTTGTTTCTTTTAAGACATATTAGTAAACTGTATTCTTTATCCAGCTCGATGCCTATATCGATAGTTTTGGCAGTAATTCTGTTTAATACACGACTAAGGTTTTTGTGCAATATGTAATTAATAATAATACAAATTAAACGACATACATTTTCGTCAGATTAGAAATTGTATCCTTTTAGTTCTGAAGATTTCTCGGTTTTGTAGTTCCTATACTTGCACATTAGGGGGAGCTGCTTTCATCCAGAAGACTTAACTGAACAGGAAGATCTCTGCTTCTGTGGGAAGGACAAAATAAGGGCACTCATGTCGTTTTAAAGTACACGACATGAGTGCCCTGATTACTGAAACAAGTAATTGCAAGGTACAGGTTTTCCAGGTTTATGGCCTTTTTAAATTAATGTCCTCCCATCTTAGTAGAAATGCATAAGAGCACAAAATGAGAAAAGTCCGTCAATTGCAGTGACCAATTGTTAGACAATTTTGTAGTCGAAGTCCAAAAAAGTCTCTTATTTATATTTACATGTGTATTTTTTTTCCTATTTAGTCATACTACGATTGTCAAGATGGACATGTCCAAGCTGCCAAAAATCAGGGATGAGGAACGGGAAAGCCAGTTTGGATTTGTGCATGGAGTGTCCGGACCAGGTTCGAATACTTAACTGCCTCATTTCTTCAGTGAAACTTGTATCATTCAAAAAATTGTCAAATGCTCTTGTTTTTGTTTGATCGCCACAGTGGTGACGGCTACAGCCATGGCCGGAGCAGCTATGTATGAACTGGTTCGTGTGGGACACTGTGAGCTGGTGGGGGAGATCATCAGGCTGGAGGGTGATATGGCCACCATTCAAGTCTATGAGGAGACATGTATCTTTTGGATCATTTTGTTACTAGTACTACCTATTAGTCGCTATAAAGCTGGTTGTAGATAGAATACACAATTTGTGTCCATTCACATAATTTTCCTGAACTTTTACTCAGCTGGTGTTTCCGTTGGAGACCCTGTTTTGCGCACAGGAAAGCCTCTGTCTGTCGAGCTTGGGCCAGGATGCATGGGCTCTATTTTTGATGGTATCCAGCGACCACTGAAGGATATTAATGATATTACACAAAGCATCTACATCCCCAGAGGTGTCAACATTGGCGCACTTAATCGAGACATAAAATGGGAATTTTCTCCCAGTAAAAATTTAAGGGTATGTTCTTCTGCTTCTTAAGAAAAACTGTAAAAGTTGCATGAACAAAATTTGACTGATAATTTCTTAGGTTGGCAGTCACATCACAGGAGGAGACATCTATGGTGTTGTTTATGAGAACTCTCTCATCAAGCACAAGATCATGCTTCCGCCTAAAAACAGAGGCACTGTAACTTATGTGGCACCACAAGGAAACTACGATGTCAGCGTAGGTATTCTTCCCCTTTGAATAAAGTTTGTCATGAAGATTCTAGTTGTTAATATTGGTGGATGTCTTTTTAGGATGTGGTCATGGAGCTGGAGTTTGAAGGTGTGAAGGAAAAGTTTACTATGATTCAAGTGTGGCCTGTCAGACAAGTGCGCCCAGTCACAGAGAAACTTCCTGCAAACCATCCCCTGCTGACTGGACAGAGGGTGCTCGATGCTCTTTTTCCGTGAGTAAAATTAGTTTTCTCTGCTCCTCAAGCATGTTTACATTTTACACTCAAGTGAGATTCAGCCTCCCGTCACATTTTGAAGGAGGAGGACTTTTCTGGTTAATTAAAGGTCAATCCATTAGGTTTGGCCTTGTGTGATTCCACATTGCTCCAGTGAAGCTAATCAACCAAAATTACTTTAAATCTCTAATTTCCAACCCGCACAATACCAAGAAAGAGGTATTTTCTGTTTATTTTGGGATTTGGTTACAATACATCACATTATGTTGTATGCAATATAACTTAGTTACTAAGTAAGGTAGTATAACTTGGTAATGTTTATATTATATTATGTTTTACAAGGCAGACTAAACATTCTTTCGTTCATTCAAAGGTGTGTACAAGGTGGAACCACAGCTATTCCAGGAGCTTTTGGATGTGGTAAAACTGTCATCTCCCAGTCTTTGTCTAAGTACTCCAACAGCGAAGTCATCGTCTATGTTGGATGTGGGGAGCGTGGCAATGAGATGTCTGAAGTACTACGAGACTTCCCTGAGGTAATGAATCTCATACTGTCTGTGGTGCATGTGTCGGCACTATTCAAATCACTTCTTCTTCTTCAAATATCACAATAAACAATAGTTGACCATGGAAGTGGACGGGAAGACAGAAAGCATCATGAAGAGAACGGCGTTAGTAGCAAATACCTCTAACATGCCTGTAGCTGCCAGAGAAGCTTCTATCTACACAGGTCATTTGTACTAAATTAACTGACCAGAATGTTTCCATTTTTATTTCCTTTAGTTTATTCATGCATCATATTAATCTTGCAGGTATCACCCTATCTGAGTACTTCAGAGACATGGGATATAATGTGAGCATGATGGCTGACTCTACTTCCCGTTGGGCTGAGGCTCTCAGGGAGATTTCTGGTCGTTTGGCTGAGATGCCTGCTGGTGAGTTTTAGTCTCCTGGAGTGCACAAAACTTTACTTAGTAAACTTACAGCTGGCATTTGTTTTTTATGTAGTCTCTTTAATCTAGCAAATGTTCTTGTGTGCCATCAGACAGTGGTTATCCTGCTTATCTGGGAGCGCGTCTGGCCTCCTTCTATGAGCGAGCTGGAAGGGTTAAATGTCTGGGTAATCCTGAGCGAGAGGGCAGTGTTAGTATTGTAGGAGCGTGAGTATAACCTTTTTCCACTAGACTAATATTGCAGGTTTGCTTAGTGGGAGTTATACGGTAGTAATACATTTGTGTATTTTCAGTGTGTCACCCCCTGGTGGTGACTTCTCTGATCCTGTTACCTCAGCCACACTTGGTATTGTTCAGGTAAAATAAAATATGCAGGATCACTTATATCCAAAGTGATTATTATTTGACAGTATTTTCTCTTTTCCAAGGTGTTCTGGGGTTTGGATAAGAAGCTAGCTCAGAGGAAACACTTCCCATCTGTAAATTGGCTTATTAGCTACAGCAAGTACACACGGGCATTAGATGAATATTATGACAAACACTTCCCAGAATTTGTGCCTCTCCGCACAAAGGCAAAGGAAATTTTACAGGAAGAAGAGGACTTGGCTGAGATTGTGCAGCTTGTAGGAAAGGTAACAAATGTGCATGCACACTTACTATATCAAATGTGAATGAGTTTAACTTGACTCATTTTTACTTTTGTCATAAACAGGCGTCTCTGGCAGAAACAGACAAGATTACTCTGGAAGTTGCAAAACTTCTTAAAGATGATTTCTTGCAGCAGAATGGTTACACTCCATATGACAGGTCTATATTGATTTTCTAAGTTTACGTTGAATGAGTTCAGGTTTATGCTTAGCTGTGTTTGTCTATTTCAGGTTCTGTCCCTTCTATAAAACGGTGGGCATTTTGTCCAATATGATTGCTTTCTATGACATGGCACGACATGCAGTGGAAACCACAGCTCAGAGTGACAACAAGATCACTTGGGCCATGATCAAAGAGCACATGGGTGAAGTTCTTTATAGGATCAGCTCCATGAAATTCAAGGTATTTATTTATCCAAGAGGTTTGGTCAAGTAATCATATTTGCCCTGACCACAGTGGTTAGACTCCATGTCCCACAACATAAATGTGATTAAGCTGGCTGCATATTCTGGGTTCTCCAGCCAGAGTTCAAAGGCATGCATCATAGGTTTTTAATTTATGCCTCTTGGCAAAGTATCTTTCAGCACAAGTTTGCATACAAATCACAAACAAATTCCCCCTGTAAAAGCTGCTGACTTTCGGCCCACCTAATTTCATTGTGCAATCTGAAAGTTTGACCAAAAAGCGCATCGTTTATATCTGTAATGAACGGCTCCAGAGCTGGCCATTTGCAACCTTTGCCTGACATTGTAACAAATTACATCAGCGATACACGCCCTGCCTCAATCTGCAGTAAACACTTTTGTGTGCCCTTCAGAGTAGACTCTCTTTGAATGGATTTCCCTCACCGTATATTTGGCCACAAGTAATAGAAAATACCACCACGTGTGCCGCTTGTGGTGTAGTGGATAGCACATATGCATGCAAGTTTGAATCTGGCTCTCGACAATTTGCAGAATGTAGTACTGTCCTGTCGAAATCCTTCAAAAAAATGAAACTCCACCACGTATAGTGCCCGGGCATCAAGGCTTTGTGTGCGTGCCTGTCCCTGTGGCCCTTTTAAAATCCTGTCAAATTTAGTCTTTTGTAAACATGTTTGACGCTTGCTTCCTACTCGACTCCCCAGGACCCAGTGAAGGATGGTGAGCCTAAGATCAAGGCTGAGTATGCCCAGCTGCTGGAGGACATGCAGAACGCCTTCCGCACTTTGGAGGAATAAAAGAAGCACACGCTTTCCCAGATCTCATCTCCACGGCTGCGTCACATTCCACTTCGCTGTATTTCCTGATGAACCCCTTGTGCTCCCTGTGCTCTTGTGGTCGGTTGTGTGCGTGCTGTTTCATGTGGAGGGAAAAAGAGAAACGATGTACTGTATTCATATTTCTGTTGCCTCAAGTGGGCGATCTCTGGATCCTCTGCATGGTCATCGATTGTGAGCGTGTTTGAAAGAGGCATCACTCTGTTTTGTTTTTGTTTACATGATCTTACATCTGTTCTTTTCTTAAATAGGTTTTTTTGATTGTTGTGTTGTAATTTCACATCTCATCTGTACAAAAGAGTATTGAATATAAATTTAATTAGATCATCTATTTATTGCCAGCATTATAACATGAAGGCTTTGTTTTTATAGTGTTTCATGTTGTACCGTGTTGCATTCTTGCTGTAGGAGTGTGTAAGCCTCATCCAATAGTTTCATCACGTTTCTCCCAAAGAATAAAGGAATGGGGTGAAAAAAAATATGTTGTCGAGTTGCTTCTTGAGCTGCTGAAGGAGCTGTTCCACTGGTCTGTCTGCATTTTTGGTCAGCATTGTTTCTATTTTAAAACAATTGTTTTTATACTTTTGTTAATTTATAAAGACAAAAGTTGGTTGTTTTTACCTTGACATGTTCCGGTGAGCATCTTACACTTCTGAAGCATTTAAATTTGAACTTTAAAAAACCCATACGCTTCTAGGCTGTAAATACAATGTTCTTAAGTGTAATGCTGGGGATGTAAGTTTGGTTGGGTTAACTGGTGTATACAGACAAATGAGCGAAATGAGCGTCACCAGTGGGATGACAACTCCCTGAAGGTGATCTCAACAGGTAAGACACGATGTGCATGTAAAAGACAGACCCAGAACCACAACTAGGCAATTATGCTGTGAGTCTGAGTAAAAATTTTATTCTCTGAGTGGAAATTAACCAAACCTTAATCCTGGGTCCACATCGTGTCAGGTGAGTAAATTTGGCCTACTCAAAAGTTTTCCCACGTGCATGTTTTTATTCATGCCTAAAATGAGTGTATTTGTTTTGATGCATTCAAAAAATATATATGTATACCTAACTGATATTTCGCCTGAGAAACCCAAATTAAGTTTCTATTCATTGGCTTCTGGTAAAGCTGTCCTTGTCAGACCAGTTCTCCAGGAGTGTCAACTGTGTCATAATGACTTGTGTGAAAGGGTTTACTCTTTTCATAGAGGCTTCTGACTCTGAGGATTGTCTGAACATAAATACATACATTTTTAGCTCTCTTGGGTCTGGTGAATCGGAGCTGATGGATAAGGTATCGATCCGCTCAGGAGTGGTCACTAATGACACCACGGATGAGACAACCTCCCTTGTGGATGAAAGTGACGATGAGGACGAGGTAAAAAAAGACAGAAAGAGAAAAAAAGAATAGGCTCCTGGAAACGTTTAAACTTCTGTTAGTAAAGGTGCACCAACTTTTCTGGTTCCATGGAGATGTTATTACTTGCCTTTAATGTTCCACAGTATGGCATTTAACATTTACGTATATTAGCCCATACTTTTGCCTATTTGTATCACTCAACGTACTTTGAATTTAATTTAAATACATGCATTCTTAAACTGAGTTGGGTTGCCTTACACAAGCAGGTGCAAGATCCTCCTCCTTCCAAAAAGTTAAATCAGTGCACCTTTAAGCAGGTATTTTATTTGCAAATGAATCTGTTAATTGTTTATTGCAAAGTTTGTAACCCAATTCTGAAATACAACCTCACACTTTGGGGAAGATATTTCTGCACAATGATTACAAATAATGTTTTCCATGATAATCATTGTAAATTATTATTTATTGCTGTCTTGAGGGGTTAGTTTCACAGTATAAATTCAGTCATAACTGATCATATTATTTGCACCACCTTCAGAGCTCTGATCCCCAAGGACCGTGTCTTGCAAGCCCACAGACTCCTCTGCCAACCTACAAACAGAAGTTTGAGGAATTTAAAAAGATTTTCAAGGAGATACCAGAGACTGAGATACTAATTGCTGGTAAGCTTATTTTTAGGCCTATTTTTTTTTATTCCATAACTATATTGTCAACTGTTTTTTGTTTTATCTGAAAGTCACACTGTGTTGACATAGTTTCTGTTATTGCACTAAGGACTTAAAAGTTGTTGCAATATTCTTCCTCAATAACAACGGTTTGTGAGACGCCTCCTTGGTTGCACTCACACATTGGGTCCTGTGTATTTTTCCCTCCGTAGACTACCCCTGTGCACTCCAGAGGGACATCCTCCTCCAGGGTCGCCTGTATCTTTCAGAAAACTGCCTTTGTTTCTACAGCTATGTGTTTCGAGGCACAAAGGTAACCCTCAAATGTTTTTGGGACACTTTGTTCCCCTGTAGTAACTTATTTGCAGTGTTGTGAAAAGCCAAACAAATCATCTCCTTCAATGCTGCCCATGTGATAATGTTTTACCTGAAAAAGAACATCACAGTCACTGACAATAGATATTGTCAATTGACAATAGATATTGTCAGTGACTATTCATTTAGTATAATAAAACTCAATGTTCATTATTAGGGGCAGCTTTATAAAACTTCTATAAACACTGCAGTACCAATATTGGATTCTTTGAACAGATTCTAGTCTACTAGTATTTGTATCAAACTAAATAAAAACATAAATAAATACATGTGATCTCTCAAAACAGAATTTGCATGTTATACTTGCCACTGATCTGATCAACATAGTGTATTTATGTCATTATTTAAAATGTTATATTGTGTTTATTTAGATCACACTGAATCTCAAAGACATAATGACATTGACAAGAGAGAAAACAGCTCGACTGATTCCCAATGCAATCCAGGCTTGCACTAGCACTGAAAAGGTACAAGGCCAGACCAGTAACATTTAACAACTCATTGTGTTTCCTCTAATTCAGAATCTGATTTTACTTCCCAGTTCTTCTTCACATCGTTCTCAGGCAGAGAAAAAAGCTACGTGGGAGTTTTCAGAATTTGGCAAAATGCTCTAATGAACAAGGTATAGTAATGTCTAACTACCTGCAGGACATGTAGGCTGCACATTAAAACTCTGTATCCTAAAGCTACTCAAAATGTTTGCGTCTTTGGCCTTCACACTTATCTATTTGGTCCAGAGTGCAGCACACTGACCACATGGTGACCGTCACACGCGAGGCGCGCGTTTAGCTACGCCCGTGTGGATGATCGACCAGAGTTGAAGTGTCCAATGAGAGCGTAGAAAAACGCCCAGCAGCCTCGTGCAGACCAATAGGGTTAAACCAGAAACTCAAACGTCACTCCCATTGGACACTTCTAACTTTCGTCGATCATCCAGACGAGGCGCCAGCTAAAGACGAACGCGCCGAAAGTATCTCGCAATGCACTCTTGGATAGTTTTAACGATGTTCACGATAAAATATGATTTACGATTTTAGATACCATAATGAAACGTCATGTATGAGTCAGAATTGTATTTGTATCTACTTGTATATAGTTTCACCTTGTAATGTGTTAGTAAAAGCAGACTAATGACACATGCAGATACCTGTCCCCGGTGGCGCGCGCTCTGCTGGGACATGAGGCAATAACATCCTTCAGGAGGTCATTGACCCCCGACAGGTGTGGCTTATCGTGCTCATTTGCATACGCAGCCTCCACGCTTAGCACACTTGTCACTGACAGACCTATTAATGTAACAAAAAACATTTAAGAGGAGTACCTTGTTCGACTGAACGAGCAGTGAAGTGTCGAGCAGCTTTAAGTTTCCTCTATCCGGGTTTAAATCAAGTCGGAGCGGTTCTGCCCCTGAACTTACTTCAGTCGCCGACTTCCTGGAAGTGCGTGAGCAGGTACTGACAGCAGCTGTGTGTGGATCATTGACTGGATATGTGCTCTGGCGAGTGAGTACCACGGGAAACTGAAGTCGTTTACTCGTTTATTTGATCGTTTACTCGTTAATCTATTTTATTGCATGAATTTTCTAGCGCGTCAAAGTCCAGTCGTGCAATAGATTATGACGATAATACTGTTTCCGCCTTTGTTTTTATATAAAGTCTGAGATCCTGTTATGGCGTCAACGAGGTGTAAATAATTGTATTATTATCCTTTTTACTGTGAAACCTAATGGGGCAGTTTCCAGGATACATGGAACTCAAAGCTCTGTACACATGGCATTGTCACCAAAGTTGCAAGAAGTTTCCGTTTGGGAAGAATACTTTGAAAAATTTTTTTTAGAGAATACTGATTACCTGAATTCAAATCAATTTTGTAACTTTCTGAATACGTATATACTTTCACATTGTCTTGCATTATATTTTAGCATGAAAACACGACATCAGATTGAAACCGGTCTTTGTTTTTATTTTTGTTTTACTTGCATTAATGTATAAGAGAACCTTTCTCACAAATGTATGTTGTTTTTTAAATCACCAAATACCACAAAAAGCTTAATTGTTACAGATGAGAATAGTTCTATAGATCTATCAATCTTTAGTTTGTAAACTTTACCAAATAATATTTTGCCTTCAATTATAATTTTAATTATTAATATTTTCACTACACTAACCCAGAATTACTATAATTATGCTGACGGTTTTGCAAGATCTGTTTGTAAATTTGTCAGACAATTTAGCCTTCTCCCTGTGAATAAGACATGCATTTGCTTTGTGTCTTCAGACATTGACGAACTCTGAGTTGTGGCAGATGGTTAAACAGCACTATGGGTATGACCTGGGCCTGAGCCATGAGGAGATTGAGAGTTTACTCTTATCGTCAGAATCAAGCATGCAGACCAGGTTTGTTCAGTATTACATAATGCTCATGCAATATTTTAAACTAATTCCATACCTTGTTAACCATCTGTGAGGCAGTCTGACTCCTAGGTCTGGTGGAGACAACAGTCTTGGCCATTTAGAGCGCACTCCTTCCTTTCGGCTCCCTGGGATTGAACAAGGGCCACTAGAGGCATCAACACCACAAGCGGAGGACCTGCCTTCTCCTGTTGGATCCCAAACCTCCAACTCTCTCAATGTGGTACTTGGACAATAATGACACACGGTGGGGTGGGATCTTATCTATAATGATACGGCCCGGTTACTATTTTCCATGTCCATACAGGATGACATTCACAACACCCCATCACAGAACCGTAGTCCTGTGCCGTCGCTGGACCGTGGTGCCCCTGACCGTGTTTCGAAGCGCTCCTCTCTTTCTGTTGCCCTAAATGCAAATGAGAATGGCCTTTCTGAGCAGAGTGGTTCAGATAGTGTTGAAGAAGGTGAGAATGTTTGTGGCCAAAGGCATGTTGTGGAATATTAGATTCATAAGCTGTTATGAAACGTGGAAAGAACATTTTAAGTGTTTAAGAAACTCTACAAGAAACATTCAAAACTACAAGCGACACAAAGTTTCTTTTTGAAGAAACTGTCATTTATGTAGTGATCAACACTTTATTGACCATTCTTCTTGGAAAAATAAAAAAGTAGTCGCATAACAATTAGTCACATTTGTGAGCAACTCTGTCCTGTCTGGAATACTAACTACATATTTTTTTCCCTCTGGCTTCCCCAGTGGAGGACAGAGTAGGATTGTCACAAGTGGCAGGCCGCCTTTATCTGAACAAAGTTTTCCGCATCAGTGCCAACAAAATGTTTGAGATGCTCTTCACAGACTCCAGCTTCATTCGCAGGTTTATGGATGTCAGGAAGATAACAAGTTTGTGTTATATTTTTTTTATTTCAAATCTAGTTATGCATTAATTGCAATAGTCTGTATCAATGGACTTTTTGTCACCAGACCCCAGCTTTAACCCTTGGCAAATGGACGCCTCAGGAAACAAGAAGAGAAGTTTAAACTACACAATAACCATCAGTAACCCACTCATTGGGAAGTTCTCTACCGCCACAGAAAACCAGGTGTGTTAGCATATTCCTGAAAAGGTGATTAAGGTTGACCTCTTATTTTCTCAAAAATGTTTCTGTCAGATACTGTACAAAGAGACCAGGGAGGGTCAGTATTATCTAGTGGACTGTGAAGTTTACACTCACGATGTTCCATATCATGATTATTTCTACACCCATAATCGTTACTACATCATTAGCAACTCCAAGAGGAAATGTCGGCTTAGGTAGAGCATTTTTATACCTCCCTGAAGTTTATAAAACTTTTTCAATTAAGACGTATTATGTAAGTTTAATAATCATTTTACTACAGGGTTTACACTGATGTCAAATATAAAAAGCAGCCATGGGGTTTGATCAAGTCTTTCATCACAAAAAACTCTTGGAGCGGCATAGAAGATTATTTCCGACAGCTTGGTATGTATCACTGGAGTCCCTATGGCTCCTTTTTCCTGTCTCAGGCTTTACTGTATTTGAATCTAAATTGGATACAAGCCTGTTGCCAAAATGCTCTCCAGCTACATAATGTGAAACTGCCACTCATAAGTGATCCTCTGTGTTGTAAACAAATACTAAGCTTTAATTGCTGCCCTTATTTTGGTTCTTAAATGTTTATTACTTTAACTTTATAGAAGCTGAATTGCTTGAGGAGGAAGCAGAGCTCAACCAAGGAAGTGGAGATGTGGGAAAAGGTGGCCTGCGCAGGAGGAGGCGAACGTACAGTCGGTCCAATCCAGAGCACATAAAGCCCAGCAGCCAGTATGGGCAAAATGCAGAGCTGCGCAGAGATAGCATCATAGGTACACAACTTACTTAGGGCTATGACATCACGCACTGCTCTTCTGCTTGCGAGCAACGCCTGTGACCTTTGTGACTAGAAAACCTCCCCAAATTTTGCTGGAGGTTAAGACCAAAATGCTAAAATCTCAAATCACTCATGTGAAAGTGTTCAGAGGTCCGTTTGGGGGAAGTTTTCTAATCTCGCCCACACACAGCACATTCTCTTCCCACCTGGGTAATTATTTCAGAGTTGTATATTTATTGCTTCAGATCCGAGAACATGGTGAACTAGCAAATGTATACAGTATTATTTATTAACTCAAGCCGCAAATGAATGTCACATTATGATGAATGCCTGTTATTATTGTTGCAGGCCCCATAGAAACTATCAGCCCACAAAGATTGAACGTCAACACAATTATTGTTGCTATGAGCCTCATGTAAGTTGCCGCAATTTCAGTCCTAATTAAAAAAAAAATACATATATATACTTCTAATTCCTGTCATTTTTCAGTTTGCTAATTTTGACGTTGCTGAATCTGGGCCTGTTTTTTAAGTTGTGGGCGATGGAGGATATTGCCCACCGAATGTTTCTGAGCACAAAGCACAGACTGAGGGAGAGGGGCCAGTCCAGGTGAGATGCTGTAAATCTGATATCTAATGTCTGTGGATCACACACGGAAAAGTTCTTGACACCCAAGTGGTCTCTGTGGTTATGTAAGGCAAAAAGAAAGACTTGCTTTATTGCTCCTTTTGATAGAAAATGCTTAAATAACTTTGTTTTGACAGCATGGCACCTGATTTTAGTGCTGCACAAGGACCTGGATATCCAGACAGGGAGGACTTTCAACTACTAAAAACTGTACTTCAGGATTCAATTAACCTTCTTGATCAGGCAAGTCATTGACTGGTCAAATAGAAACCACAGTTTGGGGGTAGTGTTGAAGGGAATGGGATACTGTGTCTTGGCATGTTTACCAATGGAAAAGGTACAGTTTTGCATCCACTGAGATGTCTTTTGTCTCTACAGCTCCGCAAGTCCTTGATGTTGCTGCAGCAGAGTTTTGCATCAGCGAACCAAACGGCAACGGTGCAATGAATGGACCACACCTGGTGACCGGAGCACACGGTTTGTGAAGGAAAACGCCACTGTGGTGAAGTTCCTCTGAGATCTGGTATCCAGTATCATTGCCATGGAAGCGTCCCCAGACAATGCTTTGTTACCAGGGCGAGCATGTCTTGAATCCTCTTTGGAGCATCAGGTGTTTTTAAGGCATCAAAGGGCTGTTGCCAGTGGCATTGTGTTTTGGACTGGTGCTAATGTCAGTCATTTGGCTTGTTGTGTGTGTGTGTGTCATTATCTGTGGCACTAAATGGACATTTTACTCCACTTTGACATTACATTGTAAATATATTTTAGTTTGCTGGAATTTTAAATGAGTTATGCATACAAAGTAGTAAAGTTGATAATTGCTTCTGTAAATTACTGCAACTTTGCACATGAAAACGTTAAAATGTTTTAACGACTTTTATACCCCTTATATGGGTTACATTTTGTGATGCAACAAATAAAAAAATTGTCATTCAGATTTTAATTCTATGAAAATGTGTTTGTCGTCTTGAGCTGCCTCTAACACTTTTTAAAACAGTTTCTTTGTCAATATTGTCAACTAATCTTGATAACGAAAGCCAATACATTAGCACAATTATGAATGGTTCCCGCTTTGCCTTGTATTGTGGCAGCTGTCATTTTGAAACGGAACCTTCTAGAGACTTTCTGATTATCTTGGGTTTAAGAATGAGTTACATGTACTTGATAACCTACTTTTGCCATTCAAAGATGTTTTCTGGGCACACGGTCCTGTCAGGATAAATATTTCTCCGCTCCGCCCAGAACGTGGTCTGGATTGCGTGAATGAGCGCTGGGCGGAGTGACACCTCTGACGTCAAGAGGAAGTAATGACACGAGCGGAGGACGAGTCCGGGAGAAACGGTTTGTCTTGCTTAACGTAATAAACACAAGTTCAAGGTAATTTACCGGTGTCGTCGGGCAAACAGCCTCGACAGAAAGCCCACTTTCGATGTGAAGCGCTGCAGATTTCCGTGGGTCGTTCCGCGGTCCGTTCCGTGGGTATCCAGCCCCAGTGTTTGTTTACTTGGGTAGGTAAGCGCTTTAAATTTTTTATTACATGAACAAGTAAACGTAGGAAGAGTTGCAACAAGTCAGTTTTAATAAACTTTTTTCTGTGTAGCAGTGTTAACTACTTTACACGATTAAAATTCACCCTCAAAAGAGTTTGAATCAGTCATGTGGCATCACAAAATGGCCCACGGCTCTCATACATCTCTCATACTGACACCATGGATCTAAGTACTTGTTCAATATTTGATTTCCCCCACGTACCACCAGGGCTAGTTTGACACTTAAAAACGTGTCTAAAATAGGCCTGAACCTGGATTAAATCATGCCTAAACTGCGTCAAAACAAAATCTTATGTGCAATAGACGGATCATGATTCATAACTAAAACGGACACGAAATATATAGATTTAAAATATTCTAAAGTGAACTGGTCTGGGGGACCGGAACTAGTGGAAACAAAGCTTAAAATGGGCCCTGAGTTCCACCAGAAGAAGCCCCAGTACCACATTTTGAGAAACAAAGTTCAAAGAACTTTGGAACTGGTGTATTCAAAGAACTGCTCCAGCCATGTCCATATGATCATCAACACACAATACATTCTGTAGCTTTAAGTGCCAGCGCTTTGGGCATAGCCAGGCAGGGCTCACAAGGAAGTGAGCCCTGCCTGGACAAAGGTTATATCACTAATGCTCTGTAAAGCCCGTGTGTCAAAGCAAAACTCTTTACTTTGAACTGCCTCTTCCTTGTATCGTGGACTAAAACAGAACCAGCAGTAGTAACACATGGATACCAACCGCCAGAAAACAGGGAAGTCAAGGCACTGGAAGAGGAACTTTTAGGACTACGACAAAGTCTAAGGAATAAAGTCTGGCGGTAATGCAACACTCGGATGTCAACCGCCATAAAACAACAACAACAACAACAACATATTGCAGCGGTCTGTAGAGGGAGGCAAAGATGTGGTAAATGTGCAGGAGATCACGAGTATGGGAAGTGTGACGTGGGAGCAAAACTGAAGTGCTGTAACTGTGGGGAAGAACATAGCTCTGCCTACGGGGGATGCAGGTTTAGCAAAAGAGCTGCTGAGGTGCAGAAAATAAAGGTCTCTCAAGGTATATCCTATGCAGATGCAGTCAAGAAAGTTTCAAGTAATGAGTTTAGAGTAAATACAGAGAGGGGAGCCAGCGCTGCTCCCAGCCAGGGTGAAATGGGAAAGGCCAGCGTGGCTCCCAAGAAGTGTGAAGGTTTCAAGAGTGGAGGTCCCAAGTGTGCAGGTTCCAGAATTAATGAGAATACCCTGGTTGTGGATAGAGAGGATTTTGTACTTTTTATGGTGGATGTTGTAAACTGTGCTGCTCAGACTCAAAGCAGAACTGAAAGGATCAGGATCATTGCTAAAGCTGCAGGGAGATTCCTTGGAACAAAGGAGCTTGATTGGGCAGATATAGAAAACAGGCTAAAGGCGCTAAATGGGAGTCGGAGTGATTGGGGTCTGCTTGTGGGGAGTCAGAGTGATCAGAGTGACGAGATGGGGGTGGGGGTGGTCTCCTGTCCTCGCCCAGTCTCGTAGACGCACGGCTACCAAGCAGCGACATCAGTGGAAATATTAAAGCCTATAGAATGAAGCCTAAAGAATAAAGCTGTACGGTGGAAGCACCGAACGTCAAAGAAGGAGAGGAAGATGAAGAAGAGTCTCCCTGGAATAAAGCCGGTCGGTCTCTGAAACAACAACAACTATTCTAGTCACAAAGACATATCATGACCTCATGGGCTTTGTAACACCAAAGCAATGGAAGGAGTACTTTTACGGACTACGACAGTCTGAGGACTACGAAAAGTCTGAGGAATAAAGTCTGGCGGTAATGCAACAATTGGATGCCAACCGCCATAAAACAACAACAACAACAACAACAAGGACTACGACAAAGTCTAAGGAATAAAGTCTGGCGGTAATGCAACACTCGGATGTCAACCGCCATAAAACAACAACAACAACAACAACAACATTCTGTAGCCAGACAATAACCCCTCCACCTGTTATATATGTTTTCATGGCACATTAGTGAAGAGTGGCAAACTTGCATCTATACTTTCTAAACAGACTCGAAGGTTGATAGCAATATTCAGTGTACTATAAATTATAGCCTGACTGATGTATGATATATGTGCGTGCATGTGCATGTGTGAATGTGCACGTATGTGTAGGAGGGTGGTGGTACTTGTTGTTTGGCATGACTTTGTAAAGACTGAAGAGAAACTACTTTTTATTGAAGAGTGAATTATTTTATTTTCAAATTGCTGTGCAATCCTGATGTGGATATGATCAACAGGATGAAAGACTGTCCATTATGAAAAAGAGAACCAAGAAAGGGCTGGAGGAAGAGGACACTTTGTGCTGCTGCGAATATGTGAATGGACTGGGAGAGCGCAGTCATATGGCGGCCTGCTGCTGTGACTGTGAGGACCTGGATGAAGTGTGTGACAGGTGACCAAACTACATGTATATGCATTATGTAAAATACATAGAAAAATGTATAACATCGCTATTGTTGTTCAGAATTTACACAGTATTAGTGGTTAATTTTATAGTCTATTCGCATTTTTTGCAATGCTCAAATCTCAACTGAGACGAATCTGAATATCATTATGTAAGCATCAATTTTTAAAAAGAAAATATCCTAACAAAAATCCAGTTGGATGGTGCCATCAGTAATAAAGAAGACTTTCTGACAAAATGTGAACTGCCCCATTAATAGATATTCATTTAAAAATATAAATATACATATACATATCTGCATTATGATCATTGTGACCTGTCCTTCACTTCAATTACAAACTATGGGCAGTAGAATGTCATGTCATGTGAACTCACCCAAGAAGTAATTTTGGCGAAACCTTTTACCCTAGGTTTTTGAAAAGAGAGCCCCAGAAGCCGGACTCCTTCTCTAGAGTGGCCGAGGTCTTGACGGACAGGATTCGGGTGCCTTGGCTGAGGGGCGGAGCCAGGAAAATTGACCTGTCAATCATCCCTCCTCTCATACTTCTGCCCGTTCTCCTGGCCATCGCTGCTCTCCACTTCCTGCTGGGCTTGCTGGTGCTCACCGCTCTGCCTGTTCTGGTGCTATGGTATTACTACATCACTCATCGTAAAAAGGGGCGGACGCTGTTCTTCCTCAGCCTGGCTCTCTTCTCTCTGGCGTACATGTACTACCTGTTTGTCACTGTGGTGGTGCCTCGCGGAGATGTTGGCACGGTTCAGCTGGCTATAATAACACTTGGCGTCATCTTCACTCTGACGGCGCTCATCCGAACTAAGAAAGGTCCCGGTGTGGTGTTGCCGAACCGAGAGGCCTGTCATAGCACTGTTACTTACTACGCGCCTCTGCCGGAGAAGGATCCTGCTGTCAACGGGGGGAAACATGAAGTGATGTTGATGGAGCGGACGGCAGTGTCAGACCCGACGGATGGAGAGATGAAGGAAAGTCATCGAAAAAACTGGTGTCCCGTGTGCAGAACGGTGCGGCCTCCTCGGGCGGGACACTGTCGGATCTGTGGGATTTGTGTCCTGCGCCTGGACCACCACTGTGTCTGGTGGGTCACACTCAAATACAATCAGAATCACGGGTGCCTTTTCTTCTAGCTTGCTCAAAGCCCAAATTTATGGGTTCAAGTCAGCATTGCACCATAAATACTAATTTCTGCGTTTTTTTATAGTTTAGAAAATACAGTTTTAATGTGAAAAGTTGACCAGACATTTGTAGTGACAGATTTTTGAAAGCGTAATGAAGAAAGTTACAGCGGTTGCGTTTATTACTGCTCAGTGTCTGGTGGAGTGTTAAAGTCTGATTCTGCTCTACAGGATTAACAGCTGTGTGGGCCAGGCCAATCACTTGAGCTTCGTTCTAACTCTCATCTCGTTCCTGTTGACCTCTCTGTATGGGATCTGCCTGGTGCTACGGAGTGTCTGTCCAAAACAACACATTTTGACGGCTTTGCTCTACTGCCCGGGGATCTACAGCGAGTTCAGGTAAGAAAACAAGCACATGCTGGGTCAGGTTAAGGTTATGGTAACTCCTGAAGGGCACTTGAAGACACAAACAGATGAGTTGTTAAGCTCATAAAAATAGCCTAAATAATTTACTATGTGCCACTATCTTTGGTGACACTCATAGGCAAAGACTTGAAACTAAATTGCCATCTATTAATAGTGGTCATCTTTGCCGACAGTAGTTGAGGGAGTATCATTCCAGCCAATCCTATTGATAAACTACACATACAGCTATAAAATGACACCCGTAATTTCAAATGTTAACTAAAATGTGCAAGTTTATCTTATAACTTTATTTAGCGTATTTATTTTTTATGTGAGTAACAACAGAGACAACAGTTTCAACTGTGACATACAACAATAATTATGAACAATACTAACAAAAATGTAATTAATGTTTTAAAATAAGTTATTATTTCAGTAATATGGATTCATTTTGTTTATATTCCCGCTTTCTCGCCACCATTCTTTCCTCAGATGTGGCCCTGGGGCCTGTTTTTATCTGCCCCCCCACAAGTATTTGATAATAATTGTTTTTCATTTTATTTCTATTATTTTATGTTTTAACTATGGAACATGTGTCTGCACTTAATGCACTGTCCTTAATGATGATGATGATGATGATGATGATGATGATGATGATGATGATGATGAATGAAATAATAGATTAAATAAAAAAAAGTGCAATTACCTGGATTCAAATATGGCTCTCAGGGAAAAAAATAATTTCCCACCCCTGGATTATAGGCGAATGTTGCCATAAAAGAAACAAAACTGGAAGAGCGCTCACTCTGTACAAAGTGCTGCCCTGGGGGATACTCGCAACTCATCTGTTCTGCCAAGCCAATATGTTAGTGTTCTTCCTCTTTTTTTTTCTCTACCCTCCCTGGTCTATAGTGATACATTTGTGGTCCTGGTGTTTTGCAACAGACAGAAAATCAGTTAATCCAAAAATTCAAAGCCTATTCATATTTATCCCTGTGTGTGTTCCAGCTCTGCGCTGTGCTTCACCTGTGCATGGTACAGCAGCATAGTGACTGGAGGGCTGCTTCACCTGCTCCTGGTGCAGCTGATCAACATTAGCTACAATGTGACAGCGCGGGAGGCTCGAATGGCCGTGCGGGACAAAACTGCTCCAAGTACCTTTTGGGGACTCATTGTAGACACTAAAGTCTACTCCAGAGGATTCTGGCTAAACTGGTCTTATTTTTTGTCAATGGGAGACGAAGTGAACCTCAACTCTTTGACTCCAGCTGATGTGGTTTAGTGCAGTGGTTCTCAACCTTTCTTAGTCACAACCCCTAAAATAATAACTGTTTGGACATGTGTTACCCCCAAGCATAAAAAGTGATTAAGTAGCCTTGTGTCTAATGTTTGATTTTATTATTAGCATATAGCCCTAAGTAAATTACTTTGGTAAGCCAAAGAATAATCTACATTTAACACTGCATTTGAGTGGATGTCAAGCCTTGTTTAACACTATTGTATCAATTTGAAATTTTCCCCTCATATCATCTAGAGACCCCCCCTCAAAACCATGTTGCATCATTTCCCGAGCCCCTGGCTGAGAACCACAGTTTCAGCTCCAGTACTGTTTGTGTCCACTGGATGACAGCGTGGTCCCTTCAACTTGTCACTTTATTGGTCTCCTGGAGAGACCTGCCAAGACTTATTAGCCAGCCTTAAATGCTGTTTTGGTTTACTACAGCATGGGACCTGCCCCTCATGTTGGCCTGACACATAGCAATAACGGTATACCATAACAAGATCTATCGACTGCCTTTTATGTGACACAGAACGGGCACCTCTTTCTTTACAGCTGTTGTGACTCTGTGACCCCTAATGCTCACTGCCTCATTCCATGTTTTATGTTGCTGCTAAAGTCGACATCTTTTACCTTCAGTGTCCTTCTTGAACTTATATGTCCTCAGATATCTTGTATTGTAGTGCCTTGAAGACGAGGGGTATTTATGAGTGAGCACTCATTAATGAGACATTTTCACATAGAAAACATAATATTTGGTAAATGTCAAAAATGTGTTTGAGGACTGGCTTCTTCTCTTCACAATACAAGTGTACAGAGTCATCGAATGTATCATGGCTATTTATTATCGTACACACCAGATTATAGCTAATTAGTGTTTCACAGCCTGCTCTTCCATTCATAATTTGGAACGACAGAGAAATAATAGGCATGAGCAAGGCTCATTCCAATAATTAACAGCTCTATAAGACCACAGCTGAAGGAAAAAAAAGTAAATCAATACAAATTCATGTCTGCCAGAGAAATGAGAGTCAGCCTTTCAGCGTTTTGTTTTATTGGTCCCGTTTTATTGGTCCTCAAAGGAATTATCATTGGGTTGTGTTGTATAAAAGACTTTTCATTTATTTTGATTAAAGAAGTATTAAAAGTATTAAAGAGTATGTGTACACATATTATTGTGTCTCGTGTAGACTGGGTTGACATGATTTATGATGGATGGGTGCAGAAATCCGGGAGAATCTCCGCTACCTTTCGCATCAACTTTTCCCGACGTTGCTCCTTCTCCCGCTCTCTTCGCAGCAGGACGGGGAGCTGCCTCCAGGCCAGGAACCATCGCTGCAACACCCGTCTGGAGAGCAGCCAAATGAAGAGACAGGCAGGAGCAGAACAAGGGCGACACAAGAAAATAAATTATGTGGACCTCTAGGTTAACAAGATCTAATGAGATTTTGACATAATGTGACTTGGGTTTTAACAACAATGACAGCTGACCGGGTATTGGGAATAACCCAGTGCCCATACACATGAAAACTTAATGTCGGTGTAATCCCTCATTCGTCCAGGCGTGTTCCATAGTAGAAAAAGCTTCAGTTGTAGTCATCTGGACTCAGTTTGAAAAAATAGACGTTTCGACTCTCATCCAAGAGTCATTGTCAATAAAAGAATTTAGATCGAGAACTCCGATATTAATACTGTTCTGTGGTAAGACCCGCCCATTGGGAGGAGCCTTCCTGAAATAGAAAGAGTTGTTTGTTTCAACAGAAACTCCCCCCTTGTATCTACCGAGCTAGCCTATTCAGAATCTTAATGGGCTCTTAGAATCCTCTTTGTCTTTGTGAGACCCTGGCTCAACCACCCTGAGTACCTGATTAGCATCTAAATGTCCTGGTCCTGGTCCTCTACCTTTCCAGGGGTTCAGTATTCCATTATAGATACCAGGAAGATTGAATCTGAGCCCTCCATTTCTGTTTAAAGAAGGTCTTTCTTTTTTAACAAAAATAGCTTCCTTGACTCCTCTTTCAAACCATCTTTTCTCCCTGCTTAAAACCTTCACATCACCGTCTTCAAACAAGTGATTAGAGGCTTCAAGATGGAGATGCACGGCGCTCTGTGGTCCTGAACTTGTATTTCTCCTGTGCTGATAGAGCCTCTTGTGTAGAGGCTGTTTAGTCTCACCTATGTACCGTTCTTTACAGCTTTCTTCACTGCATTGGATCGAATAAACTACATTGCTCTGTTTTTGAGTCGGCAACTTGTCCTTAGGGTGAACCAGTTTTTGTCTTAAAGTGTTTCCTGGTTTAAAATAAACAGGGACTTCGTGTTGTCTAAAAATTCTCTGCAGTTTTTCCGACAGGCCAGACACATAAGGGATAGAAACACCCTTCCTTCTCTGTTCAGTTTCACTTTTGTCCTGCTTCTTGGTTCTCTTCACTCTGTTGAGAGCCCAAGCGGGGTAACCACAGGCTGAGAGGGCATTTCGGACATGTTTTTCCTCTTTCTTCTTGCCCTCTGAGCTGGTGGGCACACCTTGAGCTCTGTGTTGTAAGGTTCTGATCACACCCAGCTTGTGCTGTAGTGGGTGGTTGGAACCAAAGAGCAGGTACTGGTCCGTGTGTGTAGGTTTCCTATATACTTCTATTTGGAGTTTTCCGTCCTCTCCTCTGATCGTGGAACAATCAAGAAAGGCCAAGCGATTCTCCTTAGCGCCTTCTCTTGTAAACCTGATATGTGGGTCCACAGCATTGATGTGATCAGAGAAGGTTTCCAGCTCTTGTTCCTTGATTGTTACAAACGTATCATCGACATAGCGAAGCCACAGTTTTGGGGCTATGCCTGAGGCCAGTGCCTTCTTCTCAAAGTGCTCCATGTACAGGTTGGCCACTATGGGAGAGACGGGCGAGCCCATGGCACAGCCATGAATCTGTCTGTAAAATTGTCCCCGGAATTGAAAGTAGGTGGTGTTCAGACAGATGTCCAACAGTTTACATATGTGTTCAGGTGTCAGTTTGGTCCTTTCCTGTAGGGTGGTGTCTTCCTGCAGTCTGATCCTCACCGCTGCTACTGCATCAGAGGTCAGATGCAGGTGAACAGGGACACAACATCATATGAAACCATGAGGTCATCTGGGTCCAGTTGGAGATGTTTCACTTTATCCACAAAGTTGTGCGTGTTTTCCACATGATGTTCCGAATTCCCCACAAGCGGAGCCAATATAGTTGTTAAATGCTTGGCCACATTGTAAGTGATGGAATCTGTGCTGCACACTATGGGTCTGAGTGGAACATCCTTTTTGTGTATTTTTTGGAAGGACATAAATGCAAGGCATGGCTTCCCCAGGATACAGTCTGTAATACAGAGGCCGGTCTATCACTTCCTCTTTTTCCAGCCTTTGTAAACAGTCTATCACTTTCTTCTTGTAGCCACTGGTCGGATCTCTTTTCAAGCGCTTGTATGTGGTCGTGTCCTCGAGGAGGGTGTGGACTTTGGCTTCGTAATCAGCTGCGTTAAGAATCACAGTGCAACGTCCCTTGTCTGCTGGGAGGATGTTGATGCTATGATCTTTTTCCAGTGCTGAAAGTGCTTTTCTCTCTTCAGATGTGATATTTGAAGGAGGTGGTTTGGCACTCTTCAGGGTCGCTGTGACACGTAACCTCAGGTCTGCAGCCTCCGATTCAGTCATTTTGTTGTTCCTAATTGCCGTTTCAGTGGCTGTGATGTAGTCCTCTGTAGGGATGTGTTTAGAGGTGACAGAAAAGTTGAGACCTTTAGAGAGCACCTCCTTTTCTGCCTGTGTCAGAACACGATCTGATAGGTTCTTAATCCAATTGTTTTTGCTGGTCGCTAATTTGTCTGTCTCAGTCCTAATGTCTAGCTCGACCTCACCTGCATTCTCTTTGTTCAAAAGAATGTTGAACTTATTGATTTGGCGTCCTTTGCTCTTCCTGTGCTGTGCTTCTTGTGCTGTCTGTGTAAAATCCAGCACTCTTTTGAAAGCTTCTTCAGGGAGTATGCTGGTTAATTTCTCCTGTAAAGTTCCTGTTCTGTCTTTCAATTTATCAATTCTGACGTTGTTTTCCTGGATCCTTTCACTGAGCATCTGCATAAGGCTCCTTCTCCAAATCTTCACTGCTCTGTGTCCTCTGACCGGTGATTTGATCTGCAGGCTCTTCGGGATCATGATCATGTTGTTCTGTCTGCATCTAAGATTGAACCTCAGGTGATTCCTGTTGTCTGCTAGTTTCCTGGCTACAGATTCGAGTTCCCGAACTAAATCCAAGGTTTTAGGCCCAAGAAGAAAGAGGAAAAACATGTCCGAAATGCCCTCTCAGCCTGTGGTTACCCCGCTTGGGCTCTCAACAGAGTGAAGAGAACCAAGAAGCAGGACAAAAGTGAAACTGAACAGAGAAGGAAGGGTGTTTCTATCCCTTATGTGTCTGGCCTGTCGGAATAACTGCAGAGAATTTTTAGACAACAAGAAGTCCCTGTTTATTTTAAACCAGGAAACACTTTAAGACAAAAACTGGTTCACCCTAAGGACAAGTTGCCGACTCAAAAACAGAGCAATGTAGTTTATTCGATCCAATGCAGTGAAGAAAGCTGTAAAGAACGTTACATAGATGAGACAAAACAGCCTCTACACAAGAGGCTCTATCAGCACAGGAGAAATACAAGTTCAGGACCACAGAGCGCCGTGCATCTCCATCTTGAAGCCTCTAATCACTCGTTTGAAGAAGGTGAGGTGAAAGTTTTAAGCAGGGAGAAAAGATGGTTTGAAAGAGGTCTTTCTTTTGTTAAAAAAGAAAGACCTTCTTTAAACAGAAATGGAGGGCTCAGATTCAATCTTCCTGGTATCTATAATGGAATACTGAACCCCTGGAAAGGTAGAGGACCAGGACCAGGACATTTAGATGCTAATCAGGTACTCAGGGTGGTTGAGCCAGGGTCTCACAAAGACAAAGAGGATTCTAAGAGCCCATTAAAATTCTGAATAGGCTAGCTCGGTAGATACAAGGGGGGAGTTTCTGTTGAAACAAACAACTCTTTCTACTTCAGGAAGGTTCCTCCCAATGGGCGGGTCTTACCACAGAACAGTATTAATATCGGAGTTCTCGATCTAAATTCTTTTATTGACAATGACTCTTGGATGAGAGTCGAAACGTCTATTTTTTCAAACTGAGTCCAGATGACTACAACTGAAGCTTTTTCTACTATGAAAACTTAATGCATGTCAAACAGGCAATCATAACCAACTATTGTACCAAGACAACTTGAAATGTTATAATTTGTTACATATTAAATTAAATACTGGAGAGAACCCATAAATGTTTAAAGAGAGTTGAGTGTGTACTCGAGCACCTGTTTCATTTAGATTATGATGCATAAATTACATTCACACAGCATGTTCACTGCAGCTGGTCTGACTCTGAATAATGATTGCTGCTTTTGCATTTCAAGAAGTTGATTTAATTAAGTATTAACACTTCCAAATGGCACCAGTCAGAAAGCTTATACACCCATAATACTACTTATGAGAAATCACAGGTCACTGACCTGCAGTTGTGCTTCTCAGCCGCCTCCTGGTGGTCCCACTCCAGCAGCTTCTCCTGGGCCATGAAATGTTGCAGAGCCTTCAGAACCCTCCTAAGAGTGCGAACACGGTAGAACCGCTCGGCTCTCTCCTCCTGAATCATCTGCAAATCCATTAACTAGAGGGGGGCAGAATACAATAACAAATATTATTTGTACTTTAAATCTGTTCCTGTGTAGTATTTAATTATAATATATATATATATATATATATATATATATATATATATATATATATATAATCATATATGATAAATCTTGAGTTTAAATGGTTGTGTGTGTGCGACACTCACATTTTGCCAACGGCATAAGCTCCTTCGGAGCAGAAAGTGCTGGTGCAGTTGGTCAGCAGAAGCTTCTTTCTCAGACAGGGACTCTCGTGTTGTGCGCTGCCAGCTGAATGTGCACTGCCTCAGGAGGGATAGATTGTGGTGACTCTGGGCCAGCTGGCGGGGAACAAAAGAAAAGCGTTGATTTGCGCTGATAAACTGCGCCCATACATGTGCCAAAGTGAAGACAATGGAGTGTGTTAAAGGAATGGGATTGTTGAAGAGAAGCTCACATCTTGGAAGGATTTGCAGTGAAACAAGATGATCTGTTTGCAATGAAGTATGTGTGTGATAATCTGAGAGATGCAAGTGCAAGAAGATGCCAGGTGAATACAAAGGAGATGTTTCGCGGACTCTTTTGTCACTGTTC
Organism: Eucyclogobius newberryi; assembly: GCF_026437365.1. NCBI lineage: Eukaryota > Metazoa > Chordata > Actinopteri > Gobiiformes > Gobiidae > Eucyclogobius > Eucyclogobius newberryi. The sequence goes on from NW_027315812.1 coordinate 18,520,401, forward strand.
ATCACTTCTTACAACACCTATTTGATGCACATGTTTGTTATGGAGAAATTACACAATACGCATTAGAGTAAACATCTGAACAGAAGAACTATTGAATTTGTAGGTACCACATCACAGCAAAAAGAGAAAACATCACGGTGAGTCATAATAATTGTAGTTCATATTTAGAAAGTGCTATTTGTGTTCTCATTTCTGGTGTTGACCAAGACTGCTAAAACTGACAGATCCTTCTTGCATCCCAAACCATTTATACAGGCAGTACTAAGCAACTAAATATGCTAGATAGAATTACTCAATTTTTATGCACAAATTGGAAAGCCTGATGCTAACTGATCATATTAGTGCCATCACAAATATCCAACCTTTTGGAGACTGGCCCTATAACCACTTTAATAAACTCAATCAGCGTGAACTTAATGGTTACGTCTATGCTTCCAAGCTCCAAAGTATGTGTAAACTGCATCTTATATTTAAATGAGTAATCCATTTACACACAGCGTTTAAACATTCATATTTCGCAACGTTTCAAGCTTGGAGCACTCCAGAACTGTTAAAATGTGATTTTTTTTACGCTTCTGTGAAAGGCATTGATCAAACGGTCCCTTCTGGGTTTGTGAAATATTTGGAGTTAGTGCTTGTGTTTAGGCTCAAAGACAGTTGAAATTGACAGCACTATGGATGTTACCTGCATGTTGGCCTGTGTCAGCTGAACCAGGCGTACCCATGGAGCCAATCCCCGCCGATGTAAGAGCGTACGAAGGTAGTGTTGACGGGCCAGAGACATCAGCTCTTGTTGTCTTTTGAGCTGCTTCTGTTTCTCCTCTTCCCTCTGCACAGTGCCACACACACACACACACACGCGCATCACTCATACTCAAGTCCTTCAGTTTGATTCGTATCTTACAGTTTGTTATGGGCTATTCATTACGAGCTGTGAAAAATGTGTCACCTCTCTTTCCAGTCTCCTCTCCTCTCTCCTCCTCTGCGCTGCTCTGCGTTTCTCCTCTTCCTCTTCTCGCTGCTGCTGCTCTTCTGCCGCTTTCATCTCAGCCTGAAAAGTCATGTATTTTTCAGCAGTGCAGTGGTGACATTATGACATGTCCTGCTAATACAAAGGCACTGGAAGACAATGAATACTGTATGGAGAACTGCACTAACGCATTTAAAGAAATAATACCGCATTTTCCTCAGATGGCTCAAACAGCAACAACTTTGGTATAAATCGTTACCGTGGGATGACTTTGAAATAGCTCACCAACTTCTCGTCTTCTTTCCTTTTCTTGATTTCTTCGACTTGTTTCCTCCGCTCTGCCCGCTGACGCGCTCGTGCCTCCATAGCTTCAAAAAGAGGAAGGTGAACTCAGCCCATGGTACTTCTCTGATGTTCCTCTTCAGAGTTCTCAGGGTGACATGTGCATCCTAACTTTCTTTGCCCTTTTAGATTCTCAACAGCAAACTCTTTGTCAAGGTAAATACATAGTAGCTGCTATTGTTGCAGAGCTGGACTTCAAGGCAATAGACATGAGGCTTGTGGTCAATGCAATTTTCTTTCATAGCGACGCGCTGGGGCATGTCATCTCCATATGTTTGCAAGGAGATAAGCCTAAATACATTTATACAGCATGCTTTTTAATGCTCTCTATTAAACTTTGAGTGAACTGACCAGTGATGATTGCATGAGGACAAGTCTGCCGTGTGACAGTTTTCTTCTGTGCGCCACATTGAGTGTCAGGCTGTCCACCAACCTCTGGTGCCCTGAAACACAGAAAGAAAAGCTCTGTCATAACATTGACTTGACTTTACTGTTATTCTGGCAGGTTTCCACTCAAAGCAACAGGAAGTCATGAATTTAAATTAGCTGCTGGACTTTTTTGTGTGAACTCGGTTAAAGGTGCAACGTGTTTAGTATAGAGTAGACAAGCCGCTTCCACAGTCTGTAGCGCTGCGGCCCTCCTATTCTCTGTCCATATAACAGCTGTAAATAAGAGTGTAATTATTGTCATTATTATTTTTATTAACAGTATAAGAGGTGTTTTATAAGTTTTTCTACAAGGGTGTTTTTTAAGTTATCTGTTTTTTTAATTATTATACTTCTGTACATACTCTGTTGCAACACTTAAATTTCCCCATTGTGGGACAATTAAAGGTGATCTTATTTTATCTTATTGATCCAAAGAGGCAATTACAATTTGTTTAAAAGACTATTTTATGTTTTTCTTTTTAAATGTAAACCTAAAATGAATGATTTAGGGTGCCCCAGACCCCACCTTTGGAACCACTGGAGTAGACAATTCATATCAAATTAATAAGTATCCTATTAAAGAAGAGGAAAAAAATGATAAATGCTTTTTAGATAAAAATAAAATGTCTTTAAAGGTGCCATATCATGCTTTTTTTCACGTTTCATAGTCTATCCTAAGTGTATATTTGATAATAATAAGGGTTGTGCAACACCCATAACATAATAGTTAAGAAATATCACCCAGACCTTGGACCCCCTCACCAACCCGGAAATGCAAACGGCTTGGTTTGATATTCGCCCCCACCCTTGCGAAGAGCGATCTGGCTCCCCCGCCCACCCGTGACTTAGTCTCAGCGAGAGCGTGTGTGCCCCGCCCACCCGTGACGTAGTCTCAGAGAGCGCGTGTGTGCCCCGCCCACCCCGGAGACGGTGGGGGTGTAAACAAACTAACTCAATAATCACGTTTTCGATTCTAGCGGCGGTGAAAGACGACGGGGCCGGTCCCCTTGTCATACATTGCCGTCACTTGTTGTGTTCCTTTGCACTGATAGAGCGTGGAAAGTGATCTCAAACGTACATTATGGAGCCCCCAGTGCTTTCAGAGGCCACAAACTCCTTGGATGAGCTACACAGAGGTCAATATTTAGAAAAGCTGCGATCAATCAACTCAGATCCATATTTTATGCCTAAATCACGACTCTTCCAGATATCTCCAAGCCCACTGGTCCCATGGTTCACAAGTCCCAATTTTGATCAAAGGCTCTACGCCTGAATAAAACATGTTATTCTACAGCGTTTATTCTCCGGGGCTCCAGCGCAGGCAGGCGGCGCGTGAGGCTGGTGACGCGTGCTTGCCCTTATGACGTGGTCTTGCACCCACCCCCCGTCAGTTTGGAGATTCGAGGAAAGGAGAGTCTGTACTGTACTATAGCTAAAAACTGCGGGAATCAATGAAAAAAACACTGGGTACATATATGAAGCACAAATAGCAATGTAAGAAGGTTAAAAGCTCTGAAAAGTTGATTTTGCATGTTATGGGACCTTAAAATGTCTATAGCAAATGTTTCTGATACTTTTTATCTATAACCGTGCCACTTTAGAAAGCTTTTAACCAATAATGGTCCTTTAAAAAGCTGTTGAAAATGGCAAGTCTTGTTTTTGAAGGTAGATGTTTTTATTCTGAAGTAATGCTGAAAATTCAGATGGAGCAGTCAATCTTTCATGCTAAAGGTTTTAGAGTTTTATAAACCATAACTATTGTTCAATTGTAGCTGTAGCATACAGTGTAAAATTATGAGGTGACCTTTGTAATTCAGATGAATAATTTTGAAATGTTGTAAACATTTGCAGGAGTTACCTTTGCTCTCTGGGCTCAGACTTGTGGATCCTTGGCCTCGTACCTGATACACTTGCCAACTGTTCTGTTTTTTGCCCTTCAAACTCGAAGCCCGTTAACTGCTGCTCCTTCTTCAGTTGTACTATTTGCTCTTGTTGTTCCTTCAGGAGTTTCTTCTGCTGTGAGATGATCTGTTGTTGTAGGATATGTCTGTGCTCAAAGCGGGCTCCTGGTGTAGTCTGGTTTTTCAGACAGACTGAACTCCTGTCTTTCTGCAGTGCCCTCCGGATCTCAGCTCCAGTGGGGGCCACATGTTGACGGCTTATCTGCCATGGTTCCGTGGGCAGGGTCACGGGAGTCATGTTGGCCCCTGGGTTTTTATCCTGATGTACCAGAGATGCATAAGAAGCGTGTTTATTTTGACGGGGTTCCTAAAGGGACATAGAAACGGGTAAGTAAAATTAGTTGGTCCTAATTAGTTAATTTATTGTATTTGTAAAACACTGCCCTGCTCATTTTCGTAACAACAGAAAATAAGAGTATCTAAACCACAAGTTGGTCTTCATGGTAATTTAAAGCACGTAACAATAAATAATACCTTATTAGTGTCACCTAGAGATTGATTACCAAGTGTTCAAGGATTCACTGTAATATTATAATATTCCACTTAGATTTGATTGATTATTTCAAACCTTGGGAGGGTCTTTTCATTTTTTTCTAGACAGTTTGATGCTGTGACCCTGAAGTAATTCTTCTTTAATGTGCAGACACACTGGGCCAAGCTATTGGGCAGTGCATGTATCATATCACTACACTGCTAGAGCCAAGTTCAGATGAACATCATAGTAATTCCATAGTAGTTACACACACACACACACATATACACATATATTTTTTATTTACAAATAAAAAAGTGATTGTAGGGGGTGAAAAAACGATGTGTATTCTTTACTAAGAAAAAGGGTTAGTTAGATATATATGGTGTTGTTGCAACAATTACTTTTCCTTTTGAAAACACACTCAATAGTTAAAAGGCTCTTGAAGAAACTCTAAGTCTAAAATGTGTACCGGTATTGTACTTTTTCTCAGTTTAATTGCTTCAGTTGAGCGCATTGGCTGTTAAGCCCCAGGCTTCCTCTTACATAGGTGTGCTCGCTGGTGAACTCCATTCTGTTTTCCTGCTTCAGTCCCTTAAGCTAGTCTCCACTGGCTCATGGATCATTTACTATCATTGGAATTCTAAACATTTTCACAATGTTCCCCATTTGTCAGAGCCTTGAAACATCTCATCATAGGTCTCTAAAGCTATTAGACCTTACACTGTGTTTTTCTTTGTGAGTTGTTGGTAATGAGTTGAAATGGTCTGAGTCTTACCTTGTGCTCAGTTTGAGTTTGGGTGGTTGTCTCTGTTGGAGCCATTACTGGCTGACAGGATGGGTTTTGTGTAGCCCAGAGTTGGCCACGTGTCACTGCATTTATGAATGCGTCCACCTTGCGGTGAGTTTCCTGCTGCTGGCTAAAAAATTTTTGTTGCTCCCTCTCCATCTTAGTCCATACCTGCCACCCATACAGGAAACGCCGCAACAACCGTGTCTTGTCATTCTGCACAGCCAAAAGGTAGTGTCTAAAGGGACAGGTTATAATTATATGAGATTGACTAATACTTTAATATTTCAGGTTTATTATTTTATATGCTGTTTATTCTCTTGTCCTTACCTATTCTCTGCTCGTAATTCCTCCTCAGTTCTCTCCAGCTCTCGTTTCTGTTGTTTCAGAAACACTTGGGCCCGCCAAGCCCGCCACACTTTCAGTTTCCTCCTCCACTCACACACAGTCTTGGCCTTGCCCATGCGAATCCTTTGGTTCAACACCAGTGAAAACCAGCCAGTGAAATGACTTTGCAGACACTAAAATATTCATGACAGAACACAAGTAGGGCTCTTAATGAAATTAAATATGTTATAAAAAGTTTAATTTCAGTGTAGAAACATACCTTAATGTTGTGCATATAGAGCAGTGTTCGAACCTGTTGCTCTATACACAGTTGTTGCTGATCCATTTTCTGACACCCTGTGGGAATCAGAGTGACACACAGTGGATTTTTGGAAACAGCCCTCTCTGCACGCTCTCTTTCCCTGTGGAATAAGGACAGATTACAAAAAAACCCTTGTAATTTCAAAACATCAGACAAGTTTGCCATTTTTCTTTGGCATTTTAAATGAACCCCAAAGGTGACACTGTCTTAAAATACATTGTGTTATATAACAAGTCAGAGTTTTGTTTGGTGAAAAAGATATTTCAATGGTTATAGTTATGTAATTGCTTTAAAAGAATAATAGAGTGCCTCATGCAACGATGTGCACATTGGTTGAAATTGCAGCTGTGGCAGCGGCTGCGGCCAGTACCCAGATGCTGACAAACAGTTATACAACAACAGCTTTATAATGCTAGCCATGGGCTTATATTCCCCCCACAGGGACATGCGGCCCATAGTGGTGTTGGGTCAAGGTGGCTAAGCTAAGATCACACACGGTGCAATCAGGCTGCACCGTGTAATAGGTAATTTTAGATATAGAAGAGTGTTCATCTGAGGCCTGAGTTCACCATGGATACCACCATACCTCTGTCGAGCTAGCTGTTGGGTGCACCGTCGCTCTTCCATCTCCTGATGCAGTCTGACCATCTCCTGCTGAATCAAGTCCTCCTGTCTGCGAGCATGTTGCCTCCTCTTCAGTTCCACCTCCCTATCCCTCCTCCTGGCCTCTTCTCTTGCCCCCTGCAGAGTATCTCGCTCTCTCTGCTGCCTCTGCCTCTCAGCCTCCCGTCGGGCGTTGTTCTCGCGCACCTTCAGAAGCAAAACCCAGCAATTAGTTAGTCATCCACTCACAGGGGAATAAGATGTATTTTTGGGAACACAGTAATTGAAATGGTCTGATATTGGCACCTGCTTGTGTCTTGCTTCCATTGAGATGGCTGGGTTTCTGAACTTCTTCCTTGTTTGTCCAACATCCATCGCTAACTGGTCCATCATTGCAGAATCTAGCACCTCTTGTTCCATTAGTTTTTCTAAAAAGTTGTTAATGGTCCTGCTCTCCTCTTCATTGGTCAAACAGCTGTACAAATCTTTCAAATTAAGGAAATAAATAAACAGTAGGTAAAGTAAGGGACTTCCGTCTATGTCAAAAATTAACTGTGAATCTAATATGAATTAAATGACAAGTTAGGTGTGACAGAGCAGTTTTTTGGACAATCAGGTACCATCAAAGTTGGTGTAGTTAGGAGCTGTTGCTGTGCAAATATCCAAAGCAACAGGACTGCTTTTCTCAGCAGAAAAGGTGGGGTCATCTTCTTCATCCATGTCTAGCTCCAGTCGCAATTTGCTGTGCAGCCAATCACCTAGAAGGGCCTGAGCTGGGAACAAAACAAGCACAGTGTCAGTTTTGAGCCTGGTGCTGCAAAGCCTCAGCTCTATTATAGGGATAACACTTCTGGAGAACTCATTCACCTACCTTCACTGTAAGCATCATCATGATCCTTTAACTGGGCAGAGCTTTGCAGTGGCATGACCAGTTCATGTGAGGGTAAATTAGGTTTCTTCTGGGGAAAAACTTCAGACACAGCAAACTCGGAAGCCGTTTCTACCCGCTGAAGAAAAATATTAATTTAATACATTTTAAAAATCGATATGTCAGTAGATTTTTTAAATATACCTTTCGCCACTGATCAATATTAACACTCAATATTCAATATTATAATATTACCACAAAAGCATCTACAAGAGAATTGTGAACATTTGCTTAATGTTATATAGCGTTAATAACTACCTATTGTTACATCCACAGGAAAATACCATAAGGCTTAATTAGTATTATTCATTTGATGACACCGTGTTTTTTTTCCTACTTCGGATGCACTATGAAGTAGTAATAATATATTAATTAACAAATTAATTAGTAACCCAATGAGGTATTAAAATAATGGTGTTTTTTATTGAAATGTGTAAATTGAAACGCAATTGAGTCAACGAACGTTAGCTAATGAAAGCCCAGAGCACATACGTTACCTTTTCAAAAGATGTTTTCTTTCCAAACTTCAACCTGAATAGATTAGGATTATATCCATTATATGCCATTTCTAATCAGAAAGAGCACGACACGCTGGCTAAAACCTTATTTATATAGTCTTTTAGTATGTTAACATTAGTTAGCCAAGTAAGAGAACATAATTCGAGTCAACGTTAACTTGTGTGCTACTGCTAACGCTACGGTCTGGTTAGAGGCTTGTTGGTTTGGATTCGGTCAGGTGTCCTCTGGTAACCATAGCAACATGTGTGTGAAAGTTTCTCACAAAATATTGAAATTATTAAAACCAATCCGACAGCCTAATTATATTGTTGAGTGTGTATGTTTATGAAAAAAACGTCAAACCAAATGAAACTAAAAAAATAGGGAGTGTCTACAGAGCCACGGCGCGCGGCCGAAACTGCCATTTTATTTTGTGCCGCGGCTCCTGAAACTGCTGCGCTATTTGACCGCGCCGGGTTAAGGTTAGGGTTAGGGTTAAGGTTAGGGTTAGGGTTAGGGTTAGCCATGAGGCTGTATGGCATTGCCGCGGTTCCTGAAACTGCCGCATTTGACCGCGTCGCGGCTCTGCAGCCACGGCCAAAAAAATAACAGTTTAATTGCGTCATAATTCCTGCGCCTTCCCGTGTGACGACATATTTCCTCGACTTGTAGTTTTTCTGCAGCTACCTGGCGGGCTCTGTGCGAAAAGGTAAAAAATAACACTGTTTCATATACTTATTAACATGTGTACATGTTTAGCGAATGTGTATGAAATGAAAGAAAGCCTAGACGTGTTTTCTTTACTACTCAGGAGAATATTACACGTTGGTAAAAGGCGTTTATGGGACACTTTTAACACCACTTGACAGCTAACATGAAGCATTTTTTCTTATTTTTAGTCGACCCTTTTCTCAGGAGATCCTGATTAGTCAACGTCATGATGACTAATGAGTGGAAATGGTGAATAAATGTCAATTTGGTGTGTTTATCTGATTCCAGAGGCAAATGGCTGCAAAAAAGATGCAATTAAAGTTGAGTCGAGTGGTCCAGGGGAATTTCCGACTGGGAGTTTTGAGGGGAGTAGGGAGCACCACAGGACAGTACTCTTTGGACACTCCGGGCTGTCTGTTGTACACACACCTCGGTACAGTCCCTCATCTAACCCAAGATACGCTGCACACATTGAAGCACCTCCCATGTGTCTCCCAGGTCACACTGTCCGCAATGTAAGTTTCTAACATATTTGAGTAACAAACAAAAAAGTAAACAGTCAAAATATGTTTTAAGCACGATCGATTTTTTATCTATCAAGAGCAGAACATCAAGAAGTCTTAGATGATTTTAAGGATGGATTCCGGGACTTTGCAGGTTAGTAAATCTAAGCACATACAAACGTTATTTTTACACTCTCCATTATACAGTATTTTTTGTCATAAGAAAACACATATTCACACATCCACACTCGGACTGCTATCATTAGAACATCGACAAATGTCATAAAACACACATGTTTACTGTATATACTGTACAAAAATAAATCCGATTCAGAAGAATCAGTTTATTGTCAATGACAGGATTCAGAAAATAGGAACTTTGCTTTAATGCTTTGGCATTAAGGTGCAGCATACAACAATGAATAATACAAGTTGCAAAATATATCAAAAAGGCCATGCAAAAAAAAAAAAAAATTTACTTGGTCTGAATATATACACAATTTGGTAAAAAAAAATGAACAGTGCAATGAATGGTTATTGGTTTGAATGATAGTTAAAGTGGCAGGTGTTAAGTCAGAATCAGAAAGGGTTTCTTGCTATGGTCAATGAACAAAATTCACAAACATTGTCTTGGTGATTCGGTGCAACATAAAATAATGAACAAGTGTTCATGAGTCCAACGGCAGAGGGTTCTGTTCCGGATGGACGGTAGCCTGCCTGAGGGGAGTGGCTCACATAGTCTATGTCCAGGGTGAGAAGGGTCAACTCATGATCTCCTTCTTGGGAGGCAAGAGCGCTAACAGCCTTTGCCACGGTGTATATTATTTATATATATATATATATATATATATATATATATCTATATATATATATATATATATATCAGTGAGACGCGGTGCAAGTAAAACCCCTCGTCGCCTCCGCGCGCGCTCCCGTTTTCACCCCGAGAACCAAGGTCAAACTCACTCATGTCCAGGACAAAACCAAAACGTTGTGTGTGTAAGAGAAGTCATTCTGATACAAACAGCTCATCGTCAAGATGACTCTGGTGGTGATATGTAACTTGTGAGTGTAAAGACAATATGTAAATGAGACTCATGTAAATCGTCATCTGATGATGATGATGATGATGAAGATATGGAAGAAAGTTGTAAATAAGACCATCTGACTTGGTGTTAATTAATTTGTTCAACAAATAATTTTATTTGCAAGTTTTCTATTTTATTTAGAAAAAAAATAAGTGTTCAAAAGTTAATTTGTTAAGAGTTTTTTAAAAATAGAATATTTACAAATACATTTGAAATAAATAATCTTGTTACATCAATGGAAAATATTGATTGTTAGTCACTTTTGTGTTTTGCTATGCAATTATCAAATTGATATAGAAATTTGAAAAAAATTGCGGATTGTGTAGCAGCACCGCTATACAAGTGAAAATCCTTAATCTGAGCCCTGATATATATTTATATATAAATTTGTTTTTATATATATATATATATATATAGATAGATAGATAGATAGATAGATAGATAGATAGATAGATAGATCTTCATATCTACATACCTGAAACAAATTGCCACATAAATAAGCAGTTTTAATTTCATAGCATGCTGATTAGCTCCTCCAGCTTGCTTAAACCTACTTCTATAATGTCCCACAAGAGTAGCTTCATTCAGCTGTGCTGTACAGCAGTCACTCCAGTGCTACATTTACCCAGGCTTTAAGCGGACTGATTTGAAATTAGAAATGTAATCACTGTAGCGTCGCTTGTTGTAAACTGTGAGGGGATTACTCTTGCTGCCACTAAATCCTAGAGGGATGTGAGGGAGAACGCAGTGTTACAAGTCATAACTGCATTTCTGTCATGGAGGGCTTTTGTCTTTGCACCTTTTCACTTTTCACTGCAGCTGGGTTTACTGATGAAGCTACACCTCATTTGTCTCTTTTGACTCGTAGAAGTCACATTAATATTAAGTCTAAGGAAATGTCTCAGTTTGTCTCCTTCCAACCTGGATTGTGTTGAATTAAGCCCCTCAGTCTTGTCCTATGTGTAATTGTTTAAACACACTTGTGCATTCTGCAGGTCTTCGTGATACTCTCTTGTACTGCTCACTTCATGACCCTGCAGCTACTTGCCCATCAGGGTATACAACTAACAAGGTGAATACATTTAAGCAGAAATGTTACAGCATATTGCTTCAACCCGCCTTTAATTTGCAGTGTTTCTTTTTGCTTTGTACAGACGGTGTCGGTCTGGGGCAGTGGTGGACGAATAGAGCTCACGGTGACAAAATTTATGGCGTTGCTAAAGACAGTGCAACCAGACTGGTACCAGAGCATGGCAGATGGTGAGACCTGGCAAAGCAGCACCTCCCGAAAAAGGGTTAGGAAATCTGTGGATCGAACCCTAACTCATTTGGATGAGTGTCTTCTGGCGCACCAAACGTCACCGGTAAACATGGGAGCATTGGGCACTTAACACGGACAGCTGTTGTCCTACACTTTATCGACTGTTATTTTATGAATCAACGATGCATGGCACGACACACCAGACAGGCATTGATGTCCGGTAATTTTGTTGTCACAGAGGCGTTGTGCAGCTGCACTGTGGCTCGAAAAAGAGTCAAATTAAGGAGAATCATTATCACTAGGTGAGGACAGACCCAACCACATGCTCTGCTTATACGCAGTCTGATAAGCTATCTTGGACTTAATTTATACAAACGGCTGGAAGGATACAAGGCATTTTTCCATATGTCCTCCTGTTTTCATTTCATTGTTTTAATTTGATGTAATCATGCACATTTTATTGTCCATCTGGCTCTGATCACGACTGCATTTATTTGTTCCACACATCTTATTTTTCTGGCTGTTCACCAGAGGAACTGATTGACTGAAGTAATCTGGCAAAAGGCCCCCAAAAATAACACTAATAATGATAATAATAATGTATTATTTTACATAATACATAAAAGTATAATACATACTTATGTTTTATTTTTCATGGCACAGGGCCATATATATAATTCTGCTGAGCTCACCACCCCCACTGTCTCCTTTGCCTTTAGAGTGCACTGAGCATGCTGTGACATTAGGCCGCTGTTAAAAGAACAGCCCTTTCTTCTGAGATTTGTGGCAGTATTAAGGAGCGCTTATTTGCGGTTATAAACTTGAATAGTCTAAAACAAAATATTTTCTGTGTAGCTTTTATTTATATACATGTTGTTTTTTCTAAATGCTTGACAGGAGTTGGAAGGAATGGAGATATTTGGAGTGGTAGAGGGAGGAGACATCCTGGAGGAGAGAGTGCGTTCTGCCAAAGAAACGGCTAAGAGGCCAGTGACGGGTTTTTGTTTGGATGGTCTTCAGACGGGCTCCATGGACCAGGTTCTGAGAACTGAGCTCATCACTGCTGTGAACAGAGAACTACCTGAGGATAAGCCCAGGTCAGCTCCACACACACAACTGACTGCACAAAATATCTTTAAAATTATGCCACATCGGAAAGTTACATGTTTATGATTTTGCAATATTCATGATGAGTACCAGGGGAGGTGTCACACCTTGTATTTGCCCAGCAGGTGAAAATCTGCTGGAGGACTTCAAATATTTATAAGCAATGATTACATGGGCAAGTACTTAATTAATATTGTTGCATAATAGATAATGGGAGGCAAAGTTTGGTTGTGAAAAATAATTAGTTCTCATTTGCTCAACTTCCTGTTTTATTTCACGTATTACGTTACAAGTTAGTATTACATTTTAGTTTTTTTTTAAATAAAACTTCCTACCATTTTAATCACCAGCATTTGTCTGCCATGGAGCCAGCTATATGAACAAAAAGTATCACAAATTAAATTACTAATCACTAGTGTTTTTTGCCTTATGGCTGTTTCTAAAATGTCTGTAAAAAGAAGAGATCTTCTGCAAAATCAATATTGTTTTTTGTTTTGTTTTTAACATTGAGTGGAATTGATCAAAGAGGGACAGAAAATTTTTCATTACACTACTAACTAATGGCATGTTACAAACAAACTTTGTTTACTTTTTTGTCATGGTTAATGGATTTTTTTTATATATATATATTTATTTAAAATATATATTTAGGGCTGTGCAATTAATACAATTGCAATTACAATTATGACCATTGCGCTAATTGATTGCAAAAATTGTGTAGGCGAGTATTAAAGGCCAAGAAAAAAAAATTGGTTGTTTCCGGTAACCCGACCGAGCTGGATTTCAAAATAGGCCGTGGCTGCAGATAGCCCAGCAGTTAGCCTCATGGCTAACCTTAACCCTAACCTTAACCCTGACCCTGACCCTGACCCCAAGACCTAACCGTAACCCGGCGCGGTCAAATAGCCCAGCAGTTTCAGGAGCCGCGGCACAAAATAACATGGCAGTTTTGCGGCTCTGTAGACACTCCCTTCAAAATAATAAAAACCCGACCTTAAACATTTTATCGCATATTTACTGGCCGTACGTTTCGAGAATGTCAAATTGTGAGAGAGAATCCAAAAGCTGCGGGAAAAAAATCATCTGTGGGGATCGTAAGATATGAAAACTTCCGCACTTTTGATTTTTCGGTTTGCACGAGATGCTCTATTCGGTCAACGTGCACACCACATGGCGGGAGCGATATGCACGCGCGGTGTTTCAGCGGTGAAGTTATAGGCCCACTTTACTTGTGGGATATAGTCATATAATTGTTTTATGAGCAAACATCTTTCTCAAACAGGGTGTGAGTCCAGGGCCAGATCAACTCGGGGAACTTGCAGCTGTTCAGAGCAGCGACCAAAAAGTGTGGTTCGTTGCCGTGAGCAAACCAGCAAGAACTCGTCACAGAGCGGTGTTGTGTTGCCTGTGATAGCGCGTGTAAACGCAATGATTGGAAACTACGAAACCAAACAATCCCGTGTTCGCTCATTTCTTCATCGGAGCCAGGCCACAGAGTGGAGTGAATAGAAGCCGAAGCCCCGCCCCGTCTCCCGCATCCGCCGAGTGATTAATCTAACCTGTGAGATAAACGCGGACACACCCCAACAGAGCGGGCAACAGAGCGGTGATTACTAGATCACTATTTTATTCAATATCTGCATACCAATAAGGCCACTTCAATGTGAAGTGCTCCCTTCTGAGAAAAGAAAACTGTCTGCAAAACCTGTGCAAGGATTTTAAAATACAAAAAAAAAATAAAAAAATACGACCTACTGACCTGGATTTTTTTTCTTTCAATATACCGGAAATATTTTTTTTTGGCCTAATCAAAATAATTAACTTTAACTCTTAGGGCTGTATTTTGCCCGGTCTTAGTATTAACTAAGTTGCAGCGCTCATTTCCTGACATATTGTGCCAGTACAATTGATGACAGCACAAGTCGTGGAATTCTAAACAAGAGGTGCCAAAATATGAGGTGTTATGGTGCATATGAGTGATATGGTGCATTCTGTGAAAGGCCAGAATCATAACTAATAAACTTCAAAACTTTGGCACTGGAATCATGTTACTATCCCCACACGGAAGAGATAATCATAATAAAACAACCCTTGTGGGCATAAATTACACAAATTATAAATTATAGAATAATGAATATTCAATCCAATCCCATTCAGTCCAATTTGACTTGGTTATTTTTTTCCTCCATCATGTAAACAGCGCCGGTCCGCACTCAGTTCTTAAAGCTCTTTGCTGGACACCTCTGCTGTTGGACACCTGTGAGGTGTCCAACAAAGAGGAACGTTTATTTGGGAAGCGGGATGCATCCCCACAGTCATATCACATTCACCCAAAATCCTTGTCTCAGTCTGCGTAAAACTGGCTCAAACTGACAGGACAACACGAGATCTGAACATACGATCAGACTTTCGGCACTCTGCTCTGGAGCTGACCTTAAAAAGGCGCAGCTCCACTTCCTACTCTTTTCGAGTCTTTTTAAGTTGATCAATAATGAATTAAGACAAAGCTTACAGATGGTAGTTACAGATGGATAATCACAGGCAACACGTTAAGACCTTTATGTACCATGTAAATACTTTACTTGAGGAAATCTATAAGTGGTTCTCTTAAAACTAATGTTAGGCCGCAGTTATTTTATTACTTGGTTTACGGATCCGCCGCACTTAGATTATTGATTTCTACAATCTAAATAAAATAAATTATTACATTTATTTTTTTTAATAAAGTGCCAACTCAAAATAGCATTAAATTAAATATAAAAAGTGGTATTAAGTCAAAACATAAGCGCGTGTGAAGGAATTTTTCGCCAAAATCCTGTGGGAGTAATTTATTTTGGAAAGCATTGTTGTGACGGAGCTTCTCCGTCCCTGCGCGCGGCCCCGGCGAGAGTGCGCGCACCCGTTTCCTTGTCTGCTGCGCGCAAATCTCCCGTGGTGCATTTTGGGCAAAGCCAGAAGAAAAAATCTTTTGAAATTGAAATTATATTTTGTCCGCCTGTTTAATATATTTCATTTAA
The DNA here is from genome assembly GCF_026437365.1 of Eucyclogobius newberryi. Taxonomy (NCBI): domain Eukaryota; kingdom Metazoa; phylum Chordata; class Actinopteri; order Gobiiformes; family Gobiidae; genus Eucyclogobius; species Eucyclogobius newberryi. Next base: position 18,535,730 of record NW_027315812.1, read on the forward strand.
AAATCCGTAAACCAAGTAATAAAATAACTGCGGCCTTACTATACAATAAATGAAGGGTTGAAAAGTGGAAGGTTGTCATTGTCGGTGTAAGCCCTCATTCGTCCAGGCGTGTTCCATTGTAGAAAAAGCTTCAGTTGTGGTCATCTGGACTCAGTTAGAAAAATCACAAATTTTTCTAACTGAGTCCAGATGACCACAACTGAAGCTTTTTCTACGAAGGTTGTCATTATTATCCCAAGGGGCAATTTGATTTGCAGCAGCACAACACCCCACATACAGACCACTCAGTATAGGAACAAAACAAAGCAATACAAGACAATGTGATGAATACATTTCATTGTATTGCAATGTAAGGCAAGGCAAGTTTATTTGTAGAGCACATTTCATACACAAGGCAACATACAGACCACTCAGTATAGGAACACGACAATGTAATGAATACATTTCATTGTATTGCAATGTAAGGCAAGGGAAGTTTATATGTACAGCACATTTCATACAAAAGGCAATTCAAAGTTCTTCACACAACAGGAGAAAATGCATTAAAATCACAAGGCATTGTTTGTATTGTATTGAATTCCATTGCCTCCTATTATGTATGCAACATGGATATAATCAATATAAATGTTAAAATAATATATATAACACATAGATTTCCTCTGTTGACATATTTAAATTGTACGTAAATGTCTTAACATGCTGCCAGTGATTATCTGTAATTCGCTTTCTGCTCTACAATCTTTTTTTATTTTTATTTATTTGAGCAAGACCCAAATTCCCATAGAGAATGAATGGAAGAGAAGCGAAGATCTGCAATTTTACAGCATTTTAGACGAGCTAATGCTCCACCTTCTCTCAAAGCAAATAATTGTTTGGATTATTATGAATTCGTAGTTTTTTTTTTTTTAAATAAATATGATTTATTATTTATTTCATTGTCAATACAGCCCTTTTTCTATTTATTTTGAGCAATTATAAACATTTAGTATTTAATGCAACTTGTAGCCATCTGCAAACAGCATTGTGGTTCAGAGACTTGACAGAGCCTGGCTGGTGGGTTCCGCTTACCGTATTCTCCGCACTATAAGGCGCACTTTCAATGAATGGTCATTTTTGGATAATTTTTCATGTATAGGGCGCACCAGACTATAATGCGCATTAAAAGAATAATAGAAGTCTCATTTCCTTGTGGCGTGGACAGCCGAGTAGTTCTCTCACATGTCAATCATTCCTTGCACACCTGCAGCCTCGTTCCCAGGATAGCAGCACGTTTCCCTGGCTGCGCATGCGTGGTTGATATGCCTGTGTGTGTTTAGCGAGTTCCTTCAGTGTACAGTACAAAAATCATGACAGAGAAAGACAGAGATGCGATGTAATCTGTTGCGCTAATAAACAAACGCACGTGTATCAGCGAGGCTGTTGCGTGCTGCTGCACAAGGTTTGACGATAGACGGCCTCTTGGAAAGAACAGAAGGGTGGGGGGTGAGTGTGCGCATGCGCATTTTTAAAAAAGTCAGTCGCTTGAGTTCTCAAATCGGTGAAAAATCCTCGATTATTCCTTTAAACTAAACAAAACCTGTACCTCACAATCGCTTCGAGGTCAGTAAGCACAACCAGAATTAATCCATATATAAGGCGCACTGGATCGTGTTTTTTTTTTTTTGTTGAGAAAATTAAAGGCTTTTAAGTGCTCCTTTTATAGTGCGGAAAATAATCAATCAATCGCTAATCAATTCATTATCACACCTGATTAAAAGTGTTTCCCTCTCTTGTAAGTCTGCGATCAGTAGGAAAGCCTGACCTTAAAGGTCTGATTCTTCGGTCTTTACCATTGTCAAGGTTTTGTATACTTTAAACTTACTTAAAATGTTTTATTTATTAAGTTTTCTATACTTTGAAGCTGAACCACACAAAACAAAAACAAGTCATTATCAGTTTGCAGTGCCAGCTTTGGTAATAAATCATAAAAAGCCTGCTGACAGATTACAGTAAGAAATGTAAGCACCCCGCGGTACTCCTTACATTTGCTCGTCCTTCCAACTTAACTTTACTGGGGATTCTCGCTCAGCTCTCGTGTGCTGCTTTCTCGACAATTCAGAGGACTTCTCACTGGTGGACAGAGTTTGAGTGCAGTGGGGAGCCGATGTTCAAATCCACAAGCTCCCCCTGAGGTTTACTAAGTTGACTTGTGAATGGACTCATCTTTGGTGCCCTGAGACACCATCCCCGCTGGTTGTTGTGGCTGTTAAGAGGTGCAGCTTCCTACAGGGAAGAGCAGTGCAGTCATTATCCAGTTCTAAATTGGGCTTGACCTTGGCGCCTGCAGGCACAGAGTCAGAGCGAGCCAGTTAACAGAGGCCCCGGAAGAGCAATACCCACAAGGACACGTTTCTGTTTTTCACTCGCGTTTGTTCATGTTACTCTAATATTGATTATTTTCTCTCAGGGGCTTTGTAATAGCTACAGCGTTACACACATTTGTTCTGCTTATTTAATGAAAACCGTATGCTCTGCCGTCTCCGTATAACTTTTCATGCATGTCGTCTTAGGTTGCTGCAGGGTGTGGGGCGTCCCGATGAGGTGCTGGCATGTGTTGAGGCTGGAGTGGACCTGTTTGAGGGTTTCTTCCCCTTCCAGGTGACGGAGCGAGGCTGTGCTCTATGCTTCAACTACAACATCTGCCCGGACCCAGAGCACACAGGTACAGCACCTACTTTTACTTTCTTTTACTTTCTTTTACTTTTACAACAACTTATTGGAACAATAACAAGGGAGCCATATTAATTAGATTTTTGACATCCAAAGTTGCTTTACATTGCGGTCACATTTTCCTTCCATGCAAGAGATGCCCAGTTGAGGCCCATATTGGTAATCAAATATAGGCTGCTAACCTTGTCAGATCTCAGAAGTTAAGCAGGGATGGGAGAGCGCTGGAATACCAGGTGCCACAGTGGGGCGGTATTGCACACTGTTGTTTTGTCCTTGGGCAAGACAGTTCACCCACCTTGCCTAGTGTCCACATACACTGGTGTATGAATGAGAGTTCGGAGTGTTTGTGAGAGTGAATGTGGGATAACGGACGAAAATTAGCCCATGGGTATAAGCCTGCCTATATACAACATTTATATCATGTATGTTAATTAACTTGCACTGTCCTGACCAAATACATTATTAATATTAATATTAATATTAATAATAATAATATTACTAATAATAATGCCCTTATCACAAATTTTGTCTTCATTGCATTCAAACAAATGTAAACATGTATAGTACATTCATCGTCATCTTAAAATTAAGCTACACTGTATTGGGTAATACCACATGGCCTCCATATTTGCTCTAAATTAATTACATTTTAAAATGTATGTTACATAACGCTTATTGTGGCTTTGGTAGATTTCTGAGTTGGAGCCACTTCATCTGATATAACAATATCCAGCAGTTAAAGGTGGTATGGATGATTTTTTTCAGCAAAGTTTTTATCATTATTTTCTCGTGGCGTGGATAAATCATTTGTCCTGCCACGTATCAATCATAAAACGCACCTACCGCTCACCTGCAGCCGCGTCAGGCTCGTCCCCACGTTTCCGCGTGCCTAAGCGCATGGATCTATCATAATATAGTTCCCTCAGTGTACGGGGCAAAATGAAGACGGAGAAAGACAGTTCGAGCTGACTCAGAAGTGGACGGAAATCTACGGGAGACGAGCGATGCGATGCGCTCCGTTGCGCTAATAAACAAACGCACGTGTGTGTTGTATCAGTCCCCATGGGGGAGTGCGCATGCGCACTTCCGCCTGCATTCTCAAATCGCCGAAAAATCGTCCATACCGCCTTTAAGTGTAACATAAAAATAATCATAAAATCAAATCACACGTAAATAGCTGGATAGACATTTGGTTCCATGTGACCCTTTACAAAAATAGATCATCACTACTACATTGCCTGTGTATTTCCAGCTTTTATCTCACTTGCTCCATCGATTCATCTCATCAGATGTAGTTGTTTAGCGTCCTTTATTCTGTGCCCATATTCTGTGTGTAATTGCCACCTTGTTCTTCTATGGTTGTATTTCCTGTAACTGTCATTGTGTTCCCAGCGCTGTAGCATTTACATTTATTTACATTGGCCTGAAGAAACACATGGACTATAAGATGACAAAGAAATAATACAATACAAAAAAATTAAAAAGTGTTAGATTTGAAGTATGCCGCATGACCCCCAGGTTAAATCAACCTTTCCAAAAGCAGAAAATTCCTTTTTAAATATTGAAATGTATTTTGATGAAAACTTGTGTGCCTGAGGCTTGCAGACAGGTGGGTGATATGATTTTTAGTGGGCGGTCCCTTAGCCACCTACAGGGGAATTCTGCCAAAATATGATGTTTAAAAATGTGCAAAGTTCATGTTCCACATTAAACGAATATTAAAGGAGAATCTGATTCTAGTATATTCTAAAACGTCATGGTTGGATAGACCGGCACCTCTTGGGCGCCACAGATACAAAGGTTTTAGTAATTAATAATATTCAGTAGTGCATGATATACATTCTTGATAAAAAAAAAAAAAAACTATGGGTTAGGGTTAGGGTTAGGGTCATCTTTTCTAAGAACCCCAGAGAAGATAATTTAAATTGGATGTTTGTGAGGGAGATGTTCCAGAATAAAATAACAGTGTCATAATAATGTTCATTAATGCATTTAATCAAGGTTATGCAAAGTGTTTCTTTTATTTATACTATTTGACCAGACTCAAATTTGTACCTCACATAAATACATCTTACATTTCACAAAAGACCGTGCCAATTTAATTATTCTTATACTTGCTTTGTAGCACACTGAATAGGTAAACAGGCTCTCAGTTTGAATGAGAGGCATGAGTGATAAGTAAGTATTATTTTTGCATCATATTCCGGGCCAGGCATAATGCTTAACCTATTGATGGTGTGTTTGGGAGATGCTGTATATATCTAGCCTCAGGTCAGATGAAATAATTGGGCAGAGAAAAATTCAGCTCGTGAAATGAAATCAATGGTCTCTCGTAGCAATTCCAGTAAGGTAACAATTAGGTGTTCCAACACAACGCATTTGTTGTCCCAATTGAAAATCCAACGCGATGTGAATGACAATCTTCGTTGGAATGTACTGACCGTGCCAGACTTTGTGCTTCATTATAAAGTTGGTGTTGAACTCATCTGGGGCAATGAAGCTTGGGATCCAGCAGCATCTAGTGTCAGACAGCACTAATCGATTCTGCACAGAGAGCATGATGGAGTTCAGTGGAGGAGCGAGAGTGCTGGTGTCAAACCTTAAGCGAAACGCCATAATTCCCCCTTCAGCCAATTACAAGGCCCAATGGGACAAGGGGGTGCAGGGAGCAACAGCTTCCCAGACAGGTCTGCTTTGAAGGGAAAGACTGTATGGTAATTCATGTTTCCCCATTTGTTCCATTACCCAGAATTCACCTCTGCATAATTTATTTAATTCACCAGTTTTCTATGTATACTGCACAACCAATTTACGTGACTTTTTTATTCATTTTTATGCTAATCACCTCACCTTTTTATATCCGTTTAACCACTGTCTCACCCAAGTAATAGCTTTCCCATTTTCTCTTTAAGCTTCACTTTATCTGTGTCATACTTTCCACAAAATCCATTTTGCCCCATTGTTATTTTCTCTCCATACAGCTGTTATATGCCCCCTTTTGCTCTATTGTCCTCTTGTTTACTTGTAGCCTCATTCAATATCCCGGGAAATGACTTAAGGATTTTTTTCTTCAGCTTAAATGAGTTTTTCCAGGTCCTTTTAAATTAAAAAAGTGTGATTCCATTTGATGCAAGCCTTAGCTGCTAGTATTATGAGTGGGATACGGATCTTCAGTGTTAACAGTGGTTTATTTTAGCATCAGATTAGGGTTATTTTCCATTACTTTCCTTTGGGACTAATTTAGATACTGTTTGTGCATCAGTGTTGGAGCAGGATGAAGTGAAGAAACAAGTGGTGGAGATGCAACCAAATGCAGATGTTAATCCTGAAGATCAAACTCAGATGACAGCATTTGAGATCAATCTGAAGGAGAAGAGGTTTGTTGTGCCCCACAGGGCTTTGCATTCAGCCGTGCATGGGCTTTCATGTAACATGTGACATCCATAAGTAGGTCTACATACATTCTTCTTGCATCAAGCTTTGTCCTCTGTGTGCTGCAGGTTTCAGGACGACTTTGGGCCGCTGGTGGAGGGGTGTGGCTGTTACTGCTGCAAGAACCACCAGAGGGCATACATTCACCACCTGCTAGTGACCAATGAACTTCTGGCTGGTGTTCTGCTCATGATCCACAACACAGTCCACTACCAGGGCTTTTTCAGCGCTTTGAGAGACGCACTGGCGAATGACAAACTGCATGTACTGAAGCGCCTGATCCTGGGGGAGAGAGGCGCTCAGTCGGTGACAAAGGAATGATGTAGAGCAAGAGTTGCCAAAGTCGGGGGACATGGGGTGCTCCTTATCAAAGGGATCACTGCATTGACTATAGGCTGATCACACATTGACCATACAGATTCACATTGGTACTTCACAGACTACAGATGCTAAATTCAGAAATATTAAAGGTCCCTTCTGTTTTTAAGTGTGTCTCTGGGGCAGTATACATGCTGCTATAAAGGAGACAAGATCTGAGCAGCACAATGCCTCTATGTCTGGGGTTTGACTTTTTGTCCTGATTTAACACCAGATTACGCTTGCTATTGATCTGAGGAGATAACCAGAAGATGAATTCGGGGATAGGCGTTCGAGGAGAGGTCATGATCGAGAGGTCATGATAAATTTACATAGACAAATGCGAGGATGGAGATGGCGGTGGACTATCGACTCTCCCCGTGAGCCTGCTCTTTCTGATCTGATCTCAAGTCAGTGGATGACTAATGTCCTTTGGACCCATTGATACTGTGGGGGTGACAAGAGAACAAAGAAAATAATAATCTTGTATTAAACAATAAAACTCAAACCAGATTTTAAGACCCTTGTGCCTTTAAGTTTCTCATTCAGTCATCTCTAATTAGCTCTCCGACAGACATAGTCTTTGATGCATTACAAATGGCTGCTTTGGTGTTGCTCCGGCCATGCAGATGTGGCTGCTGTTGTCTCGTGGGTTTTGGGGAGGTTACCTGAAGGTTCACTCTGACAGCTCAACCGCTCCTGCAGCAAAGAGAGGATAAAGATGAGATAAAGATATGGGTCTCCCTACTGCCGCCTGTGCTGAGCTGGGGGAAGGCTTTTTGAAGGTGAGGGGATGTAATTGACTATCAGACCGTGCAGATGTCTGACCAGTCAGAGGAGAAGACATGCTGACAGATTTATGGAGCAGCAATGAGGGTTTTAGTTGCACTTGTGAGTTAACTTCCCCATATGAGGCATTGTAAAGGACTTAGTTGGTGGATTTGCTGTCATTATAAAGCAAGAGTGGTGTATATACAGTGCATCACCTTTTTACGTTTTTACATTTTGTTATGTTACAACCTTATTCCAAAATGGATTCAATTCATTATTTGCCTCAAGCACTTATTTATTCACAGCCTTTGCTCAATACTTTTTGAAGCACCTATGGCAATAATTCCAGCCTCAGTTTTGAGTTTAATTCTACAAGCTTGATGCACCTATTTATGGGCAGTTTCTCTCATTCTTGTTTGCAGAACCTCCCAGCCCCAAAGAGTGTCTGTCCACAGCCATTTTCAGATCTCCAGAAATGTTCAAATGGGTTCAAGTCTGGGCTCTACACAAGGACATTCACAGAGTTGTCCTGTAGCCACTTCTTTGTTATTCTGGCTTTATGCTTAAGGTCATTGTCTTGTTGGAAGATGAGGAGTGGCTTCCGCCTGGCCACTCTACCATAGGAATTGGTGGATTGTTGCAGAGATGGTTCTTCTGGAAGGTTCTCCTTTCTCCACAGACATGTTGGAGATGACCATGGGTTCTTGGTCACCTCCCTGACTAAGATACATCTCCCCCAATTGCTCAGTTTGGCCGGGCGGCCAGCTCTCTATTTACAGATGATGGAGGCCACTGTGCTCATAAAACCTTCAATGGTTCAGACATTTTTCTGTACCCTTCTCCGGATCTGTGCCTTGATACAAGCCTGTGTTCATGTCTTGGTTTGTGCTCTGACACGTTAACTGTGGAACCTTATATAGACCGCTGTGTGCTTTTCCAAATCATGTCATCGATTTGTTAATTTACCATAGTTGTAGAAACATCTCGAGGATGATCAGTGGAGAAAAACTTTTTTTCTAATAAATTTGCAAATAATTCAAATAACCTGCTTCGAAGTTGTCATTATGGAGTATTGTTTGTTGAATTTTGAGGCAAATAATGATATTAATCCTTTTAGAATTAAGGCTGTAATGTAACAAAATGTGGAAAAGGTGAATATGTTCCGGATGCACCAAATGCTATAAGAAATGTAGGTCTAAAATGAGTTTTGAAAGATGAAAAGGAGGGGATATTAATGCCTCTGGGATGGACAATGCCAACTCAACAAGTGCTGACCTCAGGCCTATTTATTTTAAGGTTTAATGGGATGTCAATAGACAGGACTTGTGTTGAGGCCCCCCAGTAGCTCTAGTAAAAATAGAAGAGAGAGTGCCCTGGTTTCCTGAGATGACATCATACATACAGTATATTATTGAAGAGAGATTGTTGGTGTTGCCTTGTAATTGATCACTGCGCAAACTTGGTATGAGGCCCACCATCTGCAATGATGTTAATCCAAAATGGTGTTACCGTGGGTTCTCTCCGGGTTCTCCGGCTTCCTCCCACCGTCCAAAAGACATGCATGTGTTAGGTAGAATTGGCAACTCTAAATTGGCCCTAGGGACAGGTATTGAAAATTAGCATATTCTGCTATATATACTTAAAACATTGCATCTGGTTTGTCCAATGTAAAAATAAATTAAACTGCTTTGTATGACTTTCTTATACATTCTAGTACTTTTGAGCTAAATAAGTCTAGAGAGCAACCTTTCATTTCACATTTTAACTACAACAAAATTAAACGTAAAGTGATTCAATAAGTATGAGACACAACCTATTGTAATAGAATATAAATAGCAGATAGGTTATTGTAAGTCCATGTTGCACAAATCTCTCCCTCAAATACCCTTTTGTAAACAGTCATATTATTGAATCACTACATTTAGCTGAGGAAAGTTCTTCTGGATTGCTTTACTTCTTTGGTCATAGCACATTTTACCGAGCATGCTGAGTCATGAATACACTGCAGACTGTCTATTGATTTCATAGAGCAATATAAATGAATGTACTAAACCCCCTCACAGCATTTGCAGTGCTTGTATAAAACCAACAGGCATCGTCTCCCTGGCTTCTCCAAGTGAATAAAAAAAATAAAACCGTTAATGACATCATTGTTGTGTTGTACATGAATAGTTCAGTTGCTCAGTTTTCCCCAAGCAATTGTGTATTTAAGGTATAGTTATTAGAGTTGGAGAAATGAGCATTGTACAAAGAAAAAGAAAACTACAAAAATAAATCTCTTTAGTAAAATGAATTTACCCTTCAACTCGGGCTTAAGTGAAATCCACAAAAGGCTATGTTTTTGGGTTGTACATGTCGGCTGAAGGATTTAATAAGAAAAGCTTTGTACTATTCTTGGGAACTTAAGATATATTTAAGATATCCAAATGTAACACGCATGGTAATTTTTCAGCTACTGTCTCACTGGAGATGTTATTGCTTTGTGTTTATTGTTCAGAAATGCATTCAAAAACATGCATTTTTACTGTGAGTGGAGATCGATATGTTTAATGTCATACAGTGGAACATTCCAGGCAAAGCAATAACGTTTCCATAGAAGCAAGCACCTTTGAGTATATTTATTTCATTTTGAAAAATCTTATGATTGAGTAATCTCTCTATTTTTTTTTTCAAGTTAATAAAGTAATGTAATTTCTAATATATTGGGCATATCTTGAAACTTTCAAGATATGTTTTATTAGAATTTCCATTAGTGTCATTATATTTTACATATCTGTAGGGGACCCATATGTCCCAAAAAGACGATTGAAAGACAATACCTTTTCACAGCTCAACACAGTTGCAGAAATCAAAGCATAGTGTTGGGTGTAAAGGAATGACCCCCCACGGAAAGGACACTGTCTTCACCGGAGCCCTTCCCCCTGAATCTGATAAGAGACATTCTTCAGGACTACGTTTCTTAATGACTATATTTCACATCTAAACCAACTTGATGCTGACTGTGTGATCTAAACTTGTGACTAAATCATGTTTTAGTTTCGTTTGCCACAAGAACTGGTTTGAAGTGTGTTCATGTCGTACTTAATGTACTTTCTCATTACCTCATTACTCTCATTATTATTCATGCTATTGATGTGTGTTTGTTGACAATGTTGTGTATTTTATTATGGTCACATGTCATTTTTGCTGGTTTGAGTTAAATTTGCCCAAACTGAGAATAAGTTTGACCAAGAGTTAAAGCCACTCCCACTAGGCCACGCCTCCCAGGTCAATAAAAGAGCAGACTCAGCTCTGCTTCCCTCTTCTTCTTTCGCCGGCACGTGACCTGCCAGGACGACACACCGGGTCGGGGACCCCCGCAGGGGCCCCTCCCCCACCAGGGAGGCTGCATTGTCTCCCAGACTCGGCTTTCACCAAACAACCCGAACATCTTCATCAAAAAAATGCACAATTCAACGAACCCTGGACCCATCAAACTCTTCGAATGCTAAACCTGCTCAAGCATCAGCGCCCGGACAGCTCCAAGGACGCAAAGGACTCTGAGAACGCAAAGACATGGGAGGCCTCGCTCCACACCTTCCTTGGACACGTGAGACCTGAGAGTGGCTGATTACAGAGTGGCATTTAAAGACCTTGAATTATTCCCTAAAACCAATCAAAACCTAATTCTTAATACCAGCATTTCTTCTAACTAAGTTGAGCCCAGGCACCGCCTGTGTAACCAAATGTGTCATTAATTGATTTTATATCTTTGTTTATTAAACCACACAAAACCATCCTGGTTTATAGAGCCTTTGTATTGATCTTTATAGAATTATAATTGTCGGTCAATGAATCGTGTACTCCCCTTCAGAGAATGAGACTGAGTAGATATTAATGTTTTGCTGAACAAGCTTCAGATGGTGCCCTTTTAAATATAAATATGAACATTAACTACCTAAAGTGCTACACGTGTTGTCCACGATGAAATGGCTAGTCCCAGAGAATTTACATTCCATCTTGGTACAAATGTGTAAGCAAGAAACAAGTATAATTACCCTACATATCAATGGCTTTCTCAAAGTGGCACTTAAAGCAGCCGTATACATTGCTCTGATTGAGTCGAAGCAGAGTTCTTTTCCAGTATGTGGCCACTTTTGCCGAGCTAGACTGACACTGACATTTATTCACATGCTCATTTTCCGTGTGTGTCCTTGAGTGCTGCATTCACTGACACTCGGCACAATTTCCATGTAAAAGATGTCTGAATGACAGTCAGCAGGTGGCCCTCATAGCTTGTTTCCACCAATTATACAGACGGGGAATAGCTATTCAGGCTGGCATGCATTGGGTTTCTTCTTCGTGCACAATATTGGACAAGTTTGTGTGTGCCCTGCATTTATCTTACACTTCACAAGGCAGCCGGGATTGTTATCTACTGTTGCAGCATCATAACATGAAAAGAATGAGTCTGCTGCTCCCCTAAACCACAGTGAGGCACAGAAAGGGGCACAGTGTGAAGAGAAGAGCGATGATGGCCACTGGGAAGTTTTATCAATGAGGGATTGTGTTGTCAGACGCATCCTTCTATAGTCTGTCCAGGCTGCAGCAAGTATATGTCATGGTGGGATGTGTTGTACACTTAAATCATTGATTGGACAAGACTCCCCACATTGCCCTCATTTTCAACACTGTCCAGATCCACACTTAGTATAGAATCAATCATCACGGTTGTTACAGAACATCATCCAGCTAAATTCTACTGATTTGTTCATGAATTTGGAAATCTGTGCGTTCATTTATATAGTGCTTTTATCACTGTGTAGCTGGACGCCAATACTTCGTTACTTAACTTGAGGCATTTATTATATTATTTTTGAAAAACTGTCGCTGCTCAAATCCACACGCCTCCAACAACCTGTACAAACATTTCCAGTCTGGTTTCTGTTCTAAGTTTAGCCTTCGACACCATCTCTCATTCCATCCTTCTGAACCGACTCTCCTCTATTGGTGTCACTGGCACAGGCCTCACCTGGGTTCCCTCCCATCTTGCCGACCGCACTCGGTTCATTCAACTCAAATTTTTCACTTCTCATCCCGTCTCCATTACCACAGGAGCCCCCCAGGGTTTTGTCCTCAGTCCCTTGCTGTTCATCACCTACCTTCTCCCCCTTCGGTCACATCTTCTGGAAATGCCACATCCATGTCCACTGCAACGCACATGACACCCAGCTCTACCACTCCAGCAAACCAAACTCCACACTGTCCTCCTTCTCCCTACTCAACTGTCTTGATAAAGTTAAATACTGGTGCACCTCAAACTTTCTCAAACTCGACAGCAATAAAACTGAACCTCTTCTTGCAAGCACTGAATCCACCCTGAGCAAAATCAATCATTTATCTACGGTATTCCCATTGGCTCCTCCAGCTCTCCCTCCTCTCAGTTAAAATACATTCACCTTACCCCACTGCATCTACTTTCACCTCATTCAAAGTTAAAAAGTACAATTTGGGCTAATTTATGACCCTAAATTACCCCTTGTCAATGAATGATCCTGTGAATAATTGAGTGTGGTGCAATACATTATTTAAAACAAAGCCACGTCTCTCCTGTTTTGAAGTTCATTATTGCCCTAAGATTATGGTCCTCCCTGGCTGTGCTAAATTTTAAATACCCGACATAAATAATTTTGTGCTTTGAAGGTAATTATTGCTGGGTAGTTAAGCTGATAATTAAACAAGAGTGATATTGACTGCAAGAATTATAGACTTGATTGGTCGTCTTTGTACCCGGTGTGTATCAATTATAGCTATTCTATTAGTCCTTATCACTTTCAGAATAACATATTGAGAAAAGATTTATAGTCGCATGTTTTTCTTTCGTTTTGCTTGTCCGTCCAGCCTGCTACATTTGTGTGTGTGGGCTTAAAGTACACCTGGATAAAGTGGTATATAGATTGGTTCTTGTATTATCACTATAAATTGAAGATATCGTTTTAACTAGCAGGAGCTTGGGGGCTATAGACAACATTCGTACAATAGGTAACACACGCTTACCAGCAAAGATTTCCTCTCATTCATTCACAAGGGAAATTACTTATTTCGCCCAGACATAATTTAATGTTCAATAAGATTTATATTTGAGTCAATCAGACTAATTTTCTTATGGGGACATGACACTTGACAGGCTTCTCTCCGCTGTCCTCATGGCAATTTTATATCAATAAATGATAATTACGAAGCCATAGACTCCCTGATGTACTTTAGAATTCATCTCAGAGTATTAATTTATCAGGCAACAATGTTTTAAACCATAGGGGACCTTCGTCAAAAACCCTGGTGAATATTTCATCCAGGCTGTGACATTGAACAGAATAATGCGGGAGTGAAGATCGTCCCATTGAACTGAAAGGGCGAGAGCCTTTCAGTTCAATGGGACGATCTCTTGGTTAACAAATCTGACCTTATAGTTGCTGTGAATTCAATAATTCATTCTGGTTTCAAATTACAGCTTGGAGAGGTTCAAGGTTTGGGATAACTATGATTCATATGTGATATATGTTAAAGTGGAGGTAGTACAGTGCAAAAATTTTATAAGGGGTCATAATTCTATTGATTTAAATAGAGTCCCATGCGGTGCAGTGTAAATGTGTCGGGCATGTTTTCAGAGAGCTGAATACCCTGTCTCAAACCTTAAGAGAGCAAAGGAGATATGAATGAATGGCTCTGAGACTGGATGTGACGGTAGATACTTGTTTATTTTTGGGGGGAACATTTAAAAGAAAGTCCCACGAGGGTCTAGGCATGCTGTCTTCTATATTTTGTTTTGTTTGTGTACATGGCGCCAACTATACCGTTCCCCTTAATAATGTGGCATATAAAATGTTTAACTTTTTGAATGTAACTAAAATGGAAGTTTTCCACATCGCACAGTGTGTATTAGTCATTTTGTGAGACCAGCATTGGAGCTGTTGGTTCAAAAGGAGCAGGTCCTCGCTGACAGAATAAATAGCTTCATCCACAGGATTTTAATACTTGTTTGCTTCCTCACTCAGCATTTATGTGAGCTAAAAAAATAAATGGGACATTTATATAAAGTTATGTATATTAAAAAATGATATTTCCGGGCATGAATTTGTGACTGCTCTATGCTGTGCACTGCTAAAAAGAAATATCCATATATGACATTTTTATTCTGTGCAGTTGACAGTATGTCGGCAGTGCCTCTGGCCCTAATGGCTCTATTACCATGAGCTGTACACGTCTTATTATGAAGAGGAAAGGAAGTCAATGGCATTTTAAACGTGTCAAGTTCACTGATTGCCTTCCAGTTCCTGCATATTTTAATTCCAATAGTAAATTTAGATATTTTGCAATCTTAACAATTAGCCGTTTTTATAATTAGTAATATTATGTTTGGAGCAAAGTTGTGTGATATCATCAGACCTGGAAATCTCCTACACTATGGAAGTTTATTGGAAAACCATTTTTGTACAATTGTGATTATAATTTGGAGTACTATGGAGTATCAATACTGTTACACAAAGAGGAAATAGACATAAATATGTATAATTTGTATTCAATTTGTTATGAACACATCTGTCATTTGAAATGCCAAGTGAAATCCCATTTTACAGTCAAAGCAATCAAAACGCAAACCCAACCGACCCAGAGAAGACGACAATGTTTTCTACAGATTACTTTGAACTGGCTTGTTTCTGACTGCTTTAATTTCCACATTTTGATTTTATTGGTCTGTTTCTCCCGAGGTCACGGGCGGGTTGAGCGAAAGGTCAGCGGCGCTTGGTTTAGTGGGTCAGTGCATGGATGAAAAGGCCACGCACAATTTGACCTTTACTGATAAAACCATGCTGAGGAAAATGTGGAAAGAAACGCCTCATTCGGCACAAGTTAGCCACTGTGCTGTGCATGCTACGAGGGGCGGATGCAAAAGCAGCAGGAAGATGTGTGATGATGACTTTTAGATGCTAGAAGTGATCTCGAAGTGTTTACAAGCGAAGGTATCCCCAAGACTTCCTGTAGTAGGTTTCATAATCAGAGCACTTGGAAGTCCTTGTGCACAGTCCTTGTGAGCAGTGATTAGTGGATAAACTGATGCTAATGATGTGACACATGTGACTACCACCCACAGGGAGGTGTTTGGGAATTTTACTCATTTACATACTTGAAAGACAGCCTATATACCTTATGATTGCCATCTTTGTTTACGTGGCTACACCATGAAAGAGTAAAATTTGACAAGCCTCTAATTACAACTAATATATTGGATCTGGAACCATCAATCAA
Organism: Eucyclogobius newberryi; assembly: GCF_026437365.1. Classification (NCBI taxonomy): domain Eukaryota; kingdom Metazoa; phylum Chordata; class Actinopteri; order Gobiiformes; family Gobiidae; genus Eucyclogobius; species Eucyclogobius newberryi. The sequence continues at coordinate 18,551,285 of NW_027315812.1, forward strand.
ATGTCATGTGCAGGAGCCAGGTGTTTGTTTTTTATGTTGTATGCAAATCACGTTGAGATATTGTCATTCGAAATAAACAAAAGGTTGTTGTAAAAGGGAAATGACTCCAAGGCAATCAACCCAAAAAAAGCTGTGGTGTTTCATTCATAAGCCGCAGACGGTGCACTAGTACAACACATTTATCCATTAAAAGCATATTCATAATAAAGAGAACAGTAAAGTATCGTATTATTTTTATCTCTTTTTCCAGAATTTTCTGACTTTTTATAAAGCCAAGCACTGCATTATAAATGGGAATATGGACCAGATTGAATGATAAATAAATGTCACTCGCTTTGAGAAGGCAAGGGACCAGTATAGAAAGTGAATATTTAAGTGGGAGAAATGCAAAACAGCCTGGCGAGAAATTGTATCATTGGATCTGCTTCAACATAGGCTTTTTTAAAACTTCAGATAGCAGAAAATTACAAGTTCATCTGGATTTGAAAAAACATCAAAAGCCGCTGCGCTTCTCAAGTTTAGAGCACTGTCTCACTTCTCCACTCAGCATGAGGTAGTCTTTGGATGTTGGACTGGTCATGATTATATAAATTTGAAAAACAAAACAGCAATTAGAATACAACGTGAACATGTATTATTAACAACTTTAAATATGTGCACTTGTTTGCAGTTGTCCAAAGCACAATATGAAATGTATGCCTCAAGCCTCATCCTGCTCCCCCAACAGCCACAAATATGCTCCTCTTGACTCATGAGGTCAGGTTATATGTCCACATACTGAGTGCAATTTTAGTTGCAAATAATTTTTCCGTTTTGGTTTTCAATGTTTTCTTAAAGGGATCACGTTGAGCACGTTGACCCTGCCTTGTCAGGTTGAGCATGGTAATTCTTGATTAGATCATCCCTGTAAGCGTCTCGATCAAGTGGTCGTCTAAACTGCACGTCTTTCAGGCTTAATTTGAAAAGATTAACAGTTTAAAAATATCAGCACATATTTCATCCAGATGTCCAAAATGTGCTTTTCTAATCAGATCTCACTCAAAGCTGCGTGTTTTGGAGTAAAGCATCACTCTGTTACTCCAAGGTGATAATGTTTATTGAGTTTGAAGGCAATTTCCTTGTGGCTTGATTAAATCAGGGGCCCAGCTCACTTGTGTATACAATTGACTGTGACAGCCCATTGGTCACCTCCTGTGTCTCCCTCTTTCCTCTCACTGTATACAGGCTGTAAGCGCTGTTCTTCGCCTCATTGCTCTGAACGTGCTTTTCTGTCACAGACAGAGCCCAAACATTCATCCCACATCTGGCATTAGTCCAGCGTTTCAGAGCACATGATGAAGAGGCTGCAGCTGTGGGGGGGTGTCAGTGTTGTCCCCACGCTCATGGCCCCCACCTACACATTTAGATCAGAAATATCAATACCAGTGTAATCTGGTTAGATAAGTACAGTATGAGCCTATTTATGGTCATCTGTGTTTTTCTTGTACTTCTGTCTCCATTCACCCAAAGTCATTTGAAATGCATAAGATGAGGCCAACTATAACATGTCCAATCAGCTCAGCGCCACCTGCTTCCACTATCATTACGCCAATAAAGTGATGCATGCCACACTATAGAATGTTCTGTACGCATGCACAGGCACACGTGGCACTCAACATCAAGGCTTTGTTTGAAACTTTATGGGATCTAATCAAACAGCACGGTGCAGAACCCGATTTGATTATAATATAAAAATGTATGTTTAAAAAGACATTTACATAAAATAGACTCTGTGTCTAAACCACATTATACAGGAGCATCTAAATGAATGAGAATGTTTTGAAAATGTGGCTATATATTAGCAGTTCAAAGGAAAATACAAATGTAAGCTATTTGAAACATTTCTATACTGTACTGTATATATTCATATTTAATGTAATGAAATGTATAGTCCTCACTGTATTTGCCCATGTGCTGTTTTGGGAGCATCTTACCATCAGAGAAGCACAAACCTACTCTGCATGTTTTCCTCAAAAGAAAAAACCCACACATTATAATTTCAATCAAAATGGCAAATTGGACTTCCTGAGGTGATGGATGAAACAAGTGGTTCATCAAAAAGAATGACAATCATGCATCTCTTGAAATACTCCACTGCATGTTGTCCATATTGGACTTTTTCTGTCTGTCATGAAGAAAGAGAAGAAAGAAAGGACTAGACGAACACAGATAAACAGAGAAATACAGTGAATCAGGGTTAGCAGTATAAAATCAAATATCATTTTTACCTTTTTACTGCAACCCGACCGGGGACCAGACTGGTTGAGTTCTCAAATTAACATATGCAAATGATTTATTAAACGCAACTTCTTCACCATGCACTAATACTATTTAATAGATAAACACTTTTATTACCACTTTTGAAGAATTGTCAAATAGCACAGGCTCATAACACCAAAAAGGTTCCTGTCTGCTGCTGTGGTGATTATAGTAATTAAGAGGAACATGATGGGACCGCAAAAAAGAAATAGATCTACTACCATTAATATTCTTACATATGTGTCTAATGGAAGTCATTGAGATGATCTGCATTTTCAAAGTGAATCTTTGTGTGTGTGGTTTATTGTTGACTGTAAACTGTACAAAACAAACATCTCCATACTTCCCGATTTGAGCCAGGAAGGACACCATTCTGTATTATCATTATCACTTATTATCATCAAGTGTCAATGAGGTTACCATGACAACGAGACTCTAAGGGTGGCACACGGCTAGAAATAATAATCAGCTTCTTTTGTGGCTGAGTAACTCCCATTAGTTTGAATAGAGTAAAATGCAATGAGTGTGTATTATGTATAGGGACATGAAGAATATCATGATAATCAATCATCATTATTATTCAGGTCACATTATAATCGTAATAATAAAAAAATATAATTGTGACAATTTTAGAGGCAAAATTAAGTATTTACTTATATACTTATCCAGCTTTTTTTGTTAAATTTAAATAAAAATGTCGGTCACAAATTTGAGGAAGAGTAACATGTTAGACCACGGGAATGAAGGAAAATGAAAGATTTCACTGTTGTTTGGTAAACGTCTCAATAATCATGAATAATTGTTAAATCGTGATGCTTTTCCTCACAATAATCATAACTCAAATTTGATATCGTGACATCCTTAATTATGAATTTTGATGAGTTTAACCAGTGGTTTGAGACCTGAGAATGACTCAGGTCTAGTGTCCCTGGGTAGCTTTGCTCAAAGCCAGCTGGAGATGTGGAGGTCAGATACACAGTTAGCCGCAGGGCCAGAGAAGACAGCTGGGCCAGTGTGTGTGTGTGTGTGTGTGTGTGTGTACTGCAGCCTGTGGGGCCCGGGACACTCTTTTTCTAATGATGCATGTATCAGGCATATCTCTGACTCTGCTCATTTGAATATAACCTTTGCTTTGTTTTCCCCGACCCAGTATCAGCCATTCAAATGTGACCTAAGCTGCTAACTATCCAGAACACCTAAGTGGATATTTTTGAAGAAGAAAGCATCAAGTTTAAAGCCTAGGTCAAGAGGGGCTGTTTTTAAGGAGATGGGTTAGGAATTTTGAAATTGAAAAAAAATATTGTTTTTGTTTTGTTACCAGAAACCTGTCTGGTGCTTATTAACAGAGTCGTCATAAAAGGAACCTCACATGGCAGGACCTCTTAATCCTGATCTTCATAAATGTAAATTAATCACCCTCTGTCCAATTATCACATAGCCTCTCCTTACACTTTAAACCCATTAACATGTCAACTGATGAAGACACTTCAGGTTAAAAATCAAACCCATTAATTGAATAATCTTTAAATGTTTGCCCCCACTCTTATGACAGAGCCCATGTGGCAAAACCATACAGTTTACATACTATAATAACTAAGATAGTTTGACATAATTTCTGTTATGTCAATGACCACAAGATAAGATCCCTTTAAGTCCATTTATTTTGGTGTAAGAATGAACAATTAATTAACTTTATGAAGGAAGAGCCCTGGTAAAACAATACAGGAAAAAAAATGATGGCTAAAGATATTTTTGGATTAAACAGAGCATATGAACACCTACAGCAATAACGATTTAAATGTCCTCCAAGCAGTGCAGATGCAAACCTGTGTCACTGTTGCTACATTTTCAAATGAATGAAGGCTCGACTAGCGTGCTCACACAACGAGGTTGGATCAGTCTCTTCAGTGAGAGACACTCTCGTTGTGTGAGGGAGAGGTCTTTCCTTCCTGCTGCTGTCAGACTGTATAACAAACACTGTTAGCCCTGAACATGTGCAATACTGACTGACTTAATCATGTGCAATACCGTCATATTCATGTGCAATACTGACTTAACCATGTGCAATACCGTCATATTCATGTGCAATACTGACTTAACCATGTGCAATACCGTCATATTCATGTGCAATACTGACTTAACCATGTGCAATACCGTCATATTCATGTGCAATACTGACTTAACCATGTGCAATACCGTCATATTCATGTGCAATACTGACTTAATCATGTGCAATACCGTCATATTCATGTGCAATTACTGTCATTTACTGTCAATTACTGTGACGTGTCAGCCAAGACAGTCCTACAACAACATCCACTGGCACTCTGGACGGATCTCATCCACCCTCGGTAGTGGTAATTAACATATTGAATATTCTTAGTTACGGTGAACTTTTTCCTTCTTCCTTCTGAGCCAGGGGAGTAGTACTTGTTGGGATTGAATTTCAGGATGCATAAGGTTAATGAGGTAGCGCTTACCATCATCATGGAAACACAAACAGAATAATAAGTTATGGAAAAGTTTGCCAAAATAACATGCAACGTGCAATTAATGTCATACTCATAAGCAATTAAGGCCATATTCATGTGCATATAACTGATGTAAATAAGAGTGTTTACTTTAGCATTATTATTAGTATTATTTAGTCTTATGCTAGCTATTTTTACTATACTTTATTTTAATATTATTTTATTTTATTATTATTTTATATTATTTTATTTTATCTTATCTTCTCTTTATCATCTTTTTATTTTATTTTATTTATTTATTTCCTCCATTCCTATTAAGATATGAGATGAGTTTTGTTGATACGAGTTTTGGTTTTGTTTATAAGAGTTCTTCTATTAAGAGTGTTTTTTCAAACTTCCTATAAGTTATCTGTCCTTCCCCCTTGTATCTATTGCGTTGTAACACCAAAATTTCCCCATGTGTGGACAATAAAGGAAAATCTTATCTTATCTTAACTTAAGTAGAAAGGCTGCAATTGCGTGACTTACACTTTCGGTTCATGGTAGTGACATTTTGAAATAGTGGATAATCCATCCATCTATCGTCTTCCACTTATCCGGGGCCGGGTTGTGGGGGCAGCAGTCTAAGCAGGGACTCTCACGACTGATCTTGTCCTTTCGGTCATTATCCAAACCTCACAACCATAGGTGAGGGCAGGAACGTAGATTGACCGGTAAATCGAGAGCTTTGTCTTTCGACTCAGCAACTTCTTCACCACAACTGTCCGATGCAGCGACTGCATCACTGCAGATGCTGCACCAATCCACCTGTCAATCTCACGCTCCACCCAAGATATTTGAACTCCTCCACTTTGGGCAAAGCATCCCCACCCGGCTGGAGAGGGCAAGCCAAATTTTTCCGGTTGAGAACCATGGCTTCGAATTTGGAGGTGCTAATCTTCATCCCAGCTGCTTCACACTTGCAAACCTTACCAGTGCATATTACAGGTCCAGGTTCGATGGAGCCATCAGGAACACCCCTAACATCATCTACAAACAGCAGAGATGAGATCCTGTGGTCCCCAAACCGGACACACTCCGACCCCTGACTGCGCCATGAAATTCTGTCCATTCCATAAAAACAGAACAGAATGAACAGAACCGGTGACAAAGGGCAGCCCTGGCGGAGTCCAACGTTTGAATGCTTTCTCCAGATCTACAAAGCATATATGGAGGTTCAAGCACCCGATGGAGAGTATAGAGCTGGTCCAATGTTCCACAATCAGGACGAAAAACACACTGTTCCTCCTGAATCCACGGTTTGGCTATCGGTTGTATTCTCCTCTCCAGTACCCTGGAATAGACCTTACCGGGGAGGCTGAGGACTGTGATCCTTCTAAAATTGGAGCACACCCTCCGGTCCCCCTTCTTGAACAGAGGGACCACCACCCCGATCTGTTAGTCCAGAGGCACTGTCCCTGATTGTCACACGATGTTGCAGAGACGTGTCAGTCAAGACAGTCCTACAACATCCAGAGACTTACTGGCACTCTGGATGGATCTCATCCACCCTCTGTAGTGGTAATTAACATATTGAATATTCTTAGTTACGGTGAACTTTTCCCTTCTGAGCCAGGGGAGTAGCACTTGTTGGGATTGAATTTCAGGACGCATAAGGTTAATGAGGTAGCGCTTCCCATCATCATGGAAACACAAACAGAATAAGTTATGGAAAAGTTTGCCAAAATAACATGTTTTGCTTCAACTCTCTGGTGAAAGCTATGTTTCCCCTTTCTGATTCAGCAGGCCATGATGAAGAGAGACACGTGCAAGATCTCGGCCCAGGGGACAGAAAGAAAAGTTAAAATCTTAAATTGAAGCAATTGCAGGAAGATGAGAGGAAAGGATTGATGCCATATTGAAATAGTATTTGCTTCAAGTCAGCGAGGAAGTAGAGGAAGATTGTTAGCATTTAGTTATTGATTCAGATTGTTGTAGCGCTCTTCAGATGCGCCTCTTGTTATTACACACATCTCAATTGGGCCTAAGATTGGGGAAAGCATTATGGGAAGGAAATGTGCGCAATGAAAGTCATCTATTTGTGCTCATCGATTAACCATTGGTCCCCGGGGTCTTGAATCCACAGATTTAATTAGCAAGTTTCAGTGGACTAACAGGCAGCAGGGGCCCGCAGCTGGCAAAGCACAAATGGATTACAGACAGAGTCGCTCTGAACAAATATGAAAGGAAGGGAAGGTGTGAGGGACAAAAAAGCCAATTGGTTTAAAAGGTAAGTAAGGGCCTCAGGCATAAGAGAGGAAAGCATTTAGAGAAGCTGATTGGTTTAAGAAGAAGACAGTCTCTTTTGAACAGCTGGTCTAAAACAGACTTATGGAATGGCTGTGTTAGGGGAAACTACAAGCATGTCTGTACAATGTCTTCTGATATGCTGCTCATCAACTAATCTGGTTTTGTTTTGTTAGGAATTATTATTATTTATTACTATTATATATATCATTATATTATAATTTCCTATTATATTAGGAAATATGAACAAAACACAAAAGACACAGCATGGGAAACAATACAACAAAACAAGTACAAATCATCACAAGTCCATATATGTCATTTGGCATTTATGTGCTTTATATATAAACAAAGGTGTTGCGTTTATGTTTTTATTCAGTGTATTTTTCCATTTTAAAACTGTCCATTGCTATTTGAGCCCAGTACTTTATAGTTGGTTCCTTCTGTGTCATCCACTTCTTTGTGGTTTTTGCTGCAGCCAAAAGTATATCACACACATAGTGGGAGTTTTAATGTCCCAGATACATAGTTTTAAAGTCAAATGGATTTTAACCATAATCTGGTTGCTGTATGATCAAAGTTTTGCACCAAACAGCACTGACCAGCATATAAATCTGAACTCTCAAGGGGAATAATATCTAAGCTTTATAAATGCATTAATAATCTGGTCAGCAACTGTACAACTTTACTAAATATATTAAAAATAAATAGGAAAGAGACGGTAACTTAATTTCACCCTGGAGAGACAAAGAGACCACGAGAATGGACTGTTTAGCAAGCTTTATTTGCGAGTTATTTGGCGCTCAGACCCCGGCGGAAGACGTTGCAATCATGGGCACTCCATGATCTATTTGTATTAGATGTCTCCCCCCGGAGCCTGGAGACTGGTGGTAGTAGATGTTAAGAGGAGGTAGAGGATGAGGGGAATGTAGAGGAGGAGCTGGGGGGGTGGTGGGTCGCAGTACGGTTTGAACGGCCGAGCCATCTGCCTGAGGGCTTAAATGTGACCGCCTTGTGCTGATTGGGAGCAGGGAGGAGTCACTGGGAGCGTTGATTGGGGATGAGGAGCAGATGCGAGGGCCATGGTACAGATGCCCCCTGACCTTTCACCCTACTTCTTTGGCCAGGAAAAACTGCATAACCTCTTTGGGATGAGCGCAGAAACCTGGGAGAGTCCATGGTGAAGTGAGGGATCTGACTCTCACAGACGGACTGGCGGGCGCCCGCTTGAGTGCGATGATGGCGCTGGGGAGAGGGGTCCTTCCGTGGTGGCCTTGACGTAGAAGGATGGAGTTAGGTCTTCCGGGCTGAATTTACGCAGGCTTCATTTGACAGACAAAGAATGGGAACTAGGGCTGATCGATTATAGAAAATATAATAATCACAATTATTTTCGTCATAATCAAGATTATTCAAACGGTTATTTCCTTTAAAAAGTGATTTCTTCATTTTAAAATAAAATCAGAATAAATTTCTTTCCGTCCCCATATGCTATAATATAAATAAAATATTTAACTGCCTGCTAATCTACACATCTATGAGTATTTGACTCATTGTTAGTCTGGCCCACTTTCAGTTTGTAATTTATTTTGGCCTATTATATATTATTAATTATTTGAATAAAAAGTGGGCTTATTTACTGAGCTAGTTTGATCTGTAGACCTCTGGTTAAAGACATTATAATTTGTTACTGTAGCTATAAGACATTGAGTGTTTTTATTTGTGTGCTGTGTTTTAAGTTGACAGAGACAACTTTAAAGCAGGTTAGCGACACTTCATTCAATTAGCTCCAGGGCAAATTTAATTAGGACTTTCAGCCCACACTCCTCTGTTCTCTGCATGGACACAGCGTGGAGTTTAGGAGAGTTTTAGAGCATATCGCAATAAATCTGCCTTTCACATGAGTAACATAAAACAGTTGGCTGAGAACTCCAGAAAGTTTTGAAAGGGCGCAGTAAAGCAGCGTCCATTGACTATATTCACTTTTCTGAAAACTCAAATTTGAACAAAATAAAGCCTCAGATAACTCCTGGATAGATAACGTCCCATGGGTCACGGATGTGGACAGCTCTGTTCCAGAGAAGAGGTGAACACACAGCAGTGGCAGTAGTCTGCCCTGCAGCCGTGTCACTTCAGTGACATTCAGTGAGAGGCAGCAGCGGGCAGCTTTGTGGCTCTGTGTGCACGTTATAGTAGACAATGGTCATTCATTGTAGATTGTCCCCTCTTGATTTACATTTTTTGTAATTGTCAGATATAATAATCATAATTGAAATTGGATTAACAGCACTGCCCTAATGGAAACAGATACATAATTTGGAAAACGTGCACATTGTTCACGGGGGAAATACTGGATGTTGGAGAAATAACGGTTGTCCAGTGGCTCATCATTACCATGTGTTTTGGGACTGCTCTATTATTCACAAATGCTGGACTGAGATCAGTGAGGCACTGTGTAATGTATTTTACCTTTATTTTAACTTTTATTTTGCCTTTAAAACAATGTACCTCTGATGTAGGACTGCAGCGATGGAGATGATGAATGGATACCTGTGGAGTGTACTGTTGGCCGCAGCAAAAATAGGATGACCGGGACTGAGCCGAGATAACTGACATTTATACGATGGAAAAGATAACTTTTACTTTGAACTCAATTATGGACAAACTTAACAGATACACAGGTGGGAACGATACACTGGGGGACAGAATAACATCAATTCCCTATTCCCTTTTTTCTTTTCACATTCTGGTCTTTTTTTGTTTGTTCTTTCTGTTTTGTTTTCTAATAATGCTTTAAAAAAATAAAGAGAAAATAAGAAAAAAATATTTCATAGTACTTTAATGATCTCAGTCCAATATTTATGTACCTTCGGACAATCCCAAAACACAAGATAATGATGGGCTACCTGGCAACCAGTTTTTCCAGTAATGAGTATTCCCCTTTGACATGGTTTTACAGAATACCATGAATTCTTTCCAAACATGAGATTTTGTGCTCCTCCATTGAGATGTATGGAGATAATACAAAAAAAAAACCAACAACAATAGGGAACGTGAAAAGTGCATTGCTAGGAACAGCAAAGACTGTGCAGAACCCTCAAGCCCCCAGGACTCTGGTAGAGGACCTGAGCTTAGAAAAAGGGAACGAGACCACCCATGGAGGGTGAGAAGAGATTTTCTATTTTTTACTATACATACACTTTTCTTCTTTTTCCCACTTCTTTTTAATCTCTCAAGTGGCTGTTGAGATCAGTAATACATTTATTATGTGCTGGTGCTCCAATCTACCACATATTATTAAGGGTTAGCCAGGAAAAAGTCAATATTAACTGGTGATATTGTATGTCAGATGTCGTTTAGAATTATTTCTACTAATTTTGGATGCTGTTCTATGTCAATTGCTTGAGTCAAACATAAATTCTAGTGTAAATGGTGTAAATGTATTTTATTGCACTGCATTGATGGCACGCATAACTCTTATAGCCATATAGTTAGTTGATTCCTCACTGAGAGTAAATCCTGATTTATACACTTGATGCTGTTGTTTAATGTTCTTTTACAATTTTCAAGTTTTGTTCCTCATGTTAAAATACCATACACTGCACACTAATATATTGGAGTTTAAGTGCCTCACAGTGCATGCATCATGTTATTTGCAGTTGGACTGATGTGTTGAGTTGACTGAAACACGTTGGACGTGTAAAAGTACGTACAATCAGTTGGACTGATTTGAATTGATTTGATTTTTTTCTTAATTAGTTAATTTTATTGTATTTATGTTTCTGTAATTTCTTTGTGATTTTAAAGCATTTTTTCCTGCTGTGTGAAGCACTTTGAATTGCCTTGTGTATGAAATGTGCTCAACAAATAAACTTGCCTTGCCTTTACAGACTTTAAAATTGATCTATTCATGATCAATGGCAGAAAGAGAACACACACGGTCCCAGTGAGGAATGCCCCTCTTACATCAAAGACGTAATGTAGAAAGATGAAGGTTGTGATGCAACTCTATTTCTGCCAAGGAGGGGTTTATATACGTATAATGTGGGTGTTGGTGTGGGCTTGCTATTATGTGTAGGTGTGCGTGCGTGCGTGCAGCATCATCACAGCCAGCCGAGGGGGGAAATTAGTGGGTTTAGAGCGTAGAAAGAGAGAGGGGGGCATATGTCTGTGCACAGATTGAGCTACCAGCTGCATCCAGGTGCATGGGAAGCTGTGATAAAAATTAAAGTAAACACTCAACTGCTACTGTGTAAGCTTCCTGGAAAGAGAAAAGAGCTGGGATTTCTTGTGGCTGTTCAAGGATCTGGAGAACTCTCAGCTGCCTACTGAGACAATGTGAGAGATTTGCACGACCATACATCATACATTAGTTGTGTAGTGATCCAAAAATAGATATGTTTCCTTATTCCTATTGGCTGCTATGCTAATGTTTTGGAAAATTAATAGATCTTTAGGAATAATCTCTGCAGGAATAATCTCATTATCACCCTGGTGCTAGCAAGGTCATTGAAGTGCATTGAACAACGAAAAAAAGGCAATAGACATTACCAGGGGGATTATTTCAAGCACAGCTTTTGCTGCCTCAATTGTTTTATTAAAATTAAATACAGTTGCATAAAGAGACCAATAAATACAGTGCTTTGCTCGGTGAAAAAAATGATTTATCCCTGCATATTTAGTGTAATATTCCAAATCCCTACAGTAAAATGATAAATGACAGATGAAGTAATCAAGTTCCATTTACCAATAAAGAAACAGTTTTTGAACATTGTTTTGTTAAAAATAAATACAGCAATCATCAACAGCATTGTGAAGAAGCTGTGGAATAGTAGTTGACACTGCAAATGAGTTGCTCTTGAAAGTAACCCCTGCTTTCAGTTGATCTGGCTATACCAACTTTTTTACAGTATAACGTAAAACACATTCTTTGAAGATGTACAACTATAGTAGTTGGCGGTAAATGCACCTTACAACAACGACAACGACCACGACCATGACCACGACCACAACCACGGCCACGACCACGGCCACCACCACCACCACCATCGAAAATTATGGACTGTATGAGATAATCAAAGGAATATACCTGGATCGGCTCAGCTGTATTTTCACTTTATACAGATCAAGAAGTGAATTATTCTAAATTAAAAGTAAATAACAAACCCCATTCGTAATGTTTGTACATTTGAGACATATTTTGTACTCATAATCTGAACAATACCTCCTTAAGTAATAGTATTGTTTTGATAGGCATGAAAGGAGTGCTTGTGCGCACACATGTTGCCACCAGGCAGTGTGTAATTAGAGCTATATCACATCTATAAGAGGACGAGATAATGACCGAGCTGCATTCATCTCCCTTTTCTGTCTTAAGTTGTAAGCGCAAGCATCTTTTCTAGGTGAGAGCACCCTTCTCTTCAAGTTCTCCCTGGTGGAGATGGAGGGAGGGCTGGCTTTAATTGCTCAATAGACTGATGGGAAAGGAAGAGCCCTGGTGCTCAGGGTCCACAGTCAAGAAGACAAGATTGTGCCCAGAATACTCATGTGAGATCTGATTTGCCCAGAACCATCCCACCAATCACCTTTATACCAACAAGTGTGGATTTTAAATGTGGCTATTTATTTGTTTTAAAGTATTACTTTAATAGAGAATTCATGAGGAAGCATACATTCTGAGGGGTTATCTCATTCTGTGTGGCAACCCAGGGGAGAAATGTTCAAAGCAAAACACGGGCTGGAATTTTGTTTTAAATGGATTCCAGTTATAATATTATACTTTATTGACTAAACAATATTTTTCTCAGTCATTAATGTACATGTTTTTGCTCAAAGGCTTGATAACATTAAAGGTGCAATAGCAACTTAACTTTTGAACACCAGAAGGCCTATTTCCTTTGAAAGGTGTGTCCAGACTTTCTACTATTCAGACTATTTTAGTACCCAGTGTTTCAACTGTGACACTGACGTTTGAACTTGCTGTCCACAGATCTACATGCAGATTCTCTACCACCACACCAGCTACAGGCTCCGAGCAGTGTTCATAAGAGATGGCATGAATTCAGTGGGGCCAAATGTGGGTCGAACCCTCTACACACAGCACATGGCCTCGGACCAGTGTGTGCAACATCTACTAGCAAAAATACTACACTAATCCAGAACAAAAAATGAGACCACAATTAATATGAAGCATAAATAAATACTGCCAAAAAGTGGATCAAATTCACCCCAAATACATGAATTTGTTTAAGGAAATTGCCAGTTGAGTATATATAAGATTCCCATCAATATTACAACACAACACAATGGTCCGATGCAGCGACTGCATCACTGCAGCCGCTGCACCGATCCGCCTGTCGATCTCACGCTCCATCCTTCCCTCACTCGTGAACAAGACCCCGAGATACTTGAACTCCTCCACTTGGGGCAAAGACACCCCACCCACCTGAAGAGGGCAAGCCACCTTTTTCCAGTCGAGAACTATGGCCTCGGATTTGGAGGTGCTGATTATCATCCCAGCCGCTTCACACTCGGCTGCAAACCGTCCCAGTGCATGTTGCAGGTCCGAGTTTGATGGAGCCATCAGGACAACATCGTCTGCAAACAGCAGAGATGAGATCCTGTGGTCCCCAAACCGGACACCCTCCGACCCCTGACTGCGCCTAGAAATTCTGTCCATAAAAACTATGAACAGAACCGGTGACAAAGGGAGTACAACATGCACTGGGAACAGGTCTGACTTACTGCCGGCAATGCGAACTGTCAAGAAATTACACATAAATCAATGCTATTCCTTAACACACAGATAACATAATTCAACTTAGAATTTAAAACGACACAGCTACAGTCAGACGTTTGTGTGGCTTGCAAGGGAGAAAACCGCCGGCCATCACGCTGTTGTCACAGCGCGATGGCCCTCCTCGGTCTCACGTCGTTTTTCTCTCTTGCAGGTCCTTTTATTTCACATTATGGATTTAGGCATAATAGGCGGGTCACATTCTCATTGGTTAACTCGACATCAAGGCACTCTTTTACAACTGTTGGTATTTTCCTTAGAGATAAGAGCATGGGGAATGTTTACCTATCTCCCCTCCCTGGGGGCAATAAGGGGGTAACCATTCCTCACACCCTCCTCTTTTACAACACTTCCACACATGCCAGAAGAAATACATGATGGAATGATAGAGATAACATTTAACACACCAATACAATCATATATTTACATTTTATTACACCAACACAGTTCCTGCTCCGGTCATACAGGGACAGCCCTGAGCAAAGGGCCCCATACTCCCGGAGCACCCCCCAAAGGACACCCCGAGGGACACGGTCAAAACCCTTCTCCAGATCCACAAAGCACATGTGGACTGGTTGGGCAAACTCCCATGAACCCTCGAGCACCCGATGGAGGGTATAGAGCTGGTCCAGTGTTCCACGACCGGGACAAAAACCACTTTGCTCCTCCTGAATCCAAGGTTCGACTATCGGTCTTATTCTCCTCTCGAGAACCTTGGAATAGACCTTACCGGGGAGGCTGAAGAGTGTGATCCCTCTGTAGTTGGAACACATCCTCCGGTCCCCCTTCTTGAACAGAGGGACCACCACCCCGTTCTGCCAGTCCAGAGGCACTGTCCCCGACCGCCACGCCACGTTGAAGAGACGTGTCAACCAAGACAGTCCTACAACATCCAGAGACTTTAGGTACTCAGGGCGGATCTCATCCACCCCCAGAGCTACTGAGGAGTTTGCCAACAACCTCAGTGACTTCAGCTTGGGTGATGGATGAGCCAGCCTCTGAGTCCCCGGTCTCTACTTCCTCTTCGGAAGAGGTGACTGAGGGATTAAGGAGGTCCTCAAAGCATTCCTTCCACCGTCCGACGACATCCCCAGTCGAGGTCAGCAGGCCTCCACCCGCACCGTAAACGGTGTTGGTGAGGCACTGCTTCCCCTTCCTGAGGTGCCGGACGGTTTGCCAGAATTTCTTTGGGGCCGACCGATAGTCCCCCTCCATGGCCTCCCCGAACTCCTCCCAGGCCCGGGTTTTTGCCTCTGCGACAGCATGAGCTGCGGCCCGCTTGGCCTGCCAATACAATACCTGTCAATGACCTCAGGAGACCTACATGCCAGAGTGGCCTGATAGGCATCCCTTACCCTTACCCGCTGTCCATGTCATGGAATTAGACATAAACCGATGCTATTCCGTAACACATCGAGAACACAATTCAACTTAGAATATGAAACGACACAGAAATATCAGACATTTGTATGGCATGCATGGGAGAAAACGCGGGGACTGATCACGCAAGCTGTGGTAAGCAGCCTGCGTGATCCTCCTGCGTCTCACCCCGTTTTTTCCCATGCTGGTTGGTTTTATTAGATATTCTGGAATAGGCGGGTCACATTTCTCATTGGTCAGCTTCACATCAAGGCACTTGGTATTTTTCCGTAGAGATAAAGCCTGCAAGGGGGGGTGCAACTCCCCCCCTGGGGCAACATTCTTTGGCCCATCTTTATGATACCTTCACAAACAAATGCTGTCACACACCCGTTCTTCTCTTAGACTAATGATGCAGATAAAATATCACTATTATGCAGATAAAATACATCACAGAAATATAATCATATATTCACATTTTATCACAGTCCACCACCGGGTTCGGGGGTTGCCGCCACGACAGGCACCGGAGACCTTGCGACCACAGCTCCGAGCAGCCGCATCAACAATGGAGGCGGAGAACATGGTCCACTCGGACTCAATGTCTCCAGCCTCCCCCTGGATATGAAGCTCTCCCGGAGGTGCGAGTTGAATACCCTACTGACAGAGGGCTCCACAAGACGTTCCCCACAGACCCTCATAATGCGCTTGGGTCTGCCAAGTCTGTCCGTCTTCCTCCTCCGCCAGCGGATCCAACTCACCACCAGGTGGTGATCAGTTGCCAGCTCTGCCCCTCTCTTCATCCGAGTGTCCAAGACACGCGGCCGGAGGACCGATGACACGACAACAAAGTCGATCATTGACCTCCGGCCTAGGGTGTCCTGGTGCCACGTGCACTGATGCACTGATGCAACCGCATTTTATACTCCTTGTGCTTGAACATAGTGTTCGTTATGGACAATCCATGGCTAGCGCAGAAGTCCAATAACTGAACACCGCTCGGGTTCAGATCGGGGAAGCCGTTCTTCCTGATCACCCCTCTCCAGGTGTCACTGTCATTGCCCACGTGGGCATTGAAGTCCCCCAGTAGAACAACGGAGTCCCCGGTCGGTGCACTGTCCAGTACCCCTCCCAAGGACTCCAAGAAGGCCGGGTACGCTGCACTGCTGTTCAGCCCGTAGGCCGCCACAACAGTGACCTGTCCCCCACCCGAAGGCAAAGGGACACGACCCTCTCGTCCACCGCGGGTGAACTCCAACACGTGGCGACTGAGCTGAGGGGCTATAAGCAAGCCCACACCAGCCCGCTGCCTCTCCCCGCGGGCAACACCAGAGAAGTGGAGCATCCAGTCCCTCTCGAGGAGATGGGTTCCAGAGCCCAAACTGTGCGTGGAGTGATATCTGGTCGATATCGCTCAACCTCCCGCACAAGCTCAAGCTCTTTCCCCCCCAGCGAGGTGACATTCCATGTCCCCAGAGTTAGTCTCTGTGTCCGGAGATCTGGTCGCCGAGGCCCCTGCCGTCGACTGCGGCCCAGATCTCTCTGCACCGGGACCTTATGGATCCTCCTGCGGGTGGTGGCCCCACGTCGCTCTTTCGAGCTGTGTAAAGGACACATATTTGCATTATCTTTTCAAAGTTAAAAGTTGTATTTCATTTGATTCGTGTATGTTTGAGTAGTCATGTATTGTCCTGTATTTGAGGCTTGAGTGTTCAGAAATGTCTTCCTCCTATTCCCGCCCGCATACCATATTTTCTGGACTTTAAGTTGCACCAGCCAAAATGCAAAAATGCATAGTAGAGAAGAAAAGAACTTATAAGTTGCACTGGAGTATAAAATGCGGTTGCAAGGTTGAAAATAACAAATAATATCACATATAAGTCGCTGCGGAGTACAAGTATATGTATATAAGTATAAATATAAGCATAAGTCGCACCCCGGCCAAAACGATGAAAAAAGGTGCGAGTTATAGTCCGGAAAATACGGTACTTGTACTTAGCTGCAACTATTTGGAAAAATTGGGCTCAGGATCACACACAAATGTTCAAATCTGCTGCTTTATACAGCGAAATGCCACTATGAAAAGGTGGTGCTACCAGCAGAGAATTAGTTCTACAGGTTTGAACGGGAAGTCAATGGAACGTTTCTATTATTACGGTAAGTAATTTAAGATCAATCTCGAACAAAATGTAAAATCAGAAATGTGTATTACTTAAAATATTATACTGTATAAAGTATAATAAAAGCATAACATGCATACTTAAAAAGTGAGTCCTCGACCATCAGTAGCTGAAGGAAATCAGATTGTTCACATTTGCACACCAACCCCGGGATAAATTATCACGTGTATTCACCCATCACTGCTTATCTGCGAGTAACTGAGTGGAGGGATGCAGTACTTCAGTGCAGCTAAAATCCTCATTTCAGTGGATCTAATTGCTCTTGGGTTGTTGTATTTCTCTTGGGAAATCCATGTCTTGTGTGCCAACCCAATCTAAGCCCCTGTGCTGGTTAAGAGGCTGGCTGAGTAGCTCCCTGGATGAGACCTGTGTGCAGATAATAATCATTTTTCAAGAGCTTTACAACAAAATAAGTTATTGATTGAATGACTGTATTATAATGCTTTTGTTGTGTGAAGGCAGTCTAGTAAGATCAGAAAAAGGGCAGTGAAGGTGCTCGGACTTTGAATCAAGCTCTACTTAATAAACACTGCATCATGTCATCATCTGGTAGACCAAAGCATTGTGGTCTTTTGCAAAGTAGACAGATTATGCAACATGCATGAACACATCTCAAAGTATGTTTTAATGAGTGAACTACATGGTTTGAAGTACTTATAATATGAACTCTTTAATAATATTTTTTTGTGTGAATTTCATACATTTGCATATAGGTTTTGTGTGGGCAGGTATTTATCACTTTGTGGGGACTAAAATCTGTATACACACTCAATTCACGAGGACCTACTTTCCTTCTGGCGACAAAAATCAGGTCCCAGAGGCGTTACTCCTTTATTATTAGATTGGTAACATGATTTAAATGGGCCAAAGTGGGTTAAGGTTAGAGTTTAGGTTAAGGTTAGGCAAGTAGAAATTAAGGGTAAGGTAAGGAATCTGTCTTTAGGTCAATGTTATGTCCCCAGAAAGTATGGAAACCCAATTTATCATTTATTTTGTCCGTGTCTGTCATATTTTCACTTGTATGTATTTGCCCTCTTCCCAATTTGATTCTGCACTCACTGCATGACCAACCATGGAGGACTAATTATATCTAATCAGGCTAATGGTTACCTCAGCTCCTCCGTGCCACTTAAACTTTCATCATGAAATACATAAAGATTTTCCTCTCACTGAGTGTTCTGTCCTTCCCCCAATTGGTCACGCTTATCTCTGCCTTGAGATAAGGGTTAAGCCAAGGCTCGAAAGTCTATTATTGTGCAGTCTATGTGCATGAGCATGTAAATATTTGCATGCTATCAGAGACCAGCCTCACTGGTGCAGGAGATAAACATGTGGAGAAGTCCTCTCACATCCAACTCAAGAGCCTGTAACTAACCCTAATCAATGCACAAGGCGGACACAAAGCAGGGCTAAAGACAAGAGGAAGTGCTGTTTAAATATCACTGATACAAAATGGCAGCCAATGCATTATCATGCAAGAGTTATCCTTTTGTACAACTTAGCCTACATGCATAATATCGGATTCATCCCAAGTGACCATTTAGGCAAATGCTGCATGCTAGTGAAGCAACATAACTCATACAAGACACAATAATGTTAACTTTGATAAACTTCTTGGTCACATTGATTCTAATATGGAAACTTCTAAAGACACACAAAGTAGACCTATGTATTATCTCAATTATATGGGGAAAGAAACAGACAATTTGTGATGTTACCCAATTAGACAAGCAATGCTCACGGCCCTATAGGTGACACAAAACATGTTCATTCATTGATCAAGGTCAGTCTTTATTGCTTTGGATAAATACTGTACATGATTCTGTACTTTTTGCTTGACCGCAGGGAGTGGATTAAGGCAGGAGTTTCCAGACCGAGATGTCTCTGAATGATGATAAAAAAGCTGATTATATCACAGTTTATTCATTAGGTTCATGTTGAAATCCCTTTATAAAATATATCTAAACAACACTTGTGGCAGCCTGTTTTTGCCTATTGAAGTAGGATTATAGCAGGCCCGGGTCTACAGGGGTACAAAAGGAAGCATTGCAACCTCATTTAACAGTGTTTGCATCCTCCTTTCAGGTGTGTTAAATAGTTACACTTAATGAAAGAGTATAATCTTTTCACCGCTTTGAAACTCGGAAGCACCCTCAGTCAGTTTGGTCTTCACACAAGCCTGGATTATAGGTACACATATATTTGGACTATTTTTTCACCTTATGTAAAAGCTGAGCCAAAAACTGTCATTATAAATTAACTACAAGGCAGTCAAAGTGAGTTCTAATCTCTGCCAGGACTTCTTATTTCTTTATAAAGACCTCTTCAAAGGAAATTCAAACGGATTTAGGTGATGTGTTGGTGACATGTTCAGTTTGAGTTGTTTTTCTTTTTCAATATGAATCTGGAATCACAATTGTTTAAAAAAAAAAGGAATTAACTGCCCTGAGTGGGCCCTCCTGCTGGGATTCCTCTGCAAGGTACTATTTAGATATAAGGGAGTCAGGTTTGAAATACAGGGCTTTGGGTAGATATTTTGATTTTTCCTCTTGTGGCCCATACATCAAGGAGGCTTGGTCCTACTGCCGTTGGAAATGGAAAAGATGGAGGATATGGTACGGCGTCTGAGAGGAAGGATGGCTGGATGGGTTAAGATCTAAAACAAAAGCCAACCATTGAAATATTGAAACTAAACATGTAGAGGAACTAGTGTTTTTTTGAGAAACTTACAAGTTAGTTATAAGAACAGAACTGAAGGACTTCTTCCTCCTCCCCCACTATTGAGGTATTGTTGGGGTTAGGGTGAGTTAATATATAAGTCATGTATTTTCAAAATCCACATGTTTAATGTCTTTGTTTTTGTTGGGATCCACAAACCATGGTTTCTGTAGAACAGGGGTGTCCAAATATATTTCACAAAGGGCTGCATTGAAACTTATATGGAGCAAAGGGCCCCAAACAACCCAACAATGTTGAAATTGTCAAATAGTTAGTCAATCGTTTCAATGAGCCTCCACACCTTTAATAAGACTTAGAATATTAATATCAAGTTGGTCTAACGTCAAAATGCTTGATCTTTTCCAATTTTACAAATTGTAAAAAAATACTAATTTTTGTTTGGACCAACAAGATCAACCAAAAGTTGGTCTGAGGGCCGCATTTGGCCCCCGCCATAGTTTGGACATGCCTGCTGTAGAATGTGGTTACATAACATGAACCAATTACTGATTGACTGAGCTTTACCTTACAAGAACTAAATCGTTACATGTTGAGCAGATTTGTGTAAAGTGACAGGCCGGGTGGTCCTGTCCTTGATCGTCATTTCACGTTCCTTCTGTCAGGCCACACTTGTCCACAGCACTGATCTATTTTTCTTCTGCTAATGCTCCTTACAGATGGAGTCTGTTGTGCCACAAAGCCCTCATCCCATGCTGAGAAGAACTGCTCCGTTTGGTGAAGGAAACTAGGCCATGGAGAGGAGGAGTTCATTTTGCTCCAGTTGTGTTCTTCTAGTCAGTTTAAAGAAGGCACATTATGTGTGTATTACACTACAGCAAGATCACTATTGAATTTGTTCTATTGTAGACCTCAACATTAATCTCATCCATCCGTCCATCCATTTTCTACCGCTTGACCCCGAAAGGGGGTCCCGGGTGACTGGAGCCTATCCCAGTGACTTCGGGCCTTAGGCGGGGTACACCCTGGACAGTGGCCAACTTGTTGCAGGGTAATCTCATACAGCTGAATGGAACTCTACCTGTTCACAGTAGCATTTCACCGTATCAAGCAGCAGATGTGTGAACATTGTTGTGCCCTATGCGTATGACTCAGAGTCTTCATTTTCAAATAAAAGCAATTAATATATTGGCAGGTAGGTTAAAACAAAAACTTTCTGAGCATTTAAGACAGGATTACTCAAAACATGCATAAATGAATCGATATACATGTAAGCTAATGAAAGAAAACCATTATAAACTCATTAAAGTAATTTTGCACAGTATGTCCCATTTAAGTGGAGAATGAGGGGACCCTAAGTAGATTGATTTGTGTAAGATGGCCAATGTTCACGTGACCAACAAGTCCAGAATGCAATTCTCAATTCTCTGAGTGATCTGAAAACGACTTGTGTGGAAATTATTTCCTCTCGAGGTCGGCAGCCCTATGTTAACTAATACAACTGGAAGGAAGATTACATTGGATGCCGGCGCTCAGGCCAACTTCAGGAAAAAGGTGAATATCCTTGCAAATGATAAGTCAGTGGTTACATTTATATAGCGCCTTTCTACCTTCAAGGCAATCAAAACCATTTACTAATTCACAGACAAATTCACACATCAGTGTAAGACACAGGTAAATTGAATAAGATGACATTTAGCTTGAACATCATCCAGTATTATGCAGGTTGCAGGTGGACTACATCAGCTTTCTGGTGGAAGGTCTGCTTGTTTCTATGGAGACGTTATTGGTTTACCTAGAATGTTCCCTAATATGGCAACAAGCCTATGCAACTCCATGGAGAGAGACTGGTGGCCCCACTAAGCCAAGGTACTGGTCAGATCTGTAGAGGCAAAACTGCTTGTTTTCCCAAGGTATTTAAAAAAACAAAAACAAAACTTTTATTGAATAAATGCAAGATACATACGCCATAGTGTGGAACATTCCAGGCAAAGAAACAATACCTCCATGGAGACAAGCAGGTGAAAGACCTCAACCAGAAAAGTCACAGTGCACGTAAAAAAATAAATAGACAGCACATTTTTGAAAATTATATTATTTATTGTGTTATTGATGTACTATTTATTGTAGTATTATATATATTTATCAAAATAAAGTTGAATAATAGTCCTGTTTCAAGGAGTTTCTAAGTGTACAGACCAGTGAGTTGGTCGGGGCTATTTCAATGAAAAGAAATGTTAATTTATTTAGTCTTTAACTGTTTATTGTGTACGTACATTTATCAGCCCTTATTTAGATTATGTGCATGATTGGAATTAATTGATGTGATGAAAGCTATGATGAAATATATTAAGTCAACAAAATGACCAGTGATGCTGAGAGAGCAGAGAACTTCAAAACCTTTTTCCGATCACAATCTGCAGTGAACTTATGCATCAAAAGGACCAACCAGCAACAGATGATGCAAGAGTGGAGCAAAGACTTCAGACATGCTTCAGCAGAACCAGAGATGACTGACGGCCACTCAGACCGTTGAAAAAGCTGGTCATGTATTTTACCATATGGAGATACACAACTGCTCATAATGCTCCACAAGAAACTCAAAATTGAAAAACATTTCAGACCCTGTAATAGATCACTTCACACAATCCCCTTTGCAACGATCAACATCAGCTTAATCACAATCAATAACAATCATTCATGCTTGGATTTATAGGCCAAAATGTAATTTAGACTTATATTTTGTCCATGGAGCTGTTGTGTATGGCAAAATGTAGACTAAAAGTTTCTCAGTTGCTCTGACTGGGCAGAGCTTAGTTTTTTTTTATTAATGTCAGTTGAAGATTTAGGACACTTCAACTAAAGTCCAACCACGGGCCAGAACTCACACAGCCATATTATATGGGAAGGATTTTGTGGCCCGCTGGCTTTATTTGACCGGACTGTGCAGCGAGAAATGGGAATGATTGGATAATGACATGTAGCTAATGGTCACATTGTCACAATAATCATATTGCTGTGATGCCATTTGTATAACCTCTATACATAAATACATTGCAAGTGTGTGAAGTCTTTACTAATCCTCTTTCCAAAGCTGAAAAAACCCATAACTCTAATCTCACATTCGCCACCTCCAAGTGCGGCCTGATCCAGTTTGCTCACAGCATTAATCTGCCTTAATTAGTTGACATATATTTAAAGGGCTTGAACTCTCTTTGTCTCTTCATTAGACATGTATTATTACCCACATATATGTTAATCAGCTGTAACCAGAGAAACGCTTGTGGTGGGCAGTGGGTGAGCAAATGACCAGGATGAAATCACTGCTGTTCCTTAAGCGGCAACGGGCCATCTCTGTGACCTCCTGACCACGCAGCAGTGCCAATCAAACTGAGAGAGCAATGCAAACTGGAAGAGAAAGCTGACGGGGGAACTTTAATAATATTGAAAAAAGATGCATAATGCAAAATGGCTGTAATATTAATACTTACAAATTTATGCTGAGGTCAATGACTATGGAAACCCTTAACTTTCAGAGGCCCTTCTAGCTCCACACAGTTTCGAAGCGTTTCATAGGAGAGTAAATCAGTACAAAGTGTAACAGGAGAAAAAAGACAAAAAAAAAACTGGCTAATTCTAATTTTGCTTGAATGAAAAATCAAGCTTGACTTTGACATAAACAATCAATAAAAGTTACCAAGATGTTTTCATATTATTTGTAACTTTCTTTTATACTGAGCTCCACGCATAGAGCTCCTGGTGTCTAAATAAAATCGGGCCAGTATCACTTTTTTAGTATTATATTATTATATGATGTGTGCGACCAGATCATGGACGATCATAACTCACATAGACAGAGTGGCAGATGATCATGTCTATGCATTCCTTAGGCACATCAGTGTTCCCCTTTTATAAATATAAAATGTGTAAATTTATAGACAAAAAACATTTAAATTACAAAATATTTGTCCTAAACCATAACATGTTTGTTGCTAGATTTTACCAAACCCAACACACACACATATATATATATATATATATATATATATATATATATATATATATATATATATATATATATATATATATATATACATATATATTGATAATGATATTTTTGTCTATAAATTTACACATTACCGTGGCAACCAGAGCTACGTCATCACCTCCGTCCCTCCAGAGTTGACTATAAACATTGAACTTCCAGACATGTTCTGGTGCTGTCATCACTCTGTTTTGATTGGATTTCACTGGCTTGACTTTTGGTTCAATCAAGTCCAAACACACTTGACTGTGTGCCGCCTCTTCACAATCTGACAACAAGCTGTAAAGATATATATCTATATATCTTTATACCTCTCTATATCTATATGTTGGATGTGCTTCATCCTTCCCCTTCTCTCCTTCAATTCAAACACAGTTAAATACAGTGTATCATGTGCGACAGAATGAAAGCAAATACCTGTTTTGTCCTGCATACATCATGGCATTGCTGGTTTATGTCACACATCAAATACTTTAATCCATAAAGCTTATTCTACCTATCAATTTCAATTTGTTTCTCAGGCATGCACATAGCAGCAGACAGTTAGTGCGTGACATCAATGTCGGCGAGTGAAGTTCACTTACATGCAGCATAAACCCACATAGATATTCTGACAGATGGTAAACAAGTGGGTCGTCTCCCCTCTTATGTACATCCACACAGCAGAGGTATGAGGAGAGGGGCAGGTTTGTTTGTGCCCTTTTCCTGTCCATCCATCATCCGGTTCACTTCATTGTATATTCTACCATAGAAAGGGATGAAAGGGTCTCCTCTGTTTTGGTTTGGTTCGTCTCAAAGAAAATATCTCCATAAGGTTAATAATCATATTTTTCTTTGTCAAAGAGGTAAGGTTTGTTTATTTAGTTTGCTAGAACCTCAAAATAATGGTTTGACAGTAATAACATTAAGTAAAAAAGGTGTTGAAGTTTTAATCACATGACAGACCTGACAGTGTAGGTCTGAAACTTCACAACTGGGATTAAAGCATGTACATATACTTGTATATATATAGTGCATTACATAATCTGAGGTTCAGTTTTTACATTTCTATAAAACCACCTTGTTATTTTGGATTATGGTTTGACATTTGATACTGAAGCGCACATTTTCAGCACTATAAAAAACTTGTCTACGCAGTAACAAATAGATAGTTGAATGTAACATAACACACATACATCTCAATTTATGTTTCCTTAGTTAGTGTTAAAAACTACACACAAAATAGTGAAAAAATGCGTTGTATTAATTAGCACAACTAAGGCATCCTGTCATAATCCAATCTGTTCCGTGTAGTCGTAAAATGAACTCAAGCCCAGATAAATCATATTGTATTTGCACATTTTTTTCTATTAAGCACCTCCTCCAAAGACTCACTTTAAACCAGTGTTATGCACAGGAGGATGACCCAAGTAACCAGTTTTGAGAAACAGTGCTAAAACAATAATTAAACAAAATTAACAATAGCTGGTTGACACATTCCACCAAGATATGGGGTAAATTCCCTAAGAGGCCTTTTGGCTTTTGAGAGGTTGCAGAGGATTGGAAAAATGTATACAATGCAGAGGGAATGCATAATTCCCTGATAAAGCATACCTTAGCCCTACCATTACTAATGACATTCATTTGACGCTCATAGCGCTTTTTTTATTAGGTTCGTGCTTTGGGCTACTGCACCACTTCAAGTCAAGTCAACCATTAATTATTTTCATTCAAATTAAATTACAGCAGAAAAACACAGCTCAAATGATGTAACTGGATTGACTGATTCATAAATATATGCATGCCCTACCGCTGATCTCTTCATCTGGAGAGGCCCATTGAACACGACGCTGATGACAAATGGACTCATTCACATGTAGCCGGGCTGCGCCTGTCACCAGTCCCAGTGGAGAGAGGTATGTGTCATGGGGCCAGGTGTTCATACCTCTCCAAGCAACACGTGCTCTCCCTTCCGCAAAAAAGGCAATCTATTGTCATTTTAGGTCTCTTTCACTCCACGTTCTATTGGGTACTGTGCAGTAACTCAAAAAGCAAAGGTTAGATTTAGATGAAAATAGTTTTTTTCAGTCATTGCAGTGACTAGAAGGGGTGTCAAAAAGTGTTAGATACTGAAAAATATTAAAATGGTCTTGATCTTTATGAGAAACAGTATAATAGTAGACCATGTAGTATTATTATAGAAACTACTAATATTTTGTTCTGAAAAGTGTATCATATTATAAAAAGAAGTGTTTTTATTATCTTTGCGCCTTTAGTCAAGATGAGTTGCTTTAGCAAGTACAATCAACACTGCATATTTATTTAAAGGTGGTATGGACGATTTTTTTCAGCAAATTTTTTATCATATTTTCTCGTGGCGTGGATAAATCATTTGTCCTGCCACGTATCAATCATAAAACGCACCTACCGCTCACCTGCAGCCGCGTCAGGCTCGTCCCCACGTTTCCGCGTACCTAAGCGCATCGATCTATGATAATATAGTTCCCTCAGTGTACGGGGCAAAATGAAGACGAAGAAAGACAGTTCGAGCTGACTCAGAAGTGGACGGAAATCTACGGGAGACGAGAGATGCGATGCGCTCCGTTGCGCTAATAAACAAACGCACGTGTGTGTTGTATCAGTCCGCACGGGGGAGTGCGCATGCGCACTTCCGCCTGCGTTCTCAAATCGCCGAAAAATCGTCCATACCGCCTTTAATATCAACAGCATCTCAATAAAATGGTGTACAGATCCAGGTTGTAAAAAAAATATATAAGCAAAAAAGAAAAGCTGTAAAAAATATATATAAATAACCATAATTTAATCACTCACTGCAATGTTCACTTTCTGATCTACAAATGTAAATTCAACTGTATTTTTTCTATCTTAAAGCCTATTTTTAATTTTTATCCTATAGCAGATTTAAATTGTTTGAACTAATTAATTAATCTAAACTAAAACAATAAACTAGACACTAATTTGAACAGATACTGAAAAAAGTAGGACAAAATTTGAGCTTCCCTGATTAGTTTTAAAAAGGTCTTTTTAGAGCTATAAGACCAAACGGCAACTACCGTATTTTCCGCACTATAGGGCACACTTAAAAGCCTTTAATTTTCTCAAAAAACTACAGTGCGCCATAAAATCCAGTGTGCCTTATATGTGGATTCATTCTGGTTGTGCTTACTGACCTAGAAGCGGTTTTATGTGGTACACGTTTTGTTTCGCTTGATGCACCTTTTGTCCAAGTGCGCCTTATATATGAAACATTATTGAAATTAGACCATCCTTATAGTGCGGAAAATACGGTACAATATGTTTGAAACTAACATATTATAGTATTTTCCGCACTATAAGGATGGTCTGCTTTAATCATCCTTGGAGTATCAAAATAATTTAACATTATTTTTTATAATCTTTCAAAAGTATTTTCTGGGCCTGTAGGGTTTATTAGACAGTAGAGTACAGCGTGAAAGGGGGATGAGTGCTATCCACTTGACTACGTGCAGCACAAATATAACACTTTTAAACACTACCACAGATAGTAAGCTTCACATCTTGATTAGTTTCATGATCTAATAAAATATAGATGTGAATGCATAAATCAGCATTGTGGTCAGTATTAAAATAGGCTTTGTTGAAAAGCTAAACACTGAATTGTGTTCTCTCACAACCATCCCTTATCTTTTTTCACACCACATCTGTTTCCTGCTCTGACACTTACTTTTCATTGCTAATACATTTTTATTCCATACAGTCACGCATTTGAAGATGTGTAAAACTATGTGTGCAATAGTACAGATAAAGCGAAGCAGGGAGGCATTTAATCTCTTTTTATTTAACACACTGCAGTAATGTTTTGTCCACCACAGAACAGCCCACTGCTCACTTCACAATCGCCTTTATGTGTAAGACCATGGCGCCAACACTCGGGCTCTAAATCACATTTAGCTTTGCCAATAAACTGCCAGTCTGTTTTAAAATAACAGGTATGTTTTCCACTCATCATCTAAATGTGAATGTTTTAATTCTAATGACTGCACATTCAGCACAAATGTCTCCACATCAACACATTATATGACAATCTTTTAAATGGTCCAAATGAAAGAAGGACCAATACCACCCTTTTCCAGTGATTTGCGCATGCACCAGCGGCAACGGTAACGATGAAGACTTTGAAGACTCATGAAGGGGGGCCTCGGGCTCAAGTGTCCCACTCCGGGATCAATCCATTTGACTTAAGGGCCAATTTGGAAGGCTGAGAGCTTCCTGGGCATTGATCTGAAAAATTACCCTGAATGTTTGCCAATGAGTGTGTTCTACATGACACATCCATGTCCATGTTTTTGTGCTGTTTAACACCATGTAAGGAATAATACTGTTCATAAAGAAGCCCTGTTTTGTGTATTTTATTGCACACTTTGCTAGTTTTGGTCCCGTGATCAATAATTCCGGAAGTGTCTTTCTCAGCAGCTCAGGATCTTGATGAAGGCTCGTCTGAACTCGATGTTGAAGGTGGTGTAGATGACTGGGTTGAGGGCGCTGTTGACGTAGCCCAGCCAGGTGAAGGCGCTGTAGAGCGTGGGCGGGACCCAGCAAGTCGGGCAATGAGTATTCAAGATGTGTGTCACAAAGAAAGGCAACCAGCAGATGAGAAACACCCCTGTAGACAGAGAGAGGCAGAAAACAACCATGAAACTAAAAAGTACTTTACTTTACTAAAATATTATCTGAAAACCACACTGAATGACAGGGCAGACTGGTTATCTTGCTTTAAATAAGTGATGTTACAAAACAAAAAGTCTCTATTATACTTTTGTCCGAGCAATTATTATTTCAATTGTCATCATAAAAACCTCTTTAAACATGAAGATACACGAGGAAATCTATAAATGTGGTATGAAGCTTATGGTCAGACATTTAAATCCAATTTGGGCCCACACGGGGGCCACGCAGCAGTCCGAGTGATTGTGTGCGCTCAGATGTGGAGGCTGATCACATACGACTGACTTGGAATCTAATTGAGTGCGTGACACTTTGACCTCAGAGTTACAGCTTGATCTGTAAGTACTGCACTACAGGCCCCTTACATAAGCACTCACTAACCTAATCATACTTTTAACATTTCAGTATCATGGACATTTATTTATTTAACCATTGTTTTGTAAGCATTCTACAAAAAATACATAAGTTGGTTGAGCTTTAGAGCCCATATTTAAGTTAGTTGTATAGATTACAGCTGGATTTTAGAATCATATTTTACACATTTGTACATTGCAAGACATGAAAAGTTCTGTAATTCCAGGTCAAATAATTTCTGAACATTGTTTTAGGCTTACAGTATGTATTTATATATTCATTTATATATATTTGTTTGTTTGAGTGTCTGGACAATGCCTTCTGCTCATACACTGAGCATAAGTCTGTTAGTATTTATATTACATTGAATTATATTTGGTGGGAGTTAATTGACAAGCACAGTGCAAGTGTACTTCTATGATAAGTCAAGTGTATTGCGTTAATGTTGAAGCAAAGTACTGCATGAAAGACCTAAAATAAAAAGCCATCAAGCTTACTGTTTGGAAACAAATGCAGTTTGTTAAAGGTTTGTGTTTTTCTAATTAGTAGCCCATTTTGTTTTGTGGGATAGTAACAAAAATTCCATCCAAAATACAGGAACAATTAACTTAAGGAACAAAGAAGAAAGAAACGTTTAAGAAATAATTAAGTACAGGTAAATTAGATGAGCTTTGTTTACATGAATAGATGGGGACTTAGACTTGGACTGGAGCCGCACTTAAGTCCCTTATTTTAGAAACTTGCGACTTGACATGGACTCGTGCCCTTAGGGACTCTGACTTGACTCAAACTCGTGATTTGGGACTTGTGAACATTACAAATCTTACCTCTTTTGCCTCATTTCTCCCTGGCTCCCAGGCTGAAGTGCTCTGATTTGTCACATCTCAGCTTTGTGCACTATTCTCATTGGTTTATCTGCCACATGTCCCACCTCCTCTGTGCTCTGTTTGGCTGTTTCTTGTGCAGCAGCGCGAGTTAGTTGTCATTGGGATAACGGGGTGCGATATTCAAACTGTATCAAAACTAAAAGGAATGAGAGGAAAATATGTGCAAGCAAATACGTACAAGCTCTGTACTTGAGTCAAAAACTGCAGAGTATGAGCACTACAGCAAGAACGAAGAAACAAGCATTTCAAAAGTGAAATCGAAGTTACCTAATGTAACTGTAGTTCTTTGAGTATGTGCACAGCGCTCAGCGGGTCTTGCTATTGGCTAGTCTTCTCGCTGAGAAAAAAAATATCCATCTGCTCCCATCATCTGACCCTATAGAAGCCTGTGTATTTGTGGTAGTGCAGGGCCACCGTACTGGCCCACAGAAGCTACGCTGGGTGGCCAATGGAAAGTGCACTGTTATGGCCCCTGGAAAGCCGCACAGAGTATTGGCTTGCAGGAGGGTGCAGGCCACTGTACAGGCTTATGGAAACAGCCCTGCAATAGTCCGTGGAAAGTTGCTCAGGGCCAACAAAAAGCCGTACAGGGCCAAGGTGCAGGTCACCGCACTGGCCCACAGAAAGCCGCACAGGGCCATCATACTGGCCAGTGGAGAGCTGCACTGGAGACCCCTGAAAAGCAGAGTTATAATGCCCTGTTTAAGGCTGCTAGGGCACAGCACTGTACTAGCCCACAGAAGTTATGCTGGGTGGCAGTGGAAGCAGCACTGTACTGCCCCATGGAAAGCCGCTCAGGGTCACTGTACCATCCCACAGAAGCCATGCTGGGTGGCCCTTGGGAAGCAACATTGTAATGGCCCATGGCTCAAGATCCACGGTAAGCCACAAAGTCGCGGAAGTTGCGTAGGGCCCCCGTACTACCTTGCAGAAAGGGTGCAGGTGGTCCATGGAAACATTGACAACACAGGACAGCTTGTGGAAGGACACGCTATATACCACTATACCAGCTCACAGAAGCCACAATGAGTTGCCTGAAGAGGTAGACCTGTGGATTCAAATAAATTCTCTTCTCATCTTCAGTGAAAAATTCTCAAGGTGCTGAGGTGAAAAGGGGGTAAGGCAGAGTCTGGAAGTGGACTAGCCAATAGCGAAGCCCGTAGAGGACATAGCACATACAACATAGAATCACATATAACCAAGACATCCGCTTATCACTTACTACCGGTAATAATGATTTAGTCCTGGAGCACAAGAGCCTGGAGGTGACATGCACAGGACACTGCATATACTACTGGCTGAAGATGGAGCCTCATCCACAGAATCACAATGATCAATCCAGGCGCTGAACTGTGAGTATACAGAAAAAATGCAAGTGCTATTTGTGGCCGGTATTATTTCTGCCGCAAAACGATTATGTAAATGAGAATATTCAGTGAGTCCAAATATTGCGTGTCTTTGCTCCTTGAGTGCCTGCGAGAGCCACGTATTGAAAAGTTATTATGGCTGATTTCAATATTTTTAAACCGTTGAAATACAAATACTAACGTTTGCCCCTAATTCCCTTATTTTGCTTTCTTTTTAAAATATTTTTTGGCCCGAAGGCTTTATTAGACAGGAAAGGTGGGACATACAGTACACTGTCGGAGTTGGGATTCAAACTCACGACATTGCGGCCGGCTGCACTTGGCATAGTACCTGTGCTGTGCCTTAACCACTCGACCTACGGGCAGTACTCCAAAAATGTTTCATTAAATATGTTAGTGAGAGAGATTATTAATAGTAATAACTAATAACAATTAATAGTTGAACATTTGAAATCTGTAACGTTCTATATAACATCTCAAACATCTTCTATAACAGGGACCTGTGAAAACTTTTAACAGTAGGTTAACCAGTGCCAGTGAATCGAGCAGAGAATATTTTCACTCGGGCTATGAAACGGGATGATGATCACAGCAATACACGTAGGAAAACATGCACACTTGTTGCACCTCATAATCATTACATCATACGCAGAAATTGAAGCAAGCCTACATTGGCTTTGGGCGGACAGCTGCTAGGGAATGCTCCGGTTCAGTGGAATACCGTCAGTGGGAGGCAGGGCCAACACATTATAATTTGATGTGGGTCCTTTTAGATCCTTTTCGATCACAACCAAAAGTAGCATTGGAGCCCAAATTACAGCAGCTATTTTTATTTATTTATTTATTTAAAGGCGCAATGGACGATTTTTCGGCGATTTGAGAACGCAGGCGGAAGTGCGCACCCGTGCGGACTGATACAACACACACGTGCGTTTGTTTATTAGCGCAACGGATCGCATCGCATCTCTCGTCTCCCGTAGATTTCAGTCTACTTCTGAGACAGCTCGAACTGTCTTTCTCCGTCTTGAAGGTGGAATGGACGATTTTTTTCAGCAATTTTTTTTAATCATATTTCCTCGTGGATAAATCATTCGTCCTGCCACGTATCAATCATAAAACGCACCTACCGCTCACCTGCAGCCGCGTGCGGTTCGTCCCCACGTTTCCGCGTGCCTAAGCGCATGGATCTATCATAATATAGTTCCCTCAGAGTACGGGGCAAAATGAAGACGGAGAAAGACAGTTCGAGCTGACGCAGAAGTGGACAGAAATCTACGGGAGACGAGAGATGCGATGCGATCCGTTGCGCTAATAAACAAACGCACGTGTGTGTTGTATCAGTCCGCACGGGGGAGTGCGCATGCGCACTTCCGCCTGCGTTCTCAAATCGCCTAAAAATCTTCCATTGCGCCTTTAATTTTGTCCCGTACACTGAGGGAACTATATTGTGATAGATCAATGCGCTTAGACACGAGGAAACGTGGGGACGAGCCACACGCGGCTGCAGGTGAGCAGTAGGTGCGTTTTATGATTGATACGTGGCAAGACTAATCGACAGTCCACGCCACAAGGAAATAAGATTCAGATTTGGGTCAAAAAAATCGTCCATTCAACCTTTAATTAGAGCCCCATTAGCTTCGACAAGTGGTCGGTAGTCTTGCTGGGGTCCATTCGGCATAAAATTTAATTTTTTATAGAACATTATATCATACTTCCCAGCTGATCTACCATGCCAGGGGGAAGATAACGCATAAAAAAGCAGGAGATTGCCCCCCTAAGAGGGAGATTTCAAAAGATAAAAACGAACGAAAACACCAAAGTGCGAACCATATGACTTGCAGGATGCATATCTGTCCCCGTTTTCACTCCTCTATATGTTTCTGTATTGAACAGACCATAGAGTTTTGAACCTGTATTTCTTTTTTTTGGTTGATTTGTCATTGTCTGCGCCACTAGTTTTGCCAACGCTCACGTCGTTCATCATCATGGTGTTGATTTCATATTAAATCAGACCATCTGTTACATGTCCAACCAGGAAGTAAATATAATTGTATTTTACTGAAATGTGTAGTCTTTCATGTCCAATGCACTTTCACATCAAACACAGGGAAGATAAGTCCCTCACAGATCATACCATGTGACATTGATGCAGTGGACAGGGCTGAAAAGCAGGTGAGAAACCCATTTTCTGCACACCAGTATGTTCCCTGACACTGTAATGCGATCAGACACCTTTGATGAGGCTTTGGAGAGGCAGATGTGAGCGGGGTCGCAACTAAGTGGACCTGGCTCGCTATGGACCCGGTGCTAATTGGAGCGTGTGGAAGCCGTGTCAGAAAACTCACAAGCAACCTGCAGAAAGCGCGACACCGATGACATTTCTGCTCGATTTACTCAGGGTTCGTCAAATAAGCCCCAAATGCACAAATGGCCAATGTTATGAAGTCCTGGGTAGTGAGTATTACAGGTGAATAGTTTCAGAGAGCACAGGGTTGCCAAGTTATTACATTTTAATTAGATTTTAAATTATTTCTATTCCACAAGGTTTTTGTTGACAATGAGTTAGAAGAGGTCAATAAATGCTGTCTTTCTCTCAGTAAAACTAACTCGCCTTTTTTCTTTTATCACTATACCTTGTGTTTAAAGGTTACACACACATACACACATGTGCGCGCACGCACACACACACACACACATGTGCGCGCACACACACACACACACACACATGTGCGCGCGCGCACACACACACACACACACACACACACCAGGTCAATTATTTTCTTCAAGCCTGCAATTATTGACAATAGACAGCAATTGTACTGAAAAAAAGGACAGGCGAGCATTAAAAACTGTTCGATTTCTTCTGCAGACTAGAACTTTATGGTAGGAGCAGTTTGCTCTGATTCTGAATTTGACCTCCTTTTTTGGAAGTAGGAATTTTAAGTTTATATGTGTCTGGCTTATCTATTTGCGCTTCTTGCTGTATATATAAGTTTTCATTTTCTAAATGTTGGAAAGGTAGACTTCATGCTTTTTCTGTTGTGTGGCACTCACCTAGTACTATAGCCAGCATCTGTGTGGCTTTCTTCTCCCTGGCGTGCATGCTCCTGAAGCGCGCGCTGTTGAAGTGGGACGTGGCTTTCAGGGCGGTGTGTGTGCGCCCATTGGACAGGTCCTTTACCTCACAGCTCATGCGCATCGAAGGCCTGTTGTTGGGAATGCTTTCGTCCACCTCTGCCTCTTCGTCCTCATGCTCCCGCTCGAGATCCAGCTCAGTCCGGCCACATGACGCGTGACTGATGCTGCAGTAGTTCTGAGTGTCCACTGGGGGCAGCATAGAGTTCTCTACTGGCCCGGTTTTGGGACGTTTGCGCCACAGACATCCTGAGAGCAGACTGGGTTTTGATGGAGGTGCTGCACTTTGCTGTCAAAACAAACCAAATATGAATTTATTATTGTCACAAGGCAGCTGCTGTTAGCAAAGTAAACAATCAAACACTCAAAATATGATTGGCAGTCCAATGTAAGCATCACCAATCTCACCCTCTAAGTTTCACCTGTGGAATTGCACTAATGTCACTGTCTATTCTTGTAACTGCTGCTGGTTGCTGGACCATTACACTCATTCTTCTTTACTGCCATTCTGTGGCTGTAATTGCATGTTTTCCTTGTAAATGCTTTAATAGGCATTGCTTTTTTATTCCAGAGATCATCAAATAAATAAACTATAAAAATCAGAATCATAAAAATGGCCGTAAATCCTACATAGCACACCCTTAAGGAGGATTCAGACAAGGATGCAGGTTGAAAACCAACTTTCAATAACAAGAAAAAGGGAGCGCATTGAATCACATTGTCAAAATAACAAATGGCTAAATCAGGACTCTTAAACGGGCCACTAACCGCTGCTTGAATTGCCATTGGCAGTATTATTAAAAGCCTGCAATTAAACGTTATCGCCCTTTTTATGCTCGTTTTCCTTTAGTCACAGGTCAAAATTGTAGCACTAAAGCAGGCACAACTGACAGCTCTTCTTGGTTATTCTTCACAGTTCTGTTAAGTCATTCAGAGCCATGTTATGTCTTTAGTTAATTGTATGTTTGGATACCAGTGATTGCTCAGCTTTCATTCCTCTTCTATAAATATTCCCTGTGTCTGTATGGGGAATGCTACGAAAGTACACGGTGAACAAGTCAAAATGTTACAAAGTATTTCCATTACCTCTCATAGGTGCAGCTGGGAAAACCAATGTAAAGAATCAAGCCTCACTGCGCAGTTAGTTTTCAGTACAAAGGAGGAGACAGACGTTCGCCTCAAAATGCTATGCATCACCTTAACGGCTTATTCTAGATCTAATTACTTTTTTCCTGTGAAGTAATTACTCGCTACACTATGATTCTACATATTTCACTATGTTTAATTGTTTTATTCTAACATTATTTGCAGCCACTTATGCCCACGCATACATCTTCATAATCCCCTCAGCACTCATATTATTCTTTATTGTCTTTGATGGAAAAGTACAGTTCTATCTCGATCTGTAGAGGCTGCTGCGCTCACATGACATCACACTATTCTCTATAGTCTGTCAGTATACATCACTATAATTACTCTTTTAGCTTCAGAAAGTGGGACCAAAGACATGATAGTTGTCATCTGAATGCACTTTAAGCCCCCCTTAGATACAAAATGTATCAGTATACTTCTTTCAAAAACTGTAAATACCCCAAAGAGTGACCATCTGAAATGATGATTGTGAGGTTTTTTTTTGCCTTATTTATTCCGTCACCTATAGACTTGCTGTTTGCTTGATGGATTACCAGGTGACACAAGGCTAGCCAGGCATTGCAATCCCCATTTTGTGCACCTTTTCTCGGACCCTTGAGCCAAGACCACCCTTCAGGAACAAAAACCAGAGGCAAAAGAAAGTACACGCAAGACGTTACAAACAGCACAGCCTTGCCAGAAGTCAATGCACAGGTTAGTCAAGCATTAGACAACTATGCAGCAAAACTAGAGCAGAGAAAGTGAAAACCCAGGAGCACAACTGTGATGTGGGATGCAGCAGATGAATATATAGCACGTACCACTTTAATCCTGATAGGTGACAGGTCCTGCTTGGCCTTGGGAGTCTCCTCCTTTAGACAGGTCTCCTAAGGGACGGCACACAGGTTCAACATGGAAATGAATTTTACAGAAGAATGAACAGCTCTTCCACAGTCCGGTCTGTTTACAGGTATGCAGGGCTATATTTGTCCCCGTGTGTTTAAAGGAGATGCATAAATATGTAGCCGGCTGACACATGTGGAATGGGTCACAGTAAAAGCCTGTAGTAAAATCAAGGTCTACAATAAAATGCTGAAGTTGGGGGAGGTGGATTTTTATCATGCTGAGAGGTATAGAGAAGCATATGTCACATTATATGATCAGGACCAGTGATTCTTCTGGTTCTGCTTTTGTGTTTGGTGTGGTGTTCAAATTTACATAATTCTATTGGTATAAATGTACAGTATGAATAAAAACAATGTAAAGCCTTCTGCTTTTAATGTTTTAATCCTCCATCTCTTCTGACTCATATGATTTAAACCTATACTGTTGCAAATAGTGTCTTTTTATGTAGATTTGGGTAATATCAATTCACATGGGATTATGTTTTAACTGCAGATTAGTACTAAACATTGTGATGCCAGTGCCTAGTTCTTTGCTCCCAGAGGTTTGGATTTCCAGGGGAGGAACAAGTCCAAGAAGAGGAAGACATATATATTCAGGGCAACGTAACGCTGTCTCTTTTAGAAGCAATACAGCTAGTAATGGTAGTATTTTCAATTTGTCTATTGCTGTCATCAAAATTACCTAAAAGTGGATTTTGGGAAGTCTATTTTAAACTTCATGACCATTGAATTTTGGCAGCGCTTTCACCAGTTTCAATATTTTCATTTAAAAAAACAAATTGAAAGTAATGACTCAATAGGCTGCAAATGTTGCACATTCCCCTTTTTTCCCCGTTCAGTAATATAATTTAATTAAAGTGTCAGTTCTTCATTGAAAAAGCTGAGCGCCTTTATCTGCAGAAATACAACATTTTAAATGCCTAATTGTGCACTTTCAATTAAGCACTTTTCATAAAACCTGCATTCAATTCATACCAAGCATAGCACTATTCACTCAAAAATATATATATAAAAAATTAGTTAATTCAATTCTAGTGTCTCATAATGGAAACAAGGTCTGGTGTCTTGCCGAAGGACACATCAGTAGAGTGAAGTAGGAGTGCGCCTCTTTTACAACCTTAAGAGATCAATGAACCATTGGAGAAATAGTTACAGTTTAGATTAATGTTTTTGAGATTCAAAAGATTATTCTGTTGGTGCTGTGACACAAGACAAAGAAAAATCCCGTCTGTAAAGTAAATAATAATAATACAATTTAGGACAGTAACATTACAATGGCTGACTCGCATTTCATCTTAAATTAAGTCACATTTCTTTGTGCAAATGTTTCTTATACTGGCTTACATTATGACTGAACTCTATTCCTTCAAGGCTTGGCTCCCTCCTATGTGTGCCTCCTTCACTCACGGTTGCCTCCCCAAACTGTCTAAACCAAAACCAATTATATGTAACCTGCAAAAATCCTCGCCTTTGACTGTGAATTTATGTGCGACCAAGTGTAAAAACAAAATAACACGGGGGGAGAAAAATCTGAGGTCTATTATGGAAAAAGCTCAAAGGGAAGCTGTTTTTGTTACTTATCGACTATTATAGTGTCATTTTAAAATAGGAAGATGATACCGATGTTAGCCTCAGGAAAAATACATTAATTTCTGTGATGGATGGATCTGGGGCAACATTAAGATTGACACATGTAAGAAGTATCACGACTAAGAATGCATTGTAATGAGTCCGCTAGCACCCTTACGCTGAGCCTAAATATAACGCTTCAAATGCAACTTTGGAGTTTGTGAGATCAAATGAAACGTCAATGTTTATAGTCTACAGACCCAAACTCTGCCCTATTTGTTTGTTATGTATTTACCAAATAGGTGCACTCAAAATCACAGCTGCGACAACCTTTTGGAGTTGTCAATTCTCCACAGATTGATGCCCCCGGGGATCTTTTTAAGTTAGACGCTTACAAAATGCCTACGCTCTACCACCATTTGATCCTGTGTTTTGCTTTATTACTATGAATACATGCACCTCGAGTGCACGACGCTGGAGAAGCCAAGCAGAACGCTTACATTTGCAGGTGAGTGACAATTTTCACTTTATTACCATCACCCCTCATATAATATATACAGAAAATTTGAAGAAGTTATTCAAGGTCAGCCATTATTCATTTTTTACTACTCTATTATATTTATTAGTGGATCATATGAGCACCATAAATCACATAGCGCTTAATGATCTTCTCACTTCAATTAACGAAAAGTGTTATTGAGAACACTAATTTGTCTTACATGTTTATTTGACAGTGTGACACAAATAACATGTGCAAGGTTATTATGGAAGAGGCCAGATGTGGTGTTCAGCTGTGAATCACATATAAACTTACTGCTGCTTGTTGTAATGGCTAAACTAACACTGAATAAACAGTCAGCTGCTGCCTGAAAGGGAGTATTCACTACAGCCCCATTCATATGCATTTAAATAAGGATGACTTAATGAAAATATAATTGATATGGATGCACTCTTCAACACACTGAATGAATAACAACCCAGCAAAAGCAAGAGCAATTTATTTCGGGTTTTTACTTTGTCCTCATCTGACCAAATGTGACCTGCATAATATTCAAATTATAAGTAATATCCAAAATGACAGAAAAATGCACTGGTGCTGAAACTGACCAACTGACCATTATTTGTCATTAATATTCTTTCTGTGAAGAGCAACAGAAGCTTGGGTTCATCAGGTGTGACAATTGCAATGAGCTACTCCGCTAAAAGTCTAGTGTAAAAGTCAGATAAGCATCAAATCACTACCGTTTGGGGCACATCATTTCCTGGTAAACAGTTTAATCTCTGCTATTGATTCTTCCTTTTCGTGGTATTCATCACCTACCTCTTAGCCAACAGTTCCTTTACTAACTCACATCTAAGTCTGTATAGTATTTACCCAAAACAATTAGTACACTGGGCTTTGAGCCTTTCTTAAATATACTTTTTAAAGGAATATAAACTGATGCGAGTCGGTTTATGTTGGCAGATCCACAGTGTTTCTCAAACTGTGGTACGCAAGCTTCTTCTGGTGGTACACGGACACCTCTTCAGTTCTAGTGTTTACTTCATTTAGAATACATTTTATTCTTTACTCTTTTCATTGAGTAATATCTTAAAACTATTGTGGCAATGGTGTATTCCTTCTTAAGACCTGGTTAAGCTCAACAATGTGCCCACCTTGAAGCCCACTGAGGTTCAGGACGCTAAATTCTCATTCATTTATCCCATAGACTGACCAGTGTGCTAACTGTTCATGATTGAATTATGTGTTCTATGCTCATTAGTTGCCACTTAATAGATTAGCCCCCAGCAAGCTTTCAAACATTTAATGTTATTTTGTCTTCAACAGTCTACGTGAACTGGCAGATTAGTTTACTATTGCATCATATTTGTATCTAAACCTATGTGATGTTTTAATATTGAGACATGATGTTTTTAATGCTTCAGTCCTCTGATACTCTCATACTGACCAATGACTTTATAAATAGATCTTGCTTACAACAGATGGTGGAACAGAGCCGGACTGGACCTTCCCGAAGGCAATTCTCTTCCGGCGCATCCTGAGGAACACATAGATGCGGATGTAGACCAGCAGGGTGACGATGAACGGCAGGTAGAAGGACACCACGGATGAGTAGATGACAAAGTCAGGGTTGGAGATGGAGCACACCATAGGGTCATCTGAAATTTATGCAAAACAACAGCTATGACACAGTCCATAAGTGTAATTAATGTAAACAAAAGACGACCTATGACCTTGGACTATGCCCTTGCAAATCACCTTTCCAGTCCTAAAGTGCACCACACAGCACAGATGGAGCCATGATTGATTTTATAATAAGCACACTGTAAATTCAAGATAAGCTCGCTTCGACGTTATTATAATAATGTACGGACCAATTTCTCAGTCCTGATTCGGAGTTAAATGGCTATCAGCCCCGGGCTAATTATACTGGAAATTTTAAAAGAAGGCAGTGAGTCTTATAACCGTGTCAGAGGCATGAACAAATGATTTGCTAAAATCCCTAGATGTTGGTCTGGATCAATATCATATACACCACTACACACTAAGATAGAAATGAAGATGGACAGACACTGGGCTATTTCTGGCATCAACCTTCTGCCAATAAACAGTGTTGCTTTGTGTATCTTTGCCCTGTCACATGACCACATTTTACCAAACCATTCTGCTAAATTACAGTGACGGGGTTGGACTTCAAAAGGGCCACATAGTGCCCCCCGCTGTCACATATAATGGCAGAGCAAATGCTGGAATTTGCAATCAAGTTCCTTTGTCTTGCATTGATTGTTAGTCTACTACTAGACCAAGTACAACACGCTTAGCCCTGTGTAATTCTGTGATTGTGGAAGTGCAGTAATTTCAAACAGGAAATATCCACTGGTCTGTAAGCCGTCTGTGGCTCCAATCCATGAATCTATTAAAAAATCTGGATAGGGTATTTCTAGCTTAAGTGAGATGGACTTGTGACCAGTGACAGTTCATTGGAACGGCAGCAAAAAAATCCCCCACAGTCCAGTAAGCATTTTTCCTATAGAGCGCAATGTAAAAAACAACTGTGTTCTGCTGACAAGCCGCCTACAGCTTTAACAAAGGTCGGATTTTGTGGCAATTTTGATGAAAATTCTTCAGTTTTCTTTAAAACTGATTATTAATCTTTAGTTCCGGGTTGCACCGCTCCAGCAGCTCTCGCTCTGATTGGTCAGCGCGGTCATGTGGTATGCGAGCCTGTGCTCCATGCACACACTTGTGTGAAAGAAGAGCACTACTGCGCATGGTCAGTGGACTGATAACTACCAGATGTAGCTAGCCGCTAAAGGCTAAATCGGCGACATGCGCTAATCGCTAATGAGTGGCGCCATTGTCTTAAAATGGCGGCCATTAGGGCATGTGATCTGAGAGGGCTAATAACAGTCTTGTGACAAGCTGCACACACAGATCTCAGTGTGCGACCGACAAAATGCTTTCATAGAACCACAATTTGTATCAGAGTAAAACTGCAACAAATATATTTAAACTGGTGTTAACTGGTTTCTTTAGTGTGGACGTGGCATTCACGCTTCCTGCCTTGGAATACAATGTGTGTTTCCTGTATTGTATTCCTGAGGGACAGTGCACACTTATAAACTAAATAAATAATCATGATTGGACTAAAGACATCTCAAGTTCTTCTTTCTTTATTCTTCAAATCGTTCAGTAGAAAATCTTTTTGGAACGTATAGATGTTACATCCATAATGAATACTGTGAATTTACACATGGTGCAGCGGTGAACAACCACTGTGAGGCTTCAGCTCGTGGTACGTTTATGCATGTGCTGACACATGATTGTCACCAAGAAAGCAAATTACCGGTAGGTTATAGTCTACCATATTATGTTGTTCCTGTGTAGGTGGAGTGTTCTGTTGTTCAAATTGACTTGAATAATAATAATTAATGAT
Organism: Eucyclogobius newberryi; assembly: GCF_026437365.1. Classification (NCBI taxonomy): domain Eukaryota; kingdom Metazoa; phylum Chordata; class Actinopteri; order Gobiiformes; family Gobiidae; genus Eucyclogobius; species Eucyclogobius newberryi. The sequence continues at coordinate 18,593,386 of NW_027315812.1, forward strand.
TAATAATGAATAATAACATTTGGCTTGAATATATTGTTTCAGTTAAATAGTGATCCTATGAAAGCATTTTGTCGCCCGTACACTGAGGCCTGTGTGTGCGCCTGGAAGCACTGCTTTTGGTGCGATCGCTCTGGCAGATCACATAAGATAGGGCCCTGGGGCCCACTGTCATCCAATTAAGCAACAAAACAATCACACAGGAGAATACTTACTGTCTGTTCTTGACCAGTTAACTTAAGTTGGATTTTTGTGAAAAAATACGGCTTCAACATTTAAATAGCCAACTATAATATTGTTTTCCACTTCAGCATCTACAATGCTGAAGCTGGACCTCACCAATCTGAAAGATCTAAAAACTGCTTGTTATTCTAGAGCAGTGTCTGTGCAGTCTGACCACAGGATGCTACCAAAAGTAAGGGCCAGGTCAGTTTATTGCTACAATTGTAATATCCTAGCGTCACTCTAAACAAATGATTTTGGTCTGCTCAGCTATTTTTCACCTCTCAAGGTTATAAATAGCTCAGCTTATTACAGAAAACGATACCTACCACCCACTGTCATCAAGTTAACCCACTGTTTGTCAAAAGAAAAACATCAAAGTAGTGACCCAGAATCAACAAAATAACACACTTTTTTAGGAGATTCCTACACTAACAATGCCTCAAATGGCAAAAACTGAATCTAAGGCAAAAATGGCAGAAAGGGACATTCCCTGAAATATTAAAGACAAATATTAATACAATAACTTCAAGTGAATGATAATGGTTTAATCACAAAGCAGTTTACTCCCACCTGTCTGTTTTGACCAGTCTAATTATATTGGATTTTAGTGGAAGAAATGACTTTGACTTAAATGGCCACCCATTATGTTGATATTAGGCAAGGCAAGTTTATTTGTAGAGCACAATTCGTACACAAGGCAATTCAAAGTGCTTCAGACAACAGGAAAAAATGCCTTAAAATCACAAAGACATGACAGAAATTTCAAAACAGTTTAAGAAATAAAATAGAAGAGTGCAAAGAAAATCCTTTCAGTCATATGCACAGCTAAACAAAACTCTTTTAGCTTAGATTTGAACATTGTCAGAGTAGAGGCCTGTCTCACATCTTCAGGAAGACTTTTCCAGATTTTAGCTGCATAAAACTGAAACGCAGATTCCCCATGTTTAGTCCTGACTCTGGCACCAGCAGGAGGCCGGTCCATGTTTAGTCCTGACTCTGGCACCAGCAGGAGGCCGGTCCATGTTTAGTCCTGACTCTGGCACCAGCAGGAGGCTGCTCCATGTTTAGTCCTGACTCTGGCACCAGCAGGAGGCCGGTCCATGTTTAGTCCTGACTCTGGCACCAGCAGGAGGCCAGTCCATGTTTAGTCCTGACTCTGGCACCAGCAGGAGGCCGGTCCATGTTTAGTCCTGACTCTGGGCACCAGCAGGAGGCCGGTCCATGTTTAGTCCTGACTCTGGCACCAGCAGGAGGCCGGTCCATGTTTAGTCCTGACTCTGGCACCAGTAGGAGGCCGGTCCATGTTTAGTCCTGACTCTGGCACCAGCAGGAGGCCGGTCCCTGAGGTCCTCAGAGTCCGAGATGGTTCATATGGTACTAACATGTCTGAGATGTACTTTGGTGCTAGGCCATGGAGAGACTTGTACACAAGCAGAGCTGCTTTAAAGTCTCTTCTCTGAGCCACAGGAGCCAGTGCAGAGACCTGAGAACAGGACTAATGTGATACTTCCTGGTTCTAGTCAGGACCCGAGCAGCAGCGTTCTGGATGTACTGCAGCTGTTTTACAGCTCGTTTGGAGAGGCCAGTGAGCAGGCCGTTACAGTAGTCTAATCTACTGGAGACAAATGCGTGGATGAGTCTCCGAGTCTGGTTTAGACACTATACTTTTGAATTTGGGAATGTTTTTTTAGACGGTAAAAAGCTGCTGATGTTATTGATTTGACGAGGCTGAAATTCAAGTCTAAGTCCTTTATTACCCCCAGATTTCTAACTTGAATTGTAGGTTTTAGAGTGACACTCTGGAGGTGACTGGTAACACTTTCTCTTTGTTTCTGTGGCAAGACAATGATTTCAGTCATGTCATGTCTGAGTTCAGCTGGAGAAAGTTGTTTTGCATCCACAAACTGATCTGTTGGATGCAGTGACGGAGTGAATCCACTGGTCCATATTCACCTGCGACAGTGAAACATAGATCTGAGTGTCGTCTGCATAATTGTGATAGGACACAGACTGGTGATGATCTCCTGAACAGTCAGTTACAGGTGCGAAGGGAGTTAGCTCTAAGTGTTTAGGTGGTTTTAGGGTTATTTTTTTTTAGCAATTTTAATGATATATTAATTGTAAAACATTGCATGTTTTTTCCATTACTATGCGCCCTTTCTTATTGCTAAGCCTAAGCAAATACTAAAGCTGAGAAGCTAAGATTTCTGATGGAGCCCATAAAGCCAATTTCCAGAAGCCACTGGACCATAAGACATCACCTCAGCCTTAATGCACAGTGCAGCTGATTTAAAGTAGTCCATCAGATCAGAGAGGCTCTCATTCTCGCTTAATGAGAACTTAAAATGGCAGCTGTCTTCCTCACTCACTGTGTTTAGTTGGGACTCTGGGTCCGTACTTGAACATCTAAACACTGTACTGGACCTCACAAATTACATCTATCACAATCTAAAAACTGCTCAGCTATTCTGGAACAGCTAATGTGCTTTCGGACCACGTCTGTCACTAACAGTTGACAGCACCATGTTTTTCTCAAATGCAGAAGACACGTTTAGGAGGTGACTTACTCTGACATTTTCCATTCAATACAAATAAACTTATCTGTGTTGACTGTAGGCAAACAGATTTCAATACAGCCATATCAGAACACTGTCAGAAACTATGCGGTGATGCTTAAATATCAAACCTGCTATGGGACAATGCTATTTGATACATACATTTGACCCTCACTTTTTATTATGCTTAGTATTATTGCAACCAACTAAAGGTCGAAGTATGATGACTGAAGCCTTCTAGATAGAGAATATTGACAAATAAAGTGTATTATTAATGAATATCAGAAGTTGTTCATTGACATTTTTATTTATTAATGCAACTGTCTTTGTTATAAAAAGGTTTATGGTGATGTTTTTGAGTCAGTATAGCCCAAATAACGATTACTATTTTTTCATGGTCATCTAGTCACGATTAGTCGATTAATTGTTTCAGGCCTAATGTATAGTATAATATTGTTTGCGGTTTGTGTTTCTTGAAACTGTTTTTGTGTTTGCTCTGAAAGAATGCCATGCATTTTGGGCTTCTCGCACCTTTTTTCCAATCAGATTTTTATACTGCAAATACAATTAAACTGTACGGGACAGGAGTATTTGGTTTGAGAAAAAGCCTTTACTATTCATATTTTGAAGTTATATCTAGAACAACAGCCAATCCCTGTGAACCCTATGGCCTTTAAGTTTGTAAGATCATAATGTTAATATTGATGAATGGCATCTGTGTACATTTGCATATGAGTGTACATTTGCATGTGATATAGTTGTGTTATCATCTCACCGCTCTGACCTGAGGTGTTGAAGCCAAACAACAGAGGGCAGGACACAGCGAAGGCCAGGACCCAGACTGTGGTGATCATGACAAACACTCTCTTCCTCGAGCGATGCGTGGTGTTGTACAAGACGGGCATGACCACCGCTGTGTACCTGTGGAAAAATATACAAACGTAATTAGCATTAAGATGGTAATTAGATAGTAGGGGTGGGTGATATTGAGAGTATTATTGCAAAGTTTTTATGGGATTTCTTCAGAGATATTTTTGAAATACATGCTAAAGTGTGTCAATTATTATATGAATGTCTAGGTTGAAGTTCAAGTGTAGGAATAAACCACAAACTCACAGAATATAACCTTATATTTACCTCATTCTGCCCCGCCCACTTTTACTTCTGACTGATGCTGACCCGCACTTCTTTTGTGATTGTATTTGCGGTTGAGAGGGAATGTCATTAATCTTATGGAGAACTGCAGAAAAGCCTCACAGCTAAAATATTATATAAAGTAGGTTGATCTGAGAAAAATGGTAAACAAAGGCCCTTTTCTCCGGGTGCTTTGAAAACAGCTTTGTAGTCAGTTTACAACTTATTTGCTGTTGAGATTGGCAGCTTTATGCAAAATCATACAGATAATGGCGGCGCTCGTAGAAACTTCCTGAATAAGTTAAAAACCCCTGTTTATATGAATACACAGCAAGTTTCTGTGCCTTTTATTTTGTATCCGATTGTTTTAGCAGCGTTTTGACAGTTTTCTAATACTCACAGCCAATTACCATCGCACAGTACTGTAAATGGCCAACAGAGCTAAGGAGGAGGAGAAAAAAGATAGTTGTGAGCCAAAACAGAGGGCTCAGAGAAGATAAGTATAATGGGGCTTACAATGGAGCAGCAGACCAAGCATTTCTGTGTTGAGACAATTTGGGTATTCAGCAAAAAACTAGCTTTGATTTAAGAGTACATCAGCACACTATATGCCAACTGTGTATAATGAGCCGGGAGTGTACTAGGTTCAACTGTGGCCACTGGTTTGGGCTGTAATTGCACGGCACCCCGAACCTAAAATAGATGTGATGTTTAAGTTGCCAGTGCCAGATAAATGCCACAATTGTTTATCCTCATCACATTGATTACTCTGACTGATTAAACTGTTGTTTCATTAGGTTTGCTTTGTCTTTACCCCGCTGCCATGAAGATGTCTGCTTGAATAAAACATGGGGCAGAAAAATGCACATTGATCAAAATCGGAAATATTTATACTGAAACAAAGACACCTCACCTTGAAGTCTGAGGCAGGAATGTACTTTTTTTTTTTTTAAGACACGGCGTTCTATACTGCCACCTCCTGAGTGGTTGTTTCAACAGGCCATTAATCACAGCATCTATGACAACAAACACAGCTTGGAGCTAAATAAACATTCAACTCTTAAAGTTAATCAGACACGTAATGCCCTCAGTGCTCCTTGCTTAATTTAGTCTCTCCGAAAGCATGTGATGGCAGCATTGTCAGCTCATCTGGTAATCAATCACCACTAAGTACCAGCAGCAAGGAGAGCATCCCCAGAAGAACATTATTTATTATAGAGGCCCTTCAGGACAACCGTATATATCCACCAAGAGTAGATAACTCACCACAGACAGGATGCCAGATTCCAATTATAACTTCCCCCTTTACACGATTTGATCAAATTTAAATTAATATATTTATGTTGCAAATGCTCTCATAAAGTTTAAAAAACAAACAAAGACAATTTCCAATTACTTGCTCCAAAGTCGAAACCACATAGTTTTACTGACAGAAGATTGCCTCAGCAGTGGATCTTTCAATTAAACACCCCCAAACCGTTAATTGTCAATTAGAAATGAACTAAATTTTTTTTATAGCACGACTTTAGAGTGTGCTTTGAATACCAGTGTACATCATTTTTCAATGATTAACTCAGATAAAAGTAATCTAATTACATTCTGCTATTATTGATAAGGGTATTCTCAGGGCTGACTGTTCATCCACCAACCAGAAGATGACCAGTTCAAACCTTGCCGGGGCACATACTGTTGTTACTTCCCTGAGCAAGACGCTTGTAATTTTCAAGCATTTCTTTAAGTCTAGTCTTCATGATCAACAGAACACAGTGAATACATATTTCTAGCCATCTGAAAAAACAATCAGTTGTTATAAAACAACATTAAATAAAATTGAAAAGCCCATAATTACAGAATAGAATAGATGATTAAACTCCCTTTCGCTTTCATCAGTTAGTCCTTGCCAATGGGATCTGTTCTGAGTGTCATAAGCAGCAGCAGCAATTCAGAGTGAAGGCACAAAGAAAGGAGAAATATTGTTCCAAGTTTAATTTTTTTATTGAATCGTTTTGGAGGAGTTTGAAAGAGACAGGGTTTGTTACATTGTCTCATGGAGTACAAAGCCTTCAGCCAATCTTTTTTTTGTTTTTTTTTACTTGGAGGTAGGGGTGGTCAATCCAGCAGAAATGTGCTGGAACATGGTTTTAAATGTATTAGTAATTTATTTAACCAGGAAAGTCCCACTGAGATTCAGATTCTCTTTTTCAGGACAGTCCTGATTCTAGTTGAGGTCTAATTGTCAGAAAAAATGACTTTAAAATGTCTCACAAAAGTTCAGAAATATCACTTCATAACCTTATTTGGAAGTTTATAACTATTTTTTAATTTACATTTTTAATCAGCTCTTTTTACTGGATTAAAAAATATATACAGTATATAATTCATATACGGTACACAATATTCAAACAACATTCACAATATTATCAATCATTCGATAATCTGCCCATTTCTTTTTAGAAACCATCTTTCCTAAAAAGCCTTTCTCAAACTGATGTAGTGGTGCTAAAGCAGCTCCACTGCCTTATTTATTCTTCATACGTGTACTTCCTGAAGCCTGAGTTCAAATCTCAGGGGTATTGAATATTAATGTAACACACGTGACACTAAAATATGTAAATAAATAATGTACATGCTTTATGTGCATACAGTAAATGTTAACTGCACGCATGTACACACGGTGAATGTTGGGCGATAACGTTCTCACGACATTTGCCCTGCAAAGGAGTGACAGACAGGTGCACAAAAACAGTGCGATATCTCTGTCAAGATGTTCAAACTTTGTGCACAAAGTCATAGTTGTTTACAGTGTTTAAGAGATTATGTTTTCTTTTAGGTTGATCACAATGGGTCTCAGGAGTGCGCTGCGGCAGAGCTCCCAATAAGGCAAAGCTTCTCAAACCTTTTCTGGTGTGCCCCCCTTTGAGAAGCTCTGCAACAAGGAGATCATGGGTTCAAATCCCAGACCAACATCACATGTTCTCTCTGGATGGAGTCTGCATGTCCTTCCTGTGTTACTGGGGGTTCTTTCCAGATACTCCGGCTTCCTCCCACCGTCCAACGACATACATAGGAATACGTTATGAATGAATGTCTTGTCTTGTGAATTGTTGTCTGTGTGTCTAAATCTCTGTTCAGGGTGTACCCTGCCTAAGGCCCAAAGTCACTGGGATAGGGTCTAGTCACCCGCGATAAATCACGGCATGAACAGACTTCATGAGATGTTCTCAGGCAAAGTTCTCATCAGTTCTTGCTTGACAAGCGCTTAATTCATTACAATAGTCATGAAATTCCTATTTCAAGCAAGAGTGGCCCATAGCTGCCACAAGCATTACATTAACAAAATCAAACAACCACTGCACAAAAGAGTGTATCAACACAGAAGACACTCAGGCTGGGTTTGCAATCAGCCGTCCACAAACCACTGATTTGAAGACCATAAGGTGCAGGCAGAAGCAATGTTTTGAAAGAGTTATCCTCATATATTGTTCAAGTAGAACAAGCCACAAATGCAATCCAGAAACCCAACAGTGGTGATTTAGAATCAGACAATAGGATTGGAATGTCCCAAAACAGGTTTATCAGACAAGTAAGTTTAGTCATGTCAAAGAAGTTTAAAAAAAATGTCCAGATGACTACCTTTGGAACCGTTTCTACATAATTACAATATACTATTACTGAAAACAGCATTTGTTTATAATGATTTCATATCTACATTGGATGCAGTGTTCTCGCTGAGGGGTTTTGGTATGGCGGGCCGCTCCGGCTGGTCACCACCATGCCCAAAAGATACTGCCAGGTGCCGCAGGCGGCGCGAGCGAAAAGAACCATGGCGCTCGCACAGGGATCTTAAGATCATTCGCACGGTTTGTCCCACCGCCATCCTTCAACCTCTGGGATGTAATATCACCCAATTATTTTTACCACTGGCAAATATAAAATAGAAATAAAATGTCCTATACATATCATTGACATTATAAAACTAAAGTAATTCTGTGTTTAAGTGTCCTCCTTCTTTGTTCCTGGGATTTGTTCTTCCACTCAGAGGAGGAACATTTTATGTCTAGAAAAAACAGTGTAGTTGAAGTTGAACCTTCCTTTTGTACAACAATGTCTTGAACACATCAATATATTATTATTATATGTTATTGAGCTTTGTGGTTTCATTGGAAAATTGGATGACGTGTGTGATCTGCATGTGATGCAGGCAGAGTATCCTCATTCAATAATTCCCATGTGCTACTTTTTGACTGATCTTATTATTTCTTAACCTTTTGGCATTTATACATGATTGGAAAATGTTAGTGGATTGTGAAGTTTTTTGGCTCAAACTAAAATTGAAATACATTTTAATGAGGGATATAATTAGTTTTCTTGCCAAAATGTAATGCTTAGAACATGCCCTGCATCATCTTGCTGGGCCATTAAATTAGAATTTTGTATTCTTGAGTTTGTTGTTTGTTGTGAGTCACAAGCTTCTACAACAACAAGAAGGAACACCAATTTGATTTGATGTGGACTGCATAATGCTGCTTCTTACATTGCACATTCTTGTAAGCAGTGTATTGTGTTTGTAGCAATGATAGCGGTGCTGCAGCGGGGCCGTGGCCTCTACTCACCTGTCTATACTGATAGCGCACAGGTTAAGGATGCTGGCGGTGCACATCATCACATCCAGCGTGACAAAAATGTTACAGTAAAGTCGACTGAAGAGCCAGGCGCCCCCAACCACCTACAGAAATAAAAGACACACACAGGGAAATCAGGAACACACGCTTATGCATTTTCACAGCAAAGTGTAAAATGGCTATTTCAGAGCGTATGTGCCCACTATATAACCACCCACACTTTACATGTGACATACAGACAAAGAAAATGCAAATTAACAATAACTGCAGGGTAGTTAGAGCTTTACAGGGCAACATAACGGTTACATCTAAACTGCTTTTATTCTATTTGCAGTTTGAAAATATGTATGTTAATAACCTTATTAATTAGGATGATTTGAACATAAATTTGCATACGTATGTGCCAGTATTGAGAGATCTGCCCCTTGGATGCTCTAAATAATGTGTTGAAGGAGGCTTTGTAAAAGAAAAGATAAAAATAGAAGGAAGGAGTGTTGCATACAATACCGAATTATTGTCAAGGTTGTCTCCATATCTCGAAAACAAATTAACCCCCAATCAACAAACAGTCAACAAGGGCCCTTGCGCCTTTTACTTTGGCCCATATGCCTGGTAATAACAATCTGACAGAGATGAATGGGATCCAAGCCGCATCACCCGACTAATGAATCCTATACCTCCAAAATGGGAATATACAATGTGTCTACCTATGAGTAAAGGAGAATACATGCAGGAGAAGTTAAATAATGGCCCCTCTTAGATTTAAGATGTCATGTATGGAGACACGCAAACACATTTTTATATGCATATACATTGGTCATTAATATGACATGAGGTTAAATGTGAAATTCACCATATTTCCACACATTTTTTCACCTTAACTAAAATTAATCAGAGTGAGTTATTATGGCAAAGGAGTAGTTGTTAAACTCCTCTGTGATGAATTATCTAATATATTCAAATAAGCACGTACAAAATTAGCTCACAAACATTTTTTGGGCCAAATCTCATTTCCTCGTGGCGTGGACAGCCGATTAGTCCTGCCACGTTTCAATCATAGAATGCACCTACTGCTCACCTGCAGCCGCGTCAGTTCGTCCCCATGAGAGCAGCACTTTTCCCCGTGTCTAAGCGCATGGATCTATCATAATATAGTTCCCTCAGTGTACAGGACAAAATTAAGACAGAGAAAGACAGTTTGAGCTGGCTCAGAAGAGACGGAAATCTACGGAGACGAGAGAAGCGATCCGTCGCGCTAATAAACAAACGCACGTGTAGCAGCAAGGCTTTTCTCTGCATCCACACGGGGGGAGTGCGCATGCGCACTTCCGCTTGAGTTCTCAAATCTGCGAAAAATTATCCATTACGCCTTTAAGATACAGTGCTGTTGCAATAAGTCTAATTTCAATGGATTCCACTGTAATAATCCTCTAAAAGAGACAAACCAGGACCAAAGCATAACGACTTCGAATTAATTTATTAGCAATTGGATTCCCTTTTCATATTTGCCTACAAATTCTTTGTTTAGATCTTTCCAAAACAGCTAGATTCCCTCAAATCTAATTTGCTTTCAATTATGGTCTGTCTGTTTCTCGGTAAACACCCAGCAGTGACATACTGGCCATTGTCAAGAAATACTCTACATCAGGTCCAAAGCTGAGATAAGTTCCATCAATTAAATTCACAGAAAAGTAAACATCAGCTTCTTGATACATATAAACAAAAGACTGCAAAATCATACCAACTATTAGAAGGGACAATACCTATTATAAAACAGGTGAGCTGTTTAACTGCCAATTTAGAGATTATTATAAGTGTTGTCCTTATACAACTCTAAAGGTGTGATTGTTGTCAGTAAATCGTAAGCTTAACGTGATAAATTTGTGGAGTCAATCCCGAACAAATAATCATAAGGTTCAACGTTTGTGGATTTCCATTTTGGAGGTTTCTCCTCTTCTCACCACTGTCCACCATCTGAAAAATCATCAAAATCTAGAATGTGAACACAGCAGTGCCTTTTTTGCAGATAGCATACTATTCTAGCATACTAAGGGGTCAAGAGGATGTTTTAAAATCTATTGCTCACTCCTGTATTTAATATTCTGTAAATTACTGAAAGATGTTATTTTGCAATCAATAATATAACGCTTTTGTATCATGTAATGAGGGAAGTTTGCAGTAAAAGGAGGGAACATCAAATCAAAAGTTACTGAAGAAGAAAACATCAATCAAGAGTCGCCACTCCTGAGATTATTTGCAGTCTGTGTGTGTTTTCATCAGGAACTGCAATCAAATAATATAGCAACAGCTTCTTTGTGACAAATAAGTGCTCTTCAGCCAGTTTAAAAATAAAAAATATATTAAAAACACACTGCTATTTCAATAAATTACATCGAGAAAAGTACACATTTTGTAAATATTGCTCAATCTAGGCTCTACATGACACTGTAATTAATTACACTTGGTGATGAAGTGTTATTTGGTTGAATGCCTGGCCCTTGATTGCCACAGTTTCCAATTAAAACATCTATTTTAAGAAGCACAGAGTGTATTGAAATAGCACCACTTCACATCACAAAGACACAGGACGTACTGAGAGTGAAAATTCAATTGTGACTGAGTGGGAAGCTCTATACTCTATACAGCCATACAGCACAAACAAGATAAGACCAGAGGAAAGATGTCACAGACCATTCACACTACAACAAATTGAATACCATCATAAGTGAACACCAGCTCCAACTCCAATCAATAAACTGGCTTCTGTGTGATGGTTCTAATCCAGGAGACAGCTCATTCATTTCAGTTTGCAAAATCACACCTAAACAAAAATATGTGGATTTATGGGGTAATGCGCATCATTTGAACATAAAGAAATTACCCTCTCTCTTATATTGACAAATAAAGAAAAGGTGTTTTTTATGTCCCTTTACGTGTGCTTTTCTCTTAGCCTTCACCCAATCAAGCACTTGATTCAACACACTGTCTTTTTCCTTTAAGTGACCGAAATCCCAAATTGATCATGTGTAGAACTCAGCTCAGAGTGAGCTGACTTAACAATCGGGCTTCTGCCAGTTTACCTTTACTGACGGAATTGGGTCTGCTTCATTTTGTCAAAAACACAAGTAAATACAACCTGGATCTATATTTGACAACGTTGGGGTGAAGACAGTATGGAAAACTCAAAACAACTGCTATAAGATGTAAGGGGTAAAGAATTTACAAAAACCCATTCATTTCTTGTTGATTGGACAACAAATTAAATTATATGATTTTACAATTCACAAACCACAGCCAGCAATAAAACTATCACTGACAGGAATTCACCGCCAAACAATAAATAAATAAAAAAGCATAAAACATATTTAAAAATATAATTTTTTTCTTAATTTAATCTTTTCCTCCGGAAGAATAGCTTTCTATTGAGAGCAAGTCACAGATCAATTGCCCATTGTGGGATAACGTGGCTTGCTCAAGGGCACATGATTAGTACCTGCTGCGTGGGAGCGAGAGCATTATCCTCAATCTGTTACTTCCTGCCAAGACAAGTAGGAAACAGCACAGCAGAGAACTCCCTGTCACTCCCAGATAATCCCTCATCCTCCGGATTGCACTGCGCACAATGACAGGACTCACGGCGATAGTCCGCGTGGTGCAAATTAAAAAATCTCTTAATTTGTTTGGTTTTTTCAGATTCTGACACAACTGACCTTTCCTTGTCTGGCAAATAATGAACATTGCACTTCAAATCCATGGCACAATCTTTCCTGACCTATTCCTTAAGGGCAGATAAGTCTTCCATGTTGAATGAGAATGAATGAAAAATGTAGTACGTAAAAGCTTGAATCAAGACAAGAGCTTGGTGAGGAGCTTGGGCTCAGGAGGGATAATCATCTTTGATTTGTGTGACATTTTAGGCATGGCTTAACATTAAAGGTGAATAACCATTTACCGTTAAACTTTGACGCTGCAATTACAGTGAAATCCACTCAAAGGTAGCGTGGGATCTTGTGTTGGTCTAATGTGAGCGAGCGGCTATCTCCACCTTGTTAAACATCCTATTTTTCATCGTCAATTTATATTTGCATTTAGCCAGATTTTTATAATTGTATTTGGCACCTGGCCTCTTTGATTAACAACTCATGCAACATCATTCTTCTAAAGTCTAATGCCATTATTCAACACCAATTCAAAGCATAACGTCTTGTATTCATTACAGGTGCTTTTGTTGCCTTGAAAAACATGCATTCTTACTGTGATTAGAGGAGCCTCTTCACAGATCTGACCTGTAACTTGGTCGTACCCGTAGACATTTTCCACAAATTACAATTTTTTTTTTTTTTTTGAAAGAGAAACACAAAGTGGCACACAATTGTGAAGTGGAAGGAAAATAATACATGATTTACGGATTCAAACTGAAAAGTGGAGCATGTAAAAGTGTTCAGCCCATTTTCCCATATTGTTGTCAAGAGTTTTCCGGATGATTGCTGAAAGATTTAATGTTGGCCTAATGATTCAAGAAAGTCCATGTGTGTGTAATCTCAGGATTTTGTGAAGCCCAAAGAAGTTTGAGAAGAGAATGTCAAAGCGTAAACCACATTATGAAGGCCAAGGAGCACACCAAAGGTCAGGGGTAATTAGAATTAGGTTAGAAAAGGATTTCCCAAACTTGAAGATCTCACGGAGCACTGTTAATTCCATAATCCATAAATGGAAAGAGTATGGCACGACTACTACAAGATCCACAGCTCAGGTGCACAGGGAATCTGTCCACAAGACAACTATTAGTCATGCACGGCACAAATCAGGCCTTTATGAAGGAGTGGCAAGAAGAAGCCATTCTTTCATAAAGAAACAGCCATAAGAAGTCCTGTTTGTAGTTTGCCAGAAGCCATGTGAGAGACAGCAAACATGTGTCTGAGCAGACCACAGATTAAATTGTTGGCCTAAAAGCAAAATGCTGAAAATGTGTGGCAGAAAACTAACATTACATGACTCTGAAAACACTATGCCACTGTCAAACCTGGTGGTGCAGCATCATACTGTGAGGCTGCTTTTATTCAGCAGGGGCAGGGAAGCTGCTGCTCAGCTGATCAAAAGATGGATGGAGCCAAATACAGGGCAATCTTGAAGGAAAACCTGCAGGCATCTGCAAAAGACTTGAGACGGGGGCAGAGGTTCAACTTCAGCAGGACAAGCCTAAACACAAAGCTAGAGCTACAATGGGATGGTTTAAAACAAAAAACTGCATGTGTTAGAACGGCCCAGTCAAAGTTCAGACCTAAATCCAATCAAGAACCTGTGTCAAGTTCTGAAAATTGCAGTTCATAAACGCTCTCCATCCAATCAGACTGAGCTGAAGCTGTTTTGCAAAGAAGAATGGACAGAAATGTCAGTCTGTAGGTGAACTGGTACAGGCTAACCTAAAACTACTCACATCTGTAATTGCAGAGTGAAGCGGTTCCACAAAGTATTGACTCAGGGGCTTGAATACTTTTTGCACGCTGAACTTTTTTTTTTTCTTCCTGGAAATTGTGTATCATTTTCTTTGCATTTCACAAGGGTGTTTCTCTTTCACAAAAGATGCCAATACAATTTATTTAAGTTTGTGGCCGTGGACAGTTTGTGGACAAAACCCTAACCCTACAAATACTCAACGCAAGCCACTGTAAGTCCAGAAAAGCTCATCACATTTTAACCGGCGGCTTGCAGAAATACAAAATACACAAATTTACCAGCTAATTACAAACATCTATCTTAGACAAAAGAGTTTGTTTGACATTCAAACTGCACTGACAGGGCATGTGGAGCAGAGCGAGGCGTGAACCGCTCGACTCAAACCACATGTAGCCAAACACCGGCCCTTGAGTTGTTCTTTAAATTCATTGGTGGAGTTCTGCTATATATTCTCACTGTGTTACTTACTCCAGTGTTGACACCTGAGCGGCACTGTTCACTTATCCCATTAATATAGACGGTGTCACGAGAGACTGCAACAATTAGACACATAGACATAGCTCCCAGCATCTCATTTATAGAGCTTGGTTATGAATAGTTTTGAAGAAATGGAATGCAGTTGCTTGCCTCCAATGCATCATCCAATTATCCATGCAAACGAATCCCTATAATATCAATATTCAACCAATTATCGCACGTATAATTTGCTGAAACCCGTATCTGGACTGGCTTTCATCATCATCATGGTTGACACTATAATAAGCTGCAAATGACCCTGATCCTTCTCCCAGAGACTGTTGCCCTATTAGAAGAATGTTGTTGTCCTTTCTCTCTTTAGTGCCCAGTTCAAACACGCATTCATTATGTCAACATATGGCTGCTGGGCCAAATAAGATCATTAGTTACAGTTTATGGCCCCAAAACTTTTCCCATTCTAAATGTGTTGACCCCACTGCTTCTTCCACCCTCTCATAAATCACATCTGTAATAATTTGTCATGGCAGAATTATTTTTTATTTTTAACAAGCGGGACCAATTCAGCAATTACCACATTATGACGTGGAAGAAAAATGTACAAGGTTTGGAGGCAACATTCATAATTCTGTTATAATTCTGTTATAACTCAGGGTTTCAGTTATTGAAGACAAGCTTTGGACTGGCTTGGTGTCCTCTGTGGCTGCATCAAATTACACACAGCTACTATTTTTAGTCAGAAACATAAAAAGCACTGTAGTACCCTATATAAGCTTCACATTAACATATTTTCCACCCAGATCACAACAAACAGGATTGTTCGGTCGGGACAATTCTGGGACACTAACGAGGAAGATGTTACACTTCAGTACAATATGTGGAAGTCAGATGGCAGAGGCCATCCATCAATTAGAGCTAAATTTCATTGATTTATATTGGAGCCAAAATACCATTTCCAAATGTTTTTTAACAATTAACTATTTATTAGCAATAAGGTTGAACATTTCAATAGGTTATGTTAGCATAAAATAACATTCTAAATATTCCATAGTTTTAAACCCCTTATCACGCTGGCTAAAGTTGATTCTGCCTTTGGAGCGTGAACAAATGGCTGGGCTCTGTGTGGAGCTGACTTTATCGTTTTGGCCTCTGCTGGTTGATTTACTCTAGTGGAAAACCAGCAACACAAAAGGACATCTGATTTCTGCTGAAAATATTGACTGACAGATAGTAGACTGGGCTTTTTGAGTCTTGACAATTCCAATTTCAAAGCTGAAACCAATATCACTAAAAATGTATTCAGGGAATTGTTATATTTATTAAGTAGTTAGGTCCAGGCGGAATGCCTATAAAAGGTCTGAATTTTAGGCTTTTAAATGTGTGGGTTTGGAGAACAAACTGGACAGCTTAAAACTGTGGTACAAAGTCAGATGTTTAGTAAATGTTGTGTTTAATGAGGTTGAAGTCTGGCCCAAGCCACATGAAACAATTGAGTTTTTCTTTAAATGTTAAACCTTCTGTCAGTACAAATCAACTAATAGAAACAGCAATAACATTAATCTGGCAATCAACCCATACAACAAATCCTGATGTTTACTCGGTAATTTCATTACTAATTTCACGTTCTCTCACCTCCAGGTACACGGCCCAGGGCATGACCAACGAGGCCACCAGCAGATCGGCCACAGCCAGACTGACCACCAGGTAGTTTGTGGTGGTCTGAAGCGACCTCTCCCTCAGCACAGCCAGGCACACCAGCACGTTCCCAAACACGATGGCCAGGATGAGCAGCGAGTAGAGCATGGCGTAGTAGTTCCTCTGGTTGTCCTCCTGTCCCGCTGTGGCCATGCTCTCATTCCCCTCATCCCATCCCAGGTGCTCCGACTCGTTCCAAATCCGCCCTGCGCTTCTAAACATCGCCATGGAGACGTCCCGGTGACATGGGAAGAAAGACACTTAGAAGACCTATCAAAGAAAGAAAAATAAAAGTTGTTTTCCCATTCATAACCTTGGCTATAATCTTCTAGTCAAATTAAAGCATGTTGTCCACCAAAGGAAGCATGGCCAACTGCTTTATTTTAGGCCACAAATCTACTGGGAAACGGGTGAGCTCCTAGCAACAGTAGCCACATGAACCGTGCATCTACATGCCAGTGTAGTTTCCATAAAACAAAACAATGTGCCTGTGCATTTGTTGTGGCTGCTGTTGTTCCTGGAAGACCTTTAACTTTGTACATCTGCTTCCGGTAAATGCTTTTAAGATCATTTTGAGATAGACTGAAACGGCCGTGAGATAAATGTAATAGAGGCTTGTGGTGTGACGTTCCTGGGTTAACTCATTGGGGAGAGATAATAAGTCCACGCTGCCATAGTGAGAGGTGAGATTGGCTGCGGTCCAGCCTCCGCTCCATGCACTTCATCCTTCCTCTCATTAATTCCCAGACCTCCCAATCCAACCCATATCCCAATAGTGATGCTGTGGTTATGTTCCCACCTGTGTCTCGAGATGGTAAACAAATGTATTCATCTTGGCCTTACATTGTGTCGTCTTCGCTCCTCATGGATATATGGGACAGAAATAGTGAGACGCACAATGAAACCCAGATCAGCTTTATATCTTGCACTGCCCTCGGAGCCTTTTTAAAGATTTCTGAGTGTATAGTTCCTGTCTGTTCCTCAATGGCTGCAGTATCAAATGATAGTCTCCCAAGCGAAACGCGGGGAAGTAAAAGAAAACGGGCCACCGATACCAATCACCTTGAAATCTCCTAATGGGGTTGCACCAACAGTTTATTAATTGATTACGAGTGATGGGTTGAATGAAATGCAAATCAGAGGCATGTGGGCATCTCCACTGATGAACTGCCTTCACTGAAATCCTCCCCACTAACAGTTTGTTAAGGATTAAGTGAAAATGATTGGCCTCTTCCCAGCCCTTTTCTCCCATATGATTCCACCACCTGATCCTGCCCCCTCAATGTCAACGTGCATCACTTTTCCTCTCTATAGTGAGCCATTATGTGCACAGCTCGGCACATGCACGCGCAGCAAGGCTCCTGTAGTTCCTGGATTCCACTGAACTGCATCAGCCCCCCACAGATAAAGCCATTTTAATATTTGAGTTACTAAATATGCTTATAACGATTAGTCTAATCAAGAGCAATTAGCTGGTCATTACGTCAGGAACGCACATTAACTGGCCGCAACTGATTGACTTTTCAGTTTATTTCGTTATCTCTAATTGGCTCACAGTGACACACAATTTATGGCAGCTATCAACCGCTAATCACAAAACACATTTAACCCACACGACAGGGGTGTCATTATCACGTCACAATCACGTTTCAAAAGATAACGAGGTGCTTGATGTGCCGGGAAAGCCATAAATTAGTTTCACATGCTCTTTTCTTTTTTATTTTCTTCACCGCGCAGGAATATGAAGGAACATATTCAAATAAGGCTGAAATAGTGAATGCGAAAGTAAACTTGTTCTCTTACCTGTTACTGTGACGTTGAGGAGAATTCATTAGAAGCCATAGAGACAAAACAACATCCGCGGAGTGAAAAAAGTTGTCCGGCTTTGTAGTCCGGTTAGGAGCGCGTGGGGAGCGCGAGCGGCAGCATTGACAGCCAAAGCGCGCGGTGCCATTGCGTCAGACTGAAGTGAATATGGGATGCTCTGCTCACTGCTCCATCAGAGATCGACCCGCGCGCCTTCTCACTTTCTCATTGTGCGTGCCTCGCGGGAAACGCGCGCGTGCGGCGAGTGCGTCATGTGTCTCCCCTCAGACAAGTGCCTTAGGTAACAGTATGTATTTCATAATTACCTGCATGCAAATGTGTGTGTGTTGCCCAGAACTGAGTGGAATTTGCCCCAAGAGCTTTGTTTTGTCGTTGTGACCCTGAACCAGTCTGGGTCATATTTTCCTGGAAGTGACAAAAGTATATAAATAGCCTATGCTGGCCTTTAAAACGGCCTCATGAGATAATCTGTTAAATTAGGTCAGTTTATGCACAGGTGGACACTTAAATGCAAAATGTCACACTAATGTCTTGTACAATTTCCTTTCTTCAGTCATGTGATTTTTATCCCTATCAAACGTAACATTTTGTACATTAGTGTAATAATAATAAACCCAAGGGCAGATTCCGTCTGCAAGCCAAATATAATCCTGTCCAGACAAAGAAATTAAGCCAATATGTTGTTTTTCTTTTTGTTCTCTTGAAAATAAGTAGAAATTCGGTTTTTGTGTCATATTGCAAGGAATACAATTATCCAATTATTATTTTATGAGGAACAGGGCGAGCAGTAATGTGGGCTTTTCTGCTTGGCCTGGATGTGTACTAATATGTCATAATGCATTTCTCATTGAACTGCACGAGGAGATGGAGCCCACACGTTCTTGGAGCTCATTGTAAGTTTGGACTCATCCTTCTTTCTACACCTGCATGAAACGCATATCAAGGCTGTGCAGGGAATCATAACCTATATGAATCCGTAAATTCAACTAGCTTCTCTTTACTGCTCAATGACGGTGTGACATCCATAACACACTGGATTTCCTGACTGAACACCACATCATCTTGAGCCATTCAAACCACGTCAAACCAAAAATTTCCATTTCCACTTTGTTCCATTATTTTTCACTGTGCAATGTTGAGGACATCAATCCAAATGAATGGCAGCTCCAGCAAGAGTGTAATATTTTCTGAAGAAGCCTAGCCAGGCTTAGCTGGTGATTTATGGCACTTGGTTGACATACATGGGTCCACACAAAAGTTTTTGAGTTTGAGCGGCTGGCTAAGTCCTCATGGTCAATGGATCATATAAGATACTGTACAGAAATGTGGTGTGTTGAAAATGCTATAAGCCTTCAAGCAGATCACAAACTCACATTTACATATTCTTCTGACTATGAATTAGTGAGACAAATTAATGAGAAGCTCCCAAGCTTGTGTTCTACTGAAAAGGGTGGCAGTAAATTACACCCTTGGCATCTTCTCTGAGGTGTTATATCTGTCTAGACCAATACGACACTGAAGGTCCCCGCTCAAAGGGCATCACTGAAATCATAAGTGGACAGGAAAGGGCAAGTGGAATTATTTAAAACTTTGCTGCCACCTATTGGTCAATAGACGAAACAGCAACAGCAGTTGCTGCCCGTTGGCCAGGAATGCCAGGCTGCAATTGCATCCAGCCAGTGTCGTGAACTCGACTCCCAACTCCGACAATTTACTGCACGTCCTCCCCTCTCTCTCATCCCCCATTTTCTCCCCTGTCTAATAAAGCCTACAGGCTCGAAAATCTTTTTAATAAAAAAAATAATAGTAATAATAACAACATCACAAATACGTGACTAGAGAGAAGGTTTATCATAAAACTTTAATTTAGCAGGGAGATATCTTATATATATTTAAAAGTATTTATTTTAAACTGTAGTTGTCTCTTTTATATAATAGCGGACAATTCCTACAATATGACCTTGTATTCTTGTCTGTCCTAATAGAAGAGAATGATGTTAATGAACAATAGGTCAATTATTATAATAAATATCAACTATAATAATAATAGAAGCAAATACAAAATTCAGATTTAAGTTCAGTGCTGGTTAAAATATTTGCAACAAGAGCTTAAAATTAATTGTTTCTTTATCATCTAGCTGGAGGTTAATTTTCACTTTGTTTCTTCTGCTTCCCACTCAGAAAAGCCGCCTTGAAGATGCCTTGCCCTAAAAGAACAATATAGAAATATAGGAGATTATTCCCTGTAACAAATAACTAAAAGTTTCTTTTGTCATGCAGTGAAAGAAATTACTTGGAGTATCCGAGCTGACGGGCGATGTCCAGGGCCTGGCCACTCCTAACTCCACTTCTGCAGTTAAACACGATGTTGTCATCTTCTTTAGCAGGAGCCTTCACTTGAAATTTCTGCTCAAATGTTTCGGAGGAGAGTTTCAGCGATACCTCCAGGTCACTCACTGACAACATTCAGAGAAAAGTCTTGTTATAAACCAATTCAATAAACATGGCAACTCATAATACTTTTTCACTACATTTGAATAAATTCTGAAATTGTTATTGAAAACAAGCAACAAATGAATCTGTTAAGTCTGTTCATTTAAGTCTGATAAACTGCTTGGTCACTACTGGTAAAAACATTTTTACATTATAGTGTCAGAATACTTTTGAATGAATACGTTTCTATTTAGCATTTAAACATTTCCAATAGATTAACGTAAGACTAAGAGAAAATTATCTGAGATGCGACACACAATCCTGAGCTCTAACGTTATGTACCGGGAAGTAAAACTTACACGGCATGTTCACAGCACTTGGGATGTGTCCAGCCAGGTACTCATCAGAGCCTCTCACATCAAACAGCTGGACGTTCTTGCTGGTCAACATGGACTTCAGCTGGGAAACAGTGACCACTGGGGAAAGAAGATACAGTGTATATATATATATATATAACAACACACAAAGTTTAACAACACACAAAGTTCACCTTGCCTCGAAACCACATTCCTCCAAACTCACCATCCATTCTTATAATTATAGTGGCTTTATCTATTGCCTGCTTTAACTGGACTGACACTGTGTTAACAAAGCACTGTTAACTCAAAAACAAAAATGTCACACTCAACTAAAACTGGACAAAGGAGGAAGGTGAACACTGGGACGGCAGCATGCGGACCATTCAGACCCACATGAGAGACCACCAAGCAAGGAAGGAGTGATGTAATCACGCTTACTTTCGGTTCAAGCCCTATTTATTATAGTGGAAGTTTGGTGATGTTAAAGCCCATATGACAGGTTCTCATGTATTTTTAATTAAATCTGAAAAATAAAAGTAGAAAATTACAGTAAGTAGTGCTATTATTGTTTTAATCTTAATGGCGTTTGGCAGCCAACTTCTTCTTTGGCGTTTTCTGGCGGTTGGTATCCAAGTGTGAAAAGGCGCAGTCACCACCACCTACATGGATTTCTACAACAGAATACCTTCCACCAAAGACGGACTCCGTCTCTTTCTCTCTCTCCCGTCTCTTTCTCTCCTATTTATTATTATTTATTTGTATATATTATATTTTTATGGTATAGCGTAAAACACATACTTTCAAGACGTACAACTACAGTAGGTGGCTGCAATGTAACACTTGGATACCAACCGGCATAAAACACAGAAGAAGAAAATTTGCACAGAACTTACACCTTTTTAGGACAGTTTAAACAATAATAAGTGTCGTCAGATGTAATTTGTCAAATCATAGTCATTGTATGATTTAAATAAATATTTGCCCTTGTTTACAATCTTGTTGCTAGGTAACAGTTGTGGAATTACCTCCACCTATGTCATAGCTGCTGGTCATGTCAAACCAGGAAGAATGTCACCCAAATTACCAAATTGGAGGAAAAGAGGCAAAATGTTCAAATGTTAAAAGGTCAAATCAAACATAATCATATTCCCTTTGTTTAACTGAAACGTGTTTAATGTGTCATGTGGATTTTAACCTGCTCCAGGGTATGAATAAAGCTGTGTAGAAATTGAAAATGGCACAAAAATAGTCTTCTAGACACTCGTGGACTAAAATGAATACCCTACCTGTTAGTAGTAGTTTGACTGCAAAGAAATGTATGATTAAATTGCTTTCAATTATTGTATTTTTTTAAAAGGACATAGACTGGCTCCCATCACATCTTATTCTTTCTTGTGCAAAGACAAAAAATAAATGCTTCTTACAAAACTTAGCCCCCGTGCCCCACTTTGACCCCCTGTTCTAGAGATCATTTTGAAGAAGTATCACATTATTTAAATATGCACCCACTAATATGCATGTTGTTATTATTACACACATCCCAAACAGACCACGCCCTCGCCTGCTGCCGACCAGGGGGCACCATGGATCTATTATACTGGGGGGCACGCGCGAGCCCAAAATCCCGTAAGCGATGTTCTGTTATTATTTATTTTACTTTTCTTTTTGTCTTGGGTTAGAAGCAGGCAGGTTCCATATGCACTGCCCTAAAGCGTATAATGACGTTCAGCTAGTTAAGGGAAATGTGTACTGTTTACCATCATTATCCGTGTCTGCACATCCTGGAGGGACTGTGGCAGAAGTCCGCAAACATGAACTCAATGTTGGGTATGATCTGCGGTTTATCTCCGTCAAAACCTGGCAGAAACTTCGTGAAAACGCGTGTGTTAGCAGCATCATGAGAACCGTGTATACAGTCCGCGGGGTCATTGTCACCGGGACCAGCAGCACATGACGGAAATGACGCAAATGTTTTCTTCTGGAAGATTTTATGGCGAATGGCACTCAGCGTTTAGATGCACTTACGCCACCTACTGAATTGGAATATGAACCAGAGGTCTCTAATTCCAAACCCAAAAAAAAAATAAAACAACCAAAATAAAATAAAATAAATACAAATTAAAAAAATAAAATAAAAATATAACAATAACTAAATTCTATTGATTAGGCCTGATTCTTCTTCTTTTTATGGCGGTTGGCAAACTCTTCAAAAAGTGCATTACCGCCACCTGCTGTTGCGAATATGCTATTTCGAAGTGCTCATGCTAACAACGTGTGAAAAATAAAAGCTAAACAAAACAAAATCATGCATGTAGTTCTCTATGTCCTCTAATCAGTTCTGGTCGCAAAAACGCTCCTTAAGCGAGTTGTTTAGATCTTCCCCCGTAATATCATCGACTTTTAGGAATCTTTTAGCTGCATCAAGGACCATGTCAATTCTGTCCGACTTCTTTTTTAGACCACCTGAGCAATTAAGGATCACTGTAATAAACGCCAAGAAACACTTTTTCTCCATTTTGATAAAGTCCTCAATCCTTCTTTCCCCGTTCACAGTCTCCTCACACGTTGTCTCCTCACACGACGTCTCCTCACACGTTGTCTTGACCCTCTTCACAGCTTCAGAATATGAGATTTTATTTTCATTCCTCAGACTATCAATCTGATCCTCCATTTTCTTCTTGGACAAACAGATGATCCAACTCTGTGATTCCCCTTGCAATGGCCTTCTGGAAGCATACTTTAAATTCCTCTTTATATGAAGGCTACTGCAGTGCTGCCATCCTCAGGTTTATACTCCACATCTAATCTTCACAATCAGACTCAACGTTCAAACTGAAACTCTGGATTTATCATTCATGCAAACAGTATAATTACAACAGTGTATATTAAAATCTAGTATAAAATATTCCCCTTCATTTTTGTAAGATAGGCAACCCTATATGTGGGAAAAGAGACATTTTTGGTTTATTAATATGGATACCCCCCACATGTTTTATTTTTCCAAGATATGATTAAAACTGTATTGTATGGAAAACTGTACTTAAGGTACTTAAAATGTCTTAATTACTCATTCAGTTTAAATGCATGCGATGTTGTGGTGGTACCACCAGGAGGCGTTCGCCTGTTTTGAGTAAAGGAGTGCGCTCGTGAATAAGAGAGCGGACAGAGAGAGACACGGGAGAATGTAAAGATGTAACCATGGATGTAACACGTTGTTTTTGCCGTGACTTCTGTGAGGAATAAATGGAGAAGCACTGAACTCCGACAAAAGTTTCCTCCTCTTCTTCTATAAGTGCAACAAAATTTGGTAGCAGAGGATGGTTCAGCTGTGCTCCGAACGACGGTGAGTTCGTGAAAAAAAAAAAGAAAACAAGCAAGATGGCGTTCGAGCGGCTACAGGACAAGCTAAGCGAGGCCTTGGTGCAGCTACAGCCTGAGCAGCTATATGATTTGTGTTCTATTGCTAAAATAGACACAGAAAAGCCGTCCAAAAAGCACACGCTGATAAGATTGATAAGTGAGGAAGCGGAAAAGATCATTGAAAGTGAAAAAGAGGACGTAGCGCGCACATTTTTGCTAGACCTGATCGCAAATGCTAATGATGCTAAATCAGCTGAGCCAGCGCCACAGATGACAGCCGCAGATACTGGCTCCAGGCAAGATGCAGAAGCACTGGCGAATTTGCAAAAACAATATGCGGCTCTGCAAGAAAGTTTTCTGGATTCCACCAAAAGACTTGAAGAAGAAATGGCTAAGTTAACAATCAAAGGGACAGATCAACCACTAAGAAGTGCTACTCTGACGCCGCCTGTTGTTTCCCCGATCCTTCCACTGCCTGAAGTCACCATTAGGAGAGAGTTTAGAATTAATGGTCAGATTGGAGAGCGGGGCCAAAAAGACAAACTGTCATATTCCAACCTCATTCACCAAATTGATATGGGCCTAAAGAAGAATCACAGTGAGGCTGAGATTATTGAAGCGGTCGTCAGAGCAGTGAGTCCTGGCCTCAGTTTACGTGATATGCTGGAGATAAAATCTGATCTCACCCTGTCACAGTTGCGCACAATCCTCCGAGGGCATTATAAAGAGGATAGTTCCACCGACCTCTATAATCGCCTAATAAACCTCACTCAGGACAGTAACGAGTCACCACAGAACTTCCTGTTTCGTGCAATTGAGTTAAAAGAAAGACTCTTATTAACATCCAAAGAGCCAGGCACTGAAGAGAACTACAGCCCCGACCTCATTCAGAGAAAGTTTCTTAGAGCTGTAGAAACAGGACTGATTAGTGCAGATGTGAAATATCAACTCAAGCGCTACTTGGAGGATCTGGCCGTTACAGATGAGTTACTTATCACTAAAACAAATGCAGCAGCCAGTCTTGAATGGGAGAGATGCCAAAAATTCAAAAAGCACATGAAAGAGGCCAAAGTCAGAGAACTTAGAGTGGAAGCTCAAGCAGTCCCAGAGGCAACAGTGGCAAGGGTGGACAGTCAAGCATGCTCGTCCGCTCCACCGTTAAAATGCTCAAACCACAGCCTACAGCGACCCGCAGTGAGTCCGAGCTCCTGGATTTGGTAACACAGCTCAAAGGTGAAATGGAGGAGATCAAGAAAGCCATACGTGAGTCTCCAAGAGCCCCTTTCAACCCAAGAGTCAGCCGAAAACGTGGATGTAAGAACTGTCAATCAGTCAACACTGGGGACCAGTGCGACCATTGTTTCAAATGTGGGAAGAGTGGTCACCTGTCACGGGACCGCAGGACTGGGAGACGACCAGGTACAACGACTGGACAAGTAGACATGGCAGCTAGTACTGTCACAACCACACCCACAGTTAATACACAGGATTTGTACAAGCTAGTTACTGACAGCATTCAGAAGTTGGAGGCAAAACTGGAAGCTAAAGCAGAGATGCCTCAGGAGAAAGAAACAGTCAGTGTCAGTCTACTATCCCCTAATCGCAGAACACAGTTGCTCAATCTGATTGGAAAAAAATATGTGATTACATGTTCCCTCAATGATGTAGAGACCAAAGCTTTGTGGGACACTGGGTCACAGGTCTGCCTAATGAATGAGACCTGGAGACAAGACAACATGCCAAACACCACAGTCAGGGACCTAGCTGAGTTAGTGGGTCCAGAGGTACTTGATGGGAGGGCAGTAAATCAGACGTCGATTCCATTCTCCGGGTGGGTCGAGGTTTCCTTTAAACTCCCTACAAACAGTGGTAAACAGGTAGGGTTCTTTGTTCCAGTGCTAGTGGCAAATGGAGCTGGGGTGGCTGAGCAGCCTATCATTGGGTTTAATGTGATTGAGCATGTCCTTAAGATGGGCATAGAACCTCCTTGTGCCATTAGTGAAGCGGTTAGCGCAGCCTTCTCGTTTGATTGTAAAAAGACAGAGATTTTCCTGAAGGTGATGCAATGTAGAGATGACGGGTTGGGGGAAGGCACTGTAAAACTAGGCAGTGAGATGGTGACCATTCCAGCTGGCCAAACCAAAGTAGTTAAGTGTTTTGTCAGAGCAGGCATACTCACAGACATGCAGGATGTACTGTTTGAGCCAAGTCCATATACTCAACTACCAGATGAGTTACATGTGCAAAGTGGGGTTGTGCAGTTAAAGAAAGGGAGTCGGTCCATGTGCACTGTACCTGTGACAAACAGCACTACTCGTGACATTCAACTGACAGCTAAAACAGTTTTGGGACAGACACAAAGAGTCAAAACTATTTATCCTGCAAACAGAAGACCTGCTACTGTTAGCCAGGTAGTAACAGACCCCTTAATGAACAATCAAAACCCAAACACTGTAAACTGTGAAAGCCAAGAAAGAGACATTGCCGTTAATGATGCTCAGGACGTTTGGGAGCCACCAGTTCCGCTGGACCACCTCCCTCCAGCAGAACAGGAGCAAGTTAGGCAACTTCTGAGGGAGGAAAGGCAATCTTTTGCCCGTGATGAGTATGATGTCGGGACAATTCCCACTCTACAGTTAAAAATAAGACTGAACGATCCAACTCCGGTGAAAAAGACATACATCTCAGTCCCTAGGCCACTTCATAAAGAAGTAAAAGAATATTTGGAGGATTTGTTAAACAGGGGTTGGATAACAAAGTCTAGGTCATCCTACTCTAGTCCCATTGTCTGTGTGCGGAAAAAAGATGGAGGTCTTCGCTTGTGTTGTGACTTTAGGGGGCTCAATAACAAGTCAATAGCCGACCGTCACCCAATCCCCCGCATAATACAAGACATGTTGAACAGTTTGAAAGGAAGTGCCTGGTTTTCAGTCCTTGATCAAGGGAAGGCGTATCATCAGGGCTTCATGGAAGAGTCAAGCCGACCCCTCACTGCTTTTATCACCCCCTGGGGTCTCTTCGAATGGGTAAGAATTCCATTTGGTTTGTCCTCAGCACCAGCAGTATTTCAGAGATCTATGGAGGAATGTTTGTGGGGGTTGAGGGATGATATTTGTCTGCCTTACCTCGATGATAATCTTGTTCATTCTCAGACATTTGCAGACCACCTGAGTGACTTGAGAAAGGTCTTGCACCGCTACAAAACCCACGGGGTGAAGCTGACACCTCGTAAATGTGAGTTATTCAAGCAAAAGGTACGTTTTCTCGGCAAGATGGTCACAGAAGAGGGCTATACGATGGACCCTGCTGACATTGCCCCAGTGCAGGCACTAAAACAGAACCAACCAGCCACTGTAGGAGAATTAAGGAAGCTGTTGGGCTTCATCTCATACTACCGAAGCTACATACCAAACTTCTCCCGTATAGCAAAGCCTCTTTATGACCTCGCAAACAAGAAAACAGACACCGCAAAGAAAAAAAGCAAAATACGATCAAAAACTAAACAAAATGCTACAGGCCAATTGCCCTCCTCTCACAAAATCAATTGGTCTGCTGAGCATCAGACGGTTTTGTGTCAACTTATTGACTCTCTCCCAGCCCCCAGTGCTAGGGTACCCGGACTTTGAGGAACCCTTTATTTTGCACTGTGATGCTTCACAGGAAGGACTCGGAGCAGTACTATACCAACGACAAAACAGCAAACTTGTGGTGATCGCTTATGGCTCCAGAACACTCACAAACCCCGAGAAAAACTACCACCTCCATTCAGGGAAGCTGGAATTCCTTGCCTTGAAGTGGGCCATATGTGAGAGGTTTCGGGATTTTTTGTATTATTCCCCACCATTTACAGTCTATACTGACAATAACCCCCTTACATATGTGCTAACTAGCGCAAAGTTAAATGCAACAACTCAGAGGTGGGTAGCCGAGCTAGCGGACTTCCAGTTTGTGATTAAGTACCGCCCGGGGAAGGTAAATGGAGACGCAGATGGCCTATCACGTATGCCTTTAAATATGGAGCAGTACATGAGCAAATGCACGCAAGATGTTCACCCTGATGTAATGCAATGTGTGGCACAAGCAGTCAGTGTAAAATCTCAAGAAAATGAGCCATGGCTTTGCCCAGTGACCATTTCCACTCTCATTAGTGAGGCCGATCAGGAAGTCAGCTCAATTGCTCAAATAACAAAGACTGTTTTAAAAAAGGCTCAAGAGGAAGATACTGTGATAGGAGATGTTTTACGTTATGTGGAGTCAAAACAGTGGCCAAGAAATGGAAAACAGCTCAACAATAAAGTTGCAGCCCTAGTCAGAGAAAAACACAAACTACAAGTGGGAGATGATGGACTACTCTATAGGAAAACTACATCTCGCAACCAGCTTCTCTTGCCCCAAAAGTTTCACAAGCTAGTGTACAAAGAGCTCCATGAAGACATGGGCCACTTGGGGGTAGAGAGGGTAATGGCTTTTATTGGGCTCATATGCAGAGAGATGTTGAGCACTACATCACCAAAGTGTGCAGTTGTTTGAAAACTAAGCGTCCCAACAGGCCGACAAGGGCACCACTAAAAAACATTGTCACCACCTACCCATTTGAACTCGTGTCTATTGATTTTTTACATCTGGAAAGATGCAAAGGCGGATATGAATATATCTTAGTCATAATGGATCATTTCACACGTTTTGCTCAGGCCTACCCCTGCCGCAACAAAGCTGCCCACACTGCTGCTGGAAAAATATTTGGGGACTTTGTACTCAAGTTTGGTTTCCCCGCCCGTCTTCACCACGATCAGGGAAAAGAGTTCCAAAATAAACTGTTTGCAAAGTTACAGGAATACAGTGGTGTGGAGGGGTCACGGACAACGCCGTACCATCCCCAGGGAAATGGCCAGGTGGAACGGTTCAATCGTACTTTGTTGGCTATGCTCAGGAAGTTGCCCCAAGCAGCAAAGGCAGACTGGAAGTCCTCGCTGGCTAAGGTGGTCCATTCCTACAACTGCACGCAAAGTGAAGCTACGGGTTACGCGCCATATTTCCTGCTCTTTGGCCGTAGTCCAAAGCTGCCGATTGACTTAATGTTTGGCCTTGAGACAAAAGAACAGAGTTCCTCTCACCAAGACTATGCTGAAAATTGGAAGGCAAGAATGACTGAAGCTTACAAACTGGCCTCAAAATCGGCAAACAAAGAGGGGTTGAGAGGCAAAGCACTTTATGACAAAAAGATTCAGGGCGCTGAGTTACTCCCTGGATCCAGAGTACTGGTCAGAAACCTAACAGAGAGAGGTGGGCCAGGGAAATTGAGATCATTCTGGGAAGATCGAGTGTATGTAGTAACTCAGAGGAAATATCAAGACAGTCCCGTGTATGAAATCAGACCGGAAAATGGCAAAGGACGCATCCGAATAATGCACAGAAATCTGCTGTTGCCATGTGATTTTCTCCCTGTGGATACTGTGGTGCCTCCCGATAAAAACTCAGGAAAAACAAAAAGGGATACAAGGAAGTTAAGCCATGTTGACACGAAAGACAGCTCAGCCGAAGAGGATGAAGACAACTGGTACGCCATAATCGGACTGCAAGCTGAAAATAACGCTCAAATCGACAGTGAACTGAGGGCTGAAGCACCTGAGTTTTATCCGGACAATGACATGACTCAAAGGGACAATAATGAGACGGATGACGACACAAGAGTGCAACCGGCAGCAGAGTACGACACTGCAGTGGCGCCAGATGACCCGGCTGGGACGGACATGGGCCAGGGTGATGTGTCGTCAGAGTCCGGCTCCAGTGACCACGAGGGTCCTGCCCACATCCCAGCAAAACAGTATCCTTTCAGATAAAGAAAAAAGAGAGTGATATTTACCTATGATACATTAGGCCAGCCTCGCCTTTCGCACGTTTAGGAACTAAAATGGTTATGTCTAGAGATAGTTATTGCTCAAAGGTTATATGTTTGAAGTAAATGAGCAATGTTTACTACATTAGTTTATATGTTACCATTAAGGTCTTAAAAAAAAGGAGATTTCAGTGTCTTAATCTGGCAATTGTACCACATTTGGTTATTGTAGTGGGATATGACTATGTTAAGTACCTTACTCTCAGGAAAGATGCAGATACTCACTATGGTGAAAGATGCGGATGAATGTTATCGTGCACAGAGACATCTTCTGCCAACATGCAGTGTGGAAAAGGAGATACACGCTGTATTGTGGACTGTACCCAGTTTTGCATCTTTGTAGACTTAAATGTGCTCCTGACTCCTGATTAGTACTATCCTGCTTACATGTAATGCATCGCTGCCAAATGTGGACTGTTTATATAATGTGCTTTTAAGTTTTATAATGTCGGGTCGACATTTCATTTTTGAGGGGAGAGTGTGGGAAAAGAGACATTTTTGGTTTATTAATATGGATACCCCCCACATGTTTTATTTTTCTAAGATATGATTAAAACTGTATTGTATGGAAAACTGTACTTAAGGTACTTAAAATGTCTTAATTACTCATTCAGTTTAAATGCATGCGATGTTGTGGTGGTACCACCAGGAGGCGTTCGCCTGTTTTGAGTAAAGGAGTGCGCTCGTGAATAAGAGAGCGGACAGAGAGAGACACGGGAGAATGTAAAGATGTAACCATGGATGTAACACGTTGTTTTTGCCGTGACTTCTGTGAGGAAAAAATGGAGAAGCACTGAACTCCGACAAAAGTTTCCTCCTCTTCTTCTATAAGTGCAACATATACATAGCACATTTTAGAAACAAAATGGTTTCCACAGCACAGACAGTAGACAATTAGGGTTAACACCATTCCTTGTCCTAGCACTAAAAACAAAAACACACAATCAGACAGAGGACCACATAACTTATACCGTGGCCCATGATGTCCTCACTTGGTGTGTGTCTTCAAACTGGGCATGGAGTTGTCCAATTTTCAGTCGGTCGTTATTATGTGCTAAGTCTCCAATAGCGTGCAATGAAAAGTGAAACAGTGATAAGTGCTGGACTTTGATCCAATCTTTGCCACATCTCAGGTACGACCTCGATAGTTTATGAACCAATCCCCTTCTTTCAATATGGTGAATATTCAAAAATAGGTGTTATTTTCAACCATGAAATTAATTTGCTCAAGTGACTGACCATATATGTAACTGGTTGCCCCGGTTCCCAAAACAAACGTAAATTGACTGATTGATATTGGATTCTTTAAGTATCCTATTGCAACTAGGCCCAATGTTCTAGTAGAACATTCTGCCAATTTATATAAATTTGGTAATGGTGCCTTTCTTATTATTTTTGTTTTCATTTATAAATACAAAGCACCATCGCAGTGCTGGTTAAAGTTGAATTTATTTTAACTATAGAAAATGTGAGTCAGGTTACATTTACTTGAGTAACTTGTTAAGAACGTTTTCTTCTTGGAGTAACTTTTGGACACTATACTTTTACTGCTTGGATAACATTTTTATTTAAATATCAGTAAGGTTTCTGTCTTGTTTTGAGTAATTTAGTGACAAAAGCATTATACTGATCCATCCATGATCTTGCACTGCTTCTTCAGATATGATTTAGCTTTCCTTATTTGTGGTTTATCCTTTGAAAATACCAAATTTTGGTATTTAAGGTTTGGATATCAAAATGTATAAATGTTTTTTTTTTTTTTTTAACCAGATTGTTTAAGAAAATCAAATTTACTGTTATTTTAATATTTTTTCGTGGTGCATCCGCAGCGCATCCACAGCACTCTGTGCTGCATTGCGCTAGCTCAGCCGCTGGTCATGGCGTGTCAGAGAGCCCCGATTCATCTGAAGCACTGTCAAAGCACAAATGTGTGATGATACAGTCCCAGTAAATACCAGCTTCAATAATAATTTGGTATAAATGTAACATGTGTCAGGACCGTTTGCTCCGAGTGTTTGGAAGTCTGCTCGTTAACAAGTATCAAGTGCTGTGACACCAGAGGAATGTGCATTTTCCAGGCTTCTTTTTTGGATTAACCTGCGCGAGTGCATGATAGATCAGACAGCTGTTTGTGATGTGCAGGTCGGATTATGAAAGGTGGACCTCTGCCTCATCCTGCCACAAACTGGACTGGACTCATAACACAGACGCACTGTACAGGAAGAGCCAGAGTCGGCTCTACCTCCTGAGGAGACTCAGGTTTTTTGGAGTGACAGGGCCACTCCTGAAGACCTTCTACGACTCTGTGGTGGCATTGGCCCTCCTGTACGGTGTGGCCTGCTGGAGCAGCAGCATCACAGAGAGGGAGAGAAAGAGACTGGACAAAGTCATCAAGAAGTCCAGCTCCGTCCTGGGCTGTGCTCTGGACTCAGTACAGGAGGTGGGGGACAGAAGGGTCCTGGCTAAACTCACATCTATGCTGGACCATGAGTCTCACCCCCTGCAGGACACTCTGTCCGCTCTGGAGAGCAGCTTCAGTGAGAGACTGATCCACCCTCGCTGTGTGAAGGAAAGGTTTCGCAGGTCTTTCCTTCCTGCTGCTGTCAGACTCTACAACAAACACTGCTAGCCCTGAACACGTGCAATACTGATGTAACCATGTGCAATACCATCATATTCATGTGCAATACTGAATACTGAATCAACCATGTGCAATACCTGTAAATAAGAGTGTTCTATTTTGTTTTTATCCGGTGTACTTACCTGCTAATAGTATTACCTAGTCTTGTGCTAGCTATTTTTACTTTATTTTCATTTTATTCTATTATCATTATTTTGTTATTATTAGGCCCGAGCGCCACAAGCTGGCGAGAGGCCTATTAATCTCGTAAGGCCGTGCGAAGCACGGCTGCGAAAGTGCGCACGTAGTGCGCACGAAATCGAGCGCGAAGCGCTCGCCCACTTCCAAACACTCACTAACGCACTCCTTCACTCATGCACGCCCCGTGCATACTAATTAGTAGTAGGAAAATGGAACATTACCGTTGTAAACGGGCGAAGCCCGTGCAAAAGTGCGCACTAAACGAGCACTTTACATTGAGATGACGGCCGCGAAGCGGTCGTCATCCCCATATAAAGCACTCATTTGCACTAAGTACCACACGAATACGTTCCCCATCTCTTGCATGTTCCGTGCATATAAGCATGTAATGCAAAAAATGAACATTATTACTGTATAGAGGGCCAAAAACACAAAGTGGGCGGAGCCCACTCAAAATTAACGAAAGTACCCGTCAGTGACCAGGGACCCACACCATGAGGTAGGAAAGCGCGAAAATGTATAGTTTATGATATTTGGAAAATGGGAAACATTGTTTTCGCATCGGAATATTTAGGCCCGAGCCGAAGGCAGCGTTGCAACTGTCTGGCATGTTTGGTACCCCGTCGCCCCTGGCAAGTACAGTGAACTAGCCCATGCCGAAGGCATGGATCATGCATACTTACTCCTGCTATGACAGAAATAGTCAACAATTAGTGAATGGGCGTAGCCCATTCACTAATTGCGCTGCACTAAAAGCGCTGCATTCCTCCAAAAACCCTCCTGGCATCGTCCCGTACGCGAGAATCCATGCCGCAGGCATGGGCCATGCTTGTATCTGCTCAAATCAATGGAAGTCTATGGGGAGTGGGCGGGGCATCCCGACGGAATAGGGAGTGACGAGCGCGTAAGCGCTCGTAATGATGATTCCACCCCATGGCGGCATCGGGAAGGCTTAGAGCTTTCAAACGATGTATAATTTGTTGTTATAGTGGAAACGGCTATATTGTTTTTGCTAAAAATATTATTATTTTTAGGCCCGAGCCCCAGCAGGGCGGAGGGCCTATTGCTCCCGCAACGCTGCCGAAGGCAGCGTTGCAACTGTCTGACCAAACATGCGGGCGCAGCCCGCATGTTTGGTGCCCCGTCGCCCCTGGCAAGTACAGTGAACTAGCCCATGCCGAAGGCATGGATCATGCATACTTACTCCTGCTATGACAGAAATAGTCAACAATTTGTGAATGGGCGTAGCCCATTCACTAATTGTTGACAACAGCAGCGCGAAGCGCTGCATTCCTCCAAAAACCCTCCTGGCATCGTCCCGTACGCGAGAATCCATGCCGCAGGCATGGGCCATGCTTGTATCTGCTCAAATCAATGGAAGTCTATGGGGAGTGGGCGGGGCATCCCGACGGAATAGGGAGTGACGAGCGCGTAAGCGCTCGTAATGATGATTCCACCCCATGGCGGCATCGGGAAGGCTTAGAGCTTTCAAACGATGTATAATTTGTTGTTATAGTGGAAACGGCTATATTGTTTTTGCTAAAAATATTATTATTAGGCCCGAGCGCCACAAGCTGGCGAGAGGCCTATTAATCTCGTAAGGCCGTGCGAAGCACGGCTGCGAAAGTGCGCACGTAGTGCGCACGAAATCGAGCGCGAAGCGCTCGCCCACTTCCAAACACTCACTAACGCACTCCTTCACTCATGCACGCCCCGTGCATACTAATTAGTAGTAGGAAAATGGAACATTACCGTTGTAAACGGGCGAAGCCCGTGCAAAAGTGCGCACTAAACGAGCACTTTACATTGAGATGACGACCGCGAAGCGGTCATCATCCCCATATAAAGCACTCATTTGCGCTAAGTAGCTCACGAATACGTTCCCCATCTCTTGCATGTTCCGTGCATATAAGCATGTAATGCAAAAATTGAACATTATTACTGTATAGAGGGCCAAAAACACAAAGTGGGCGGAGCCCACTCAAAATTAACGAAAGTACCCGTCAGTGACCAGGGACCCACACCATGAGGTAGGAAAGCGCGAGCGCTTTCCGAAAATGTATAGTTTATGATATTTGAAAAATGGGAAACATTGTTTTCGCATCGGAATATTATTCTTTCTTTCTTCTTCTTCTTCTCGGGACCAACCCCCCTATTTTTCACCCAGTGAACATTGACGAAAAGTCACAAAAATGTTCACACCTCTAAAAATCGTGCCTCTCTACATTCTGGCTATTTCCCTTTTCTAAAATAAAAAAAAATTGGCGCGTCAGCGCCCCCAAATGTACCAAAAATGCATTGAGAGATGGGAAATGACCCAAAAAAAATCTGATCGTAGAATCATGAAATTTGGCGCCGAGGTAGATGGTGACAAGAGAAGTAAAAAATATTATTACGGCAACGCCGTCCGCCCAACCAAATGTCGGCCATATTGCTTCAAAAATGGCTAAACATGACTTCGGAGTTTTTCCAAACGTCGTACTTTTACGAACTCCTCCCAGGGCGTTGGCCCTAAAAAGCTGAAATTTGGTGAAAATGCTACTGAGGAGTGGGACATCAAAAGTTATCCAAATTACATTGATACCTCTCACGGTCTCTGTGCGGCGAAGCCGCAAACTGTAGCTAGAATTTCAGAAATCTCCCATATTTAAAATTTCTGCCGTTTGCGCAGATAAAGTCCGAATTGCGTCAAATTAGAATCAGTTGTTAAACTCTTTGCCCTAAACCTACTTGAAGTGAAATAAATTCATTTGGCGCCACAGCGCCCCCTACAGATTTTATATGGAGGTTAAATGTTTAGTTTTGCGAAATTATATGAAATTTTACACACAACTCAATTTTAGCATCCCCATCAAAAAAGTCAATGAGACCCATGTCATAATTGTTATGGCGTTGCCGTAACGATGACCGAAACCTTTCATGTTATTCCAATGGGGAAATCGCCAGAACATGTTTACACTTTAGACTTTCACAAACTCCTCCCAGGGCGTTAGACATATTAACCTGAAATTTGGTGAGACTCATCTTCAGGGGTGGACCATCAAAAGTTATCCACATTTTCATTCAAAGAGTCACGGTGTCTGTGCGGCAAAGCCGCACATTTTGCCAAGAATTCAAAATAAAATTGCTTTTTGATGGTAAAACAAAGGGGAGAAGATGTGACAGCGTCACAGATTCAGCAGTAGGCGTAATAAAAGGACAATTGGGGCGCGTTAGCGCCCCAATTGTCCCTCCTCTTGCCGGCGTGGCGGCGGTGTGGCGGCCGCGTGGCGAGGGCCGATCATTGCCGCTTGCGGCTATATTTATTATTATTTTTCTTGTTCTTCATCGCTTTGAACTCTAATTTGACCCCCTGAACATGCTCAAAAACTCACCAAACTTTGCCCAAAATTCAGAATCGGCGAAAAATTTTGTTTTTTCTGGGCCATTTTTTTTTTCGTTAAAAAATGGCGCGACAGCGCCACCGACAAAAGTCCAAATACATTGCGCCTATGGGAGACGCCCCGAGGTCAACTTTGTCGTAGAGCTACGAAATTCGGAACACACATTCCTCTCGTGAGGACAAAAAAAAAATATTATTGTGGCCACGCCCCCAGATTTACCCTATGGCCGCCATCTTCCATTGAAAATGAAAACACGCTGTGTTAGCCATTTTGTTCACGTCAAACTTTGACGAACTCCTCCTAGGGCGTTTTGCCCACCGACTTCAAAATCGGCGGACGTCCTCTGGACAAGTGGGGCATCTAAAGTTATCCAATTTTTTGAGATACCTTTTACGGTCTGTGTGAGGCGCAGCCGCAAAGTTGGACAACTTATTTTGTAATATTGCAGATCTAAAAATTGCTCCCATTTGATCAAAACAAGTCTGATTAGGACCAAATTTGAATCAGTTGTTAAACTTTCTAGTTTGGACCAGTTTAGGCTGACAAAATTGAAATGGCCGCGATAGCGCCCCCTACAGAGTGACCTTTAAATTAACATTGAAGGTCAGAAATTTGTTTTACCAAAATTGTCTAAACTTTACCCAAAATTCTATTTTGCCGTCCCGATCACAAAAGCCAATCAGACAAATGCCTTAATTTTTACGGCGTAGTCGTAGCGATGACAGAAACATCCCATGTTATCCCTATGGAAAAACCACAAAATCTCTCAAATTACCACATTTTTATGTTTCACACTTTAACGAACTCCTCCTAGTGCGTTTTGCCCACCAACCTCAAAATCGGTGTACGTACTCTAGACAAGTGGGGCATCTAAAGTTATCCAAATTTTAAGGATAACTTTTACGGTCTCTGTGCGACGGAGCCGCAAACGTTTCCCAGAATTCTGACTATTTGGCCTTCAGAGTAGCCTATAAACAATAGAGTTTTTCCAAATGACATGACATTTTGCACAAAATTCTCAATTGCCATCCCCAAAATAAAAGTATGAGAGCCAAAGTCATATTTTGTACAGCGTAGCCGTAGCGATGACAGAAACATCCCATGTTATCCCTATGGGGAAACCGCAAAATCTCTAAAATGACCACATTTTTACACTTCACACTTTAAGAAACTCCTCCTAGGGCGAAAGCCCGATCAAGTTGATATTTGGGGAGAATCATCTACACAAGCGGGGCATCAAAAGTTATCCATATTTTGATTTTAAGTACTAGGGTCTCTGTGCGGTAGAGCCGCAAATATATGTCACAAATGGGAAAAACGCCAAATCCTTGAAATGTTCACATTTACGCTTCACACTTTAATGAACTCCTCTGTGGGCAATAGCCCGATCAAGCTCATATTTTGGGAAAATAATCTACACAAGCGGAGCATCAAAAGTTATCCATATTTTTATTAAAGTGTCACAGTCTCTGTGCGCTGGAGCTGCACATTTGACCGACATTTGTGTTCATTTGCACTGGTTAAGCACAGCATTGTACATGTACAATGTGTCGCTGTCTTAGTTCTTAGACAATTGCGTTAGCGCCATCTCTGTAAAATGCAGAGAGCAGAGTCGGAAGGCCGGCGGCCCGCGAGGGCCGTTGGATGCCGCTTGCGGCTTTAATTTTTCTTGTTCTTCTTCAGCGCTTTGATCTCTAATTTGACCCCCTGAACATGCTCAAAAACTCACCAAACTTTGCCCAAAATTCAGAATCGGCGAAAAATTTTGTTTTTTCTGGGCCATTTTTTTTTGCGTTAAAAAATGGCGCGACAGCGCCACCGACAAAAGTCAAAATACATTGCGCCTATGGAAGACGCCCCGAGGTCAACTTTGTCGTAGAGCTACGAAATTCGGGACACGCATTCCTCTTGTGAGGACAAAAAAAAAATATTATTGTGGCCACGCCCCCAGACTTACCCTATGGCCACCATCTTCCTTTGAAAATGAAAACACGCTGTGTTAGCCATTTTGTTCACGTCAAACTTTGACGAACTCCTCCTAGGGCGTTTTGCCCACCGACTTCAAAATCGGCGTACGTCCTCTGGACAAGTGGGGCATCTAAAGTTATTCAATTTTTTGAGATACCTTTAACGGTCTGTGTGCGGCGCAGCCGCAAAGTTGGACAACTTATTTTGGAATATTGCAGGTCTAAAAATTGCTCCCATTTGATCAAAACCAGTCCGATTAGGACCAAATTTGAATCATTTGTTAAACTTTCTAGTTTGGACCAGTTTAGGCTGACAAAATTGAAATGGCAGTGATAGCGCCCCCTACAGAGTGACCTTTAAATTAACATTGAAGGTCAAAAATTAGTTTTACCAAAATTGTCTAAACTTTACCCAAAATTCTATTTTGCCGTCCCGATCACAAAAGCCAATCACAAAAATGCCTAAATTTTTACGCCGTAGTCGTAGCGATGACAGAAACCTCCCATGTTATCCCTATGGGAAAACCACAAAATCTCTCAAATTACCACATTTTTATGTTTTACACTTTAACGAAGTCCTCCTAGTGCGTTTTGCCCACCAACCTCAAAATCGGTGTACGTCCTCTAGACAAGTGGTGTATCTAAAGTTATCCAAATTTTAAGGATAGCTTTTACGGTCTCTGTGCGACGGAGCCGTAAACGTTTCCCAGAATTCTGACTATTTGGCCTTCAGAGTGGCCTATAAACAATAGAGTTTTTCCAAATGACATGATATTTTGAACAAAATTCTAATTTGCCATCCTGATCATAAAAGTATGAGAGCCAAAGTCATATTTTGTACGGCGTAACCGTAGCGTTGACAGAAACATCCCATGTTATCCTTATGGGAAAATCGTAGAATCGCTCAAATCACCACATTTTTACGCTTCACACTTTAACAAACTCCTCCTAGGGCGATTGTCCGATCAAGTTCATATTTGGAGAATATCATCTACACAAGCGGGGCATCAAAACTTACCCATATTTTGATTCTAAGTGCTACGGTCTCTGTGTGGCGGACCCGCAAATATATGTCAGAAATGGGAAAACAGCGAAATCTCTAAAATCACCACATTTTTACGCTTCACACTTTAACGAACTCCTCCTAGGCCGATTGCCCGATCAAGCTCATATTTGGGGAAAATCATCTACACAAACGGGGCATCAAAAGTTATCCATATTTTGATTTTAAGTGGTACGGTCTCTGTGCCGTGGAGCTGCAAATATACTGTCACAAATGGGAAAAACGCCAAATCCTTGAAATGTTCACATTTACGCTTCACACTTTAACAAACTCCTCCGTGGGCAATAGCTCGATCAAGCTTTACTTTGGGAAAAATCATCTACACAAGCGGGGCATCAAAAGTTATCCATATTTTTATTCCAAGTGCTACGGTCTCTGTGCGGCGGCGCAGCAAATTTGACTGACACTTGTGTTCATTTGCACTGGATTGGCCATGTCCAATGTGTCGCCGTCTGTCAAGTTCTTTTTTTATTCAACACACAATAAGGGCGCCATCTTTATCAAGTCAAAAGCGCAGAGTCGGAAGGCCGGCGGCCCGCGAGGGCCGTTGGATGCCGCTTGCGGCTTTAATTTTTATTATTTTTCTTGTTCTTCTGCTTTTTGAGCTCTAATTTGACCCCCTGAACATGCTCAAAAACTCACCAAACTTTACCCAAAATTCAAAATCGGCGAAAAATTTTGTTTTTTCTGGGCCATTTTTTTTTTCGTTAAAAAATGGCGCGACAGCGCCACCGACAAAAGTCAAAATACATTGCGCCTATGGGAGACGCCCCGAGGTCAACTTTGTCGTAGAGCTACGAAATTCGGAACACGCATTCCTCTTGTGAGGACAAAAAACAAATATTATTGTGGCCACGCCCCCAGAATTACCCTATGCCCGCCATCTTCCTTTGAAAATGAAAACACGCTGTGTTAGCCATTTTGTTCACGTCAAACTTTGACGAACTCCTCCTAGGGCGTTTTGCCCACCGACTTCAAAATCGGCGGACGTCCTCTGGACAAGTGGGGCATCTAAAGTTATCCAATTTTTTGAGATACCTTTTACGGTCTGTGTGCGGCGCAGCCGCAAAGTTGGACAACTTATTTTGGGATATTGCAGATCTAAAAATTGTTCCCATTTGATCAAAACAAGTCCGATTAGGACCAAATTTGAATCAGTTGTTCAACTTTCTAGTTTGGACCAGTTTATGATGACAAAATTGAAATGGGCGCGATAGCGCCCCCTACAGAGTGACCTTTAAATTAACATTGAAGGTCAAAAATTAGTTTTACCAAAATTTTCTAAACTTTACCCAAAATTCTATTTTGGCGTCGCGATCAAAAAAACCAATCAGACAAATGCCTTAATTTTTACGGCGTAGTCGTAGCGATGACAGAAACCTCCCATGTTATCCCTATGGGAAAACCGCTAAATCTCTCGAATATCCACATTTTTATGTTTTACACTTTAACGAAGTCCTCCTAGTGCGTTTTGCCCACCGACCTCAAAATCGGTGTACGTCCTCTAGACAAGTGGGGCATCTAAAGTTATCCAAATTTTAAGGATAGCTTTTACGGTCTCTGTGCGACGGAGCCGCAAACGTTTCCCAGAATTCTGACTATTTGGCCTTCAGAGTGGCCTATAAACAATAGAGTTTTTCCAAATGACATGATATTTTGAACAAAATTCTAATTTGCCATCCTGATCACAAAAGTATGAGAGCCAAAGTCATATTTTGTACGGCGTAACCGTAGCGATGACAGAAACATCCCATGTTATCCTTATGGGAAAATCATAGAATTGCTCAAATCACCACATTTTTACGCTTCACACTTTAACGAACTCCTCCTAGGGCGATTGTCCGATCAAGTTCATATTTGGAGAATATCATCTACACAAGCGGGGCATCAAAACTTATCCATATTTTGATTCTAAGTGCTACGGTCTCTGTGTGGCGGACCCGCAAAAATATGTCAGAAATGGGAAAACAGCGAAATCTCTGAAATGTTCACATTTACGCTTCACACTTTAATGAACTCCTCTGTGGGCAATAGCTCGATCAAGCTCATATTTGGGGAAAATCATCTACACAAGCGGGGCATCAAAAGTTATCCATATTTTTATTCCAAGTGCTACGGTCTCTGTGCGGCGGCGCAGCAAATTTGACTGACACTTGTGTTCATTTGCACTGGATTGGCCATGTCCAATGTGTCGCCGTCTGTCAAGTTCTTTTTTAATTCAACACACAATAAGGGCGCCATCTTTATCAAGTCGAAAGCGCTGAGTCGGATGGGCGGCGGCCCGCGAGGGTCGTTGGATGCCGCTTGCGGCTTTAATTTTTATTGTTCTTCTTCTGCGCTTTGAGCTCTAATTTGACCCCCTGAACATGCTCAAAAACTCACCAAACTTTGCCCAAAATTCAGAATCGGCGAAAAATTTGATTTTTTCTGGGCCATTTTTTTTTTCGTCAAAAAATGGCGCGACAGCGCCACCGACAAAAGTCAAAATACATTGCGCCTATGGGAGACGCCCCGAGGTCAACTTTGTCGTAGAGCTACGAAATTCGGGACACGCATTCCTCTCGTGAGGACAAAAAAATATATATCATTGTGGCCACGCCCCCAGACTTACCCTATGCCCGCCATCTTCCTTTGAAAATGAAAAGAAGCTGAGTTAGCCATTTTGTTCACGTCAAACTTTGACGAACTCCTCCTAGGGCGTTTTGCCCACCAACTTCAAAATCGGCGTACGTCCTCTGGACAAGTGGGGCATCTAAAGTTATCCAAATTTTTGGTATACCTTTTACGCTCTGTGTGCGGCGCAGCCGCAAAGTTGGACCACTTATTGCTAATCTAAAAATTGCTCCCATTTGATCAAAACGAGTCCGATTAGGACCATATTTGAATCAGTTGTTAAACTTTCTAGTTTGGACCAGTTTATGATGACAAAATTGAAATGGGCGCGATAGCGCCCCCTACAGAGTGACCTTTAAATTAACATTGAAGGTCAAAAATTAGTTTTACCAAAATGTTCTAAACTTTACCCAAAATTCTATTTTACCGTCCCGATCAAAAAAGCCAATCAGACAAATGCCTTAATTTTTACGGCGTAGTCGTAGCGATGACAGAAACCTCCCATGTTATCCCTATGGGAAAACCGCAAAATCTCTCAAATATCCACATTTTTCTGTTTCACACTTTAACGAAGTCCTCCTAGTGCGTTTTGCCCACCAACCTCAAAATCGGTGTACGTCTTCTAGACAAGTGGGGCATCTAAATTAATCCAAATTTTAAGGATAGCTTTTACGGTCTCTGTGCGACGGAGCCGCAAACGTTTCCCAGAATTCTGACTATTTGGCCTTCAGAGTGGCCTATAAACAATAGAGTTTTTCCAAATGACATGATATTTTGAACAAAATTCTAATTTGCCATCCTGATCATTAAAGTATGAGAGCCAAAGTCATATTTTGTACGGCGTAACCGTAGCGATGACAGAAACATCCCATGTTATCCTTATGGGAAAATCGCAGAATCGCTCAAATCACCACATTTTTACGCTTCACACTTTAACAAACTCCTCCTAGGGCGATTGTCCGATCAAGTTCATATTTGGAGAATATCATCTACACAAGCGGGGCATCAAAACTTACCCATATTTTGATTCTAAGTGCTACGGTCTCTGTGTGGCGGACCCGCAAATATATGTCAGAAATGGGAAAACAGCGAAATCTCTAAAATCACCACATTTTTACGCTTCACACTTTAACGAACTCCTCCTAGGCCGATTGCCCGATCAAGCTCATATTTGGGGAAAATCATCTACACAAACGGGGCATCAAAAGTTATCCATATTTTGATTTTAAGTGGTACGGTCTCTGTGCCGTGGAGCT
Organism: Eucyclogobius newberryi; assembly: GCF_026437365.1. Taxonomy (NCBI): domain Eukaryota; kingdom Metazoa; phylum Chordata; class Actinopteri; order Gobiiformes; family Gobiidae; genus Eucyclogobius; species Eucyclogobius newberryi. Next base: position 18,636,523 of record NW_027315812.1, read on the forward strand.
GCAAATATACTGTCACAAATGGGAAAAACGCCAAATCCTTGAAATGTTCACATTTACGCTTCACACTTTAACAAACTCCTCCGTGGGCAATAGCTCGATCAAGCTTTACTTTGGGAAAAATCATCTACACAAGCGGGGCATCAAAAGTTATCCATATTTTTATTCCAAGTGCTACGGTCTCTGTGCGGCGGCGCAGCAAATTTGACTGACACTTGTGTTCATTTGCACTGGATTGGCCATGTCCAATGTGTCGCCGTCTGTCAAGTTCTTTTTTTATTCAACACACAATAAGGGCGCCATCTTTATCAAGTCAAAAGCGCAGAGTCGGAAGGCCGGCGGCCCGCGAGGGCCGTTGGATGCCGCTTGCGGCTTTAATTTTTATTATTTTTCTTGTTCTTCTGCTTTTTGAGCTCTAATTTGACCCCCTGAACATGCTCAAAAACTCACCAAACTTTACCCAAAATTCAAAATCGGCGAAAAATTTTGTTTTTTCTGGGCCATTTTTTTTTTCGTTAAAAAATGGCGCGACAGCGCCACCGACAAAAGTCAAAATACATTGCGCCTATGGGAGACGCCCCGAGGTCAACTTTGTCGTAGAGCTACGAAATTCGGAACACGCATTCCTCTTGTGAGGACAAAAAACAAATATTATTGTGGCCACGCCCCCAGAATTACCCTATGCCCGCCATCTTCCTTTGAAAATGAAAACACGCTGTGTTAGCCATTTTGTTCACGTCAAACTTTGACGAACTCCTCCTAGGGCGTTTTGCCCACCGACTTCAAAATCGGCGGACGTCCTCTGGACAAGTGGGGCATCTAAAGTTATCCAATTTTTTGAGATACCTTTTACGGTCTGTGTGCGGCGCAGCCGCAAAGTTGGACAACTTATTTTGGGATATTGCAGATCTAAAAATTGTTCCCATTTGATCAAAACAAGTCCGATTAGGACCAAATTTGAATCAGTTGTTCAACTTTCTAGTTTGGACCAGTTTATGATGACAAAATTGAAATGGGCGCGATAGCGCCCCCTACAGAGTGACCTTTAAATTAACATTGAAGGTCAAAAATTAGTTTTACCAAAATTTTCTAAACTTTACCCAAAATTCTATTTTGGCGTCGCGATCAAAAAAACCAATCAGACAAATGCCTTAATTTTTACGGCGTAGTCGTAGCGATGACAGAAACCTCCCATGTTATCCCTATGGGAAAACCGCTAAATCTCTCGAATATCCACATTTTTATGTTTTACACTTTAACGAAGTCCTCCTAGTGCGTTTTGCCCACCGACCTCAAAATCGGTGTACGTCCTCTAGACAAGTGGGGCATCTAAAGTTATCCAAATTTTAAGGATAGCTTTTACGGTCTCTGTGCGACGGAGCCGCAAACGTTTCCCAGAATTCTGACTATTTGGCCTTCAGAGTGGCCTATAAACAATAGAGTTTTTCCAAATGACATGATATTTTGAACAAAATTCTAATTTGCCATCCTGATCACAAAAGTATGAGAGCCAAAGTCATATTTTGTACGGCGTAACCGTAGCGATGACAGAAACATCCCATGTTATCCTTATGGGAAAATCATAGAATTGCTCAAATCACCACATTTTTACGCTTCACACTTTAACGAACTCCTCCTAGGGCGATTGTCCGATCAAGTTCATATTTGGAGAATATCATCTACACAAGCGGGGCATCAAAACTTATCCATATTTTGATTCTAAGTGCTACGGTCTCTGTGTGGCGGACCCGCAAAAATATGTCAGAAATGGGAAAACAGCGAAATCTCTGAAATGTTCACATTTACGCTTCACACTTTAATGAACTCCTCTGTGGGCAATAGCTCGATCAAGCTCATATTTGGGGAAAATCATCTACACAAGCGGGGCATCAAAAGTTATCCATATTTTTATTCCAAGTGCTACGGTCTCTGTGCGGCGGCGCAGCAAATTTGACTGACACTTGTGTTCATTTGCACTGGATTGGCCATGTCCAATGTGTCGCCGTCTGTCAAGTTCTTTTTTAATTCAACACACAATAAGGGCGCCATCTTTATCAAGTCGAAAGCGCTGAGTCGGATGGGCGGCGGCCCGCGAGGGTCGTTGGATGCCGCTTGCGGCTTTAATTTTTATTGTTCTTCTTCTGCGCTTTGAGCTCTAATTTGACCCCCTGAACATGCTCAAAAACTCACCAAACTTTGCCCAAAATTCAGAATCGGCGAAAAATTTGATTTTTTCTGGGCCATTTTTTTTTTCGTCAAAAAATGGCGCGACAGCGCCACCGACAAAAGTCAAAATACATTGCGCCTATGGGAGACGCCCCGAGGTCAACTTTGTCGTAGAGCTACGAAATTCGGGACACGCATTCCTCTCGTGAGGACAAAAAAATATATATCATTGTGGCCACGCCCCCAGACTTACCCTATGCCCGCCATCTTCCTTTGAAAATGAAAAGAAGCTGAGTTAGCCATTTTGTTCACGTCAAACTTTGACGAACTCCTCCTAGGGCGTTTTGCCCACCAACTTCAAAATCGGCGTACGTCCTCTGGACAAGTGGGGCATCTAAAGTTATCCAAATTTTTGGTATACCTTTTACGCTCTGTGTGCGGCGCAGCCGCAAAGTTGGACCACTTATTGCTAATCTAAAAATTGCTCCCATTTGATCAAAACGAGTCCGATTAGGACCATATTTGAATCAGTTGTTAAACTTTCTAGTTTGGACCAGTTTATGATGACAAAATTGAAATGGGCGCGATAGCGCCCCCTACAGAGTGACCTTTAAATTAACATTGAAGGTCAAAAATTAGTTTTACCAAAATGTTCTAAACTTTACCCAAAATTCTATTTTACCGTCCCGATCAAAAAAGCCAATCAGACAAATGCCTTAATTTTTACGGCGTAGTCGTAGCGATGACAGAAACCTCCCATGTTATCCCTATGGGAAAACCGCAAAATCTCTCAAATATCCACATTTTTCTGTTTCACACTTTAACGAAGTCCTCCTAGTGCGTTTTGCCCACCAACCTCAAAATCGGTGTACGTCTTCTAGACAAGTGGGGCATCTAAATTAATCCAAATTTTAAGGATAGCTTTTACGGTCTCTGTGCGACGGAGCCGCAAACGTTTCCCAGAATTCTGACTATTTGGCCTTCAGAGTGGCCTATAAACAATAGAGTTTTTCCAAATGACATGATATTTTGAACAAAATTCTAATTTGCCATCCTGATCATTAAAGTATGAGAGCCAAAGTCATATTTTGTACGGCGTAACCGTAGCGATGACAGAAACATCCCATGTTATCCTTATGGGAAAATCGCAGAATCGCTCAAATCACCACATTTTTACGCTTCACACTTTAACGAACTCCTCCTAGGGCGATTGCCCGATCAAGTTCATATTTGGGGGAAATTATCTACACAAGTGGGGCATCAAAAGTTATCCATATTTTGATATTAAGTGCTACGGTCTCTGTGCCGTGGAGCTGCAAATATACTGTCACAAATGGGGAAACGCCAAATCTTTGAAATGTTCACATTTACGCTTCACACTTTAACAAACTCCTCCGTGGGCAATAGCTCGATCAAGCTTTACTTTGGGAAATATCATCTACACAAGCGGGGCATCAAAAGTTATCCATATTTATATTCTAAGTGCTACGGTCTCTGTGCGGCGGCGCAGCAAATTTGACTGACACTTGTGTTCATTTGCACTGGATTGGCCATGTCCAATGTGTCGCCGTCTGTCAAGTTCTTTTTTAATTCAACACAATAAGGGCGCCATCTTTATCAAGTCGAAAGCGCAGAGTCGGAAGGCCAGCGGCCCGCGAGGGCCGTTGGATGCCGCTTGCGGCTTTAATATTCTTTCTTCTTTCTTTCTTTCTTTCTTCTCGGGACCAACCCCCCTATTTTTCACCCAGTGAACATTGACGAAAAGTCACAAAAATTTGCACACCTCTAAAAATCGTGCCTCTCTACATTCTGGCTATTTCCCTTTTCTAAAATAAAAAATTGGCGCGTCAGCGCCCCCAAATGTACCAAAAATGCATTGAGAGATGGGAAATGACCCAAAAAAAATCTGATCGTAGAATCATGAAATTTGGCGCAGAGGTAGATGGTGACAAGAGAAGTAAAAAATATTATTACGGCAACGCCGTCCGCCCAACCAAATGTCGGCCATATTGCTTCAAAAATGGCTAAACATGACTTCGGAGTTTTTCCAAACGTCGTACTTTTACGAAATCCTCCCAGGGCGTTGGCCCTAAAAAGCTGAAATTTGGTGAAAATGCTACTGAGGAGTGGGACATCAAAAGTTATCCAAATTACATTGATACCTCTCACGGTCTCTGTGCGGCAAAGCCGCAAACTGTAGCAAGAATTTCAGAAATCTCCCAAATTTAACATTTCTGCCGTTTGCGCAGATAAAGTCCGAATTGCGTCAAATTAGAATCAGTTGTTAAACTCTTTGCCCTAAACCTACTTGAAGTGAAATAAATTAATTTGGAGCCACAGCGCCCCCTACAGATTTTATATGGAGGTTAAATATTTAGTTTTGCGAAATTATATGAAATTTGACACACAACTCAATTTTGGCATCCCCATCAAAAAAGTCAATGAGACCCATGTCATAATTGTTATGGCTTTGCCGTAACGATGACCGAAACCTTCCATGTTATTCCAATGGGGAAATCGCCAGAACATGTTTACACTTTAGACTTTCACAAACTCCTCTTAGGGCGTTAGACATATTAACCTGAAATTTGGTGAGACTCATCTTCAGGGGTGGACCAAAGCCGCACATTTTGCCAAGAATTCAAAATAAAATTGCTTTTTGATGGTAAAACAAGGGAGAAGATGTGACAGCGTCACAGATTCAGCAGTAGGCGTAATAAAAGGACAGATATTAAAACCTCCTCTTGCGGCGTGGCGGCGGCGTAGCGAGGGCCGATCATTGCCGCTTGCGGCTATATTTATTATCTTATTTTTATCTTTATCTTTTTATTTTTATTTATCTATTTTATTTTATTTCCTCCCCTCCATTCCCTATTGAGATAGGAGAGGAGTTTTGTTAATAAGAGTTTTTTGTTTTTGTTCATAAGAGTTCTATTAAGAGTGTGTTTTTGAAACTTCGTATAATCTGTCCTTTCCTCCTGTTTCTACTGCGTTGTAACAACGGAATTTCCCCTTGTGTGGATATTAAAGGATTATCTTATCTTATCCCGGGACATGTGCACCTTTGCTTTAGGGAGGTCTAAATTCACCCTTTAGGCTCATTTCTATGTGACTATGCATGGGATTATAATAAAACACACATCTTTTTTCATCTTGGAATACATAGAAGACAGAAAGACTCCGTTGTTAGGGGGGCCGCTGCTGAAGTTCAGAGACTTCCAAAAACATGCATGATTCCTCTACTGATATTATTATAGTCCTGGTTTTTTCCTTTTTTAGTGGTTTTCTTTACTGCTAGACTTGGTTTGGACAAGTTCTGTTTGGTTTAAGCCTGACGTTGGCCTAGTTCTAATTTAGGCCTATTTTAAACTAGGCCTGACAGTCCAAGATCTGCTTTAGTCCTGCTTTATAACCCATCCATGCTTTTCTGGTAGATCTGGTTTCTGAAAGTAAAGTAAATTGATTTCTGTTGTTGAATTGTGCAACTGCGAGTTGTTTGTGGATAACCCTAACCCTTATAGAGATAAAACATAAAATTGTGGTGCAATTTTGTAGTCCGGCCCCTGGACCTTAAACCCCTGGAAAATATAATTGAAGACCCCTATCTTAAGAGAAACATGACTTTTATAGGTATGTTATTAAAGCCAAGAAATTAAGCAAAGCAATGTTCAATATAACCTAATATTTATTAAGGCTTATAAATCAGAATATTCAAGGGGAATGATAATTAAAGAAATGCATTAATAATCTGTACAATAATTCTATTAAATACATAAAAAAATATATAAGACAGAGAAGGTAATTTTGATGAAGAATGGAAGGGTATTTATAATTCTCAATGGAGAACCACAAAATCACATGTGTGGAAAGTATTCTGTTGGAAAAATGTACCTCATTTTTTCATAACACCATGTCAAAGTATGCTCACTATTCACAAGGAAATGCCACCTGCTGGTGAAATTGTGGTCAGGCCGATGCTTGGAGACACATTAATCCCGACATTGCTCAATTTTCATGGCTAAACCCGAACTATACCTCGAAATCTGAAATTAACCACTGGTTAATCTCAAACAATCTAGTATATTTTGATATTGACTGTAATATTTCTGCAGCCCCTTTGACTGACCACAGTGTTATTTATTTACATATTGTACATTTACATTGTATTTAACATACATTTTTGCCTCTCGTCTTCAAACAGGACTCTCAAATATCATTGCGGAGACGCAAACAGGGTTTTTAAAAGGCAGGTCAATTCATAAAAATATATAACAGGTTTGGGATTTAATCAAATATAGAGACTTAATAGAAGATGATGGGTTTATTTTCTTTTTGGACTTTTACAAGGCCTTTTGATACAGTTGAACATCCTTTTATTATTTCTGCACCTGAACATTTTGGGTTCCATCAATCCATCTTCTTCCGCTTATCTGCGGCCGGGTCGCGGGGGCAGCAGTCTAAGTAGGGACTCCCAGACTTCCCTCTCCCCAGACACTTCCTCCAACTCCTCCGGGGGGATCCCGAGGCGTTTCCCAGGCCAGCCGAGAGACATAGTCCCTGGGTCTTCCCCTGGGCCTCTTCCCGGTGGGACATGCCCGGAACTCCTCCCCAGGGAGGCGCCCAGGAGTAGAGATGCACCGATTGCAAAATTCTTGGTCGATACCGATTTTCCAGTTTTTAAGGAGGTCTGACCTGCCAAAACTGTTTTTTCCGATACCGATTTTCTATCTAGCCACTGATTTTCCCACAAACTACCCAGTATTATATATATGAAAACGGTGCATGTATACAGGACACACGTTTTATAATATGAAATGTAATTTATTTTGTGGGAAAATAGAAAAATAAATAACTATATATAAAAATAATATATATATATACAGAACAGGAACAAAAAGGAGCGTCATCTCTGATTGGCTGCGCCGCCTCACTGCAGAAAAGTTGAACAAATCTGAACTTTTCTGCGGCGAACAATCTTAACGCCTTGAAGCTTATACGCCTGTCAAAGCGTCTAGAGCGGAAAACGCACCCTACGCGCCGCGCTCCACCCCGAAAAAGCAGGAATCGGGCAACGGAAAACGCAGGATGTGTTCGACGCGCGTTTACATAGACTTTGAATGTAAACTGGACATTTTGGCCGCGGTCTGAATGAGTCTTGCTTGTTTTTAGCTATTTTTTTTCTGGGCGCGTTGAGCTGCTACGCACCGCGCATGCGCGCATGCGAGTCAGTTTGATCGGCCCAAAACCGGAAATTACGACAGTGAACATTTCTGGTCACCGATTGGGGCCGATTGGACGTAAAACCGGCTTTTTTAATCGGCAGCCGATTGATCGGTGCATCTCTACCCAGGAGGCAGCAGGAGGAGCAGCGGCTCTACTCCGAGCTCCCCCCGTGTGGCCGAGCTCCTTACCCTATCCCAGCCACCCGGCGGAGGAAACTCATTTCGACCGCTTGTATCCGCAATCTTGTCCTTTCGGTCATTACCCAAAGCTCATGACCATAGGTGAGGTCAGGAACGTAGACCGACCGGTAAATCGAGAGCTTTGCCTTTCGACTCCTTTTTTAGACTTTATGTGTTTACACAAAGCCCGCCTTAAAGAATTTGTTTTTCTATCAAGAAATACTTTGGAAAAACCAAACCATATACCCATATTTACCTACTATTTCAATACTCGGATTATAAACAAAAATGTAGTATATTTTTTATGAAAAAGTGCTTATGTGAACAAACTTTCCCAGGTTTGAAAATTAAAAATAATATTCTTAATACATTCAATAAAAAAGACGGTAAAAAAACTTATTTCCTGTCGCTCCTAAAGTAAGAGAAATGCATTTCAAATGAATGAACAATATCTACCCTTCCAAAGAATTACTTCAGTTACAATTTAAAATTGAAGAAAACACTTAATTTAAAGCACTGCTAATCTTTTTTCTATTGTCCTGCAGTCCCATTTTTCTTGTTGGAAATACAAAATTAGTTAAATTCCATATTTCCATCCTCATCAATCTCATTAAATAAGGATGACATATTCTTTGGTATATTAATTAAATATAAAAAAGAGGAACTCTGTATAAACTTAATTTGATGTCTTACAAAATTATGTATCAACAAATCCAAAAGTGTGCCTCCAACTTAAAAATAAGAAGCTAAAATTACTCTGGGCTCGAGCTGAATATTAAAACGCTTACTCTTTTTTAAATTAATAAAATGTATTCATTCATTGCATGTTTCCCTCAACCAAACAGTTGTAATATTACTGACATGCAAGCCATGTGTTGTGTGAGATGTTCAATCAAGAAAAAAATCTCTGCGTCAAACCACGCCCCAGATCAACCTACGTCACCAGAAGAGTCAGACTCAGAAAGCTAAACTTATTTGTAATATAATTTCTGCTGCAGGAATAATTCATCTTTTGTTTTCAAAGTGTTTGCAAATAGTGCCCTGGCCATTGTTAACATTTCTGGAGCTTTATAAACCCTTATTGTAAAAGTGCCTCCTGCCGTAATGGTACGCTCCACATGGCTCCACGCAACGCAGTCACATGACACACAGGCTCAAAACTACTGCTCTCATTACGGAAGTGCTCATTCGGAATACATTTGTCTGTTGTCAACATTCCAACTAAATCTGCCAAAATGATATGCGGAGGGACTGGATATGTGAAGCCAGCGGACCCAGAGGTTCAGGGAATTTGTGACTCTGTGAGTAACTAAACTAAACACCTGATTTAGAGCACGTTACTGACGTATTGTGTTTGATGTAGTTATCATTATTTTATTTTTTTCAGGTAAAGGGTCAAGTGGAGGAGAAAACTGGAAAGAAATATGAAACGTTCGCGGCCAAAACATACACAACCCAGGTTGTTGCTGGAACCAACTACTTTGTCAAGGTAAGTCTGTTTCAGTGGATTTTCTTTTTCTTTTTTTGACATCCAGCTCTTGCTCCTTGAATCTAAACATCTATCTGTACAGATTCATGTTGGAGGGGATGACCATGTCCATGTCCGTATTTTCAAAGGGCTCCCACACACCGGAGGTGAGCTGAAGGTCCATGGTCTTCAGAAGGCCAAGAGCCACCATGATGAAATTGGGTATTTCTAAAGGATTCTCCACATGAATATCCCACCTGTGTCTGTAAACTGCCCTCCGGCCGCGCTAAAGTACGGCGTGTCGTCGGTACACGTTTATATACACGTTTATATGAAAGAGGAACTTCACGAACGATCGGGACACGCACTGGAATCGCTTTAAATTAACTTGTTTTGACTTTATTCGGCTGGATTGAGTGTTTTCGTCGTGTCGTTGCGATGTGTCTTGGCTCTGAGTCCCCCGGCTCCGGCCCCGCCCCCCGCCCGGCGCCGTACCGCGTTTACACAAAGGAGGAACTCATGAAACTGCGGAGAACTGTCGTCTTACCCGGAGATCGTCACGTTATCCCGGCGGATATCCTAAGGAAAACGCAACGAAGCAGACGGGCTGGACGTAAACTCCGAGAGAAGAGAGGAGAAAACAGGAAGTCGGTTCCCGCCGTAGTCATGGGTAACGTGAGGTCCCTTCAAAATAAAATGACGGAAATAGCGAGCCTCATGCGGTCCCAGAGGATTTATAGGGACAGCAGCGTCTTGATTTTCACAGAGACCTGGTTAACAGCAGAAATGCCAGACTCTATTGTAGGTTTGGACAATTTTCATCTGCTGCGGGCGGACAGAACTAGAGAATCCGGGAAGAAAAGAGGTGGAGGTCTGGCGGTGTATGTGAACACGAGCTGGTCCAAACCCGAACACTGCACAGTGAGGGAGCAGCTATGTAACAAGGATATTGAACTATTGGCTATTGGCATGAGGCCATACTATCTGCCCCGGGAGTTCTCACATGTGATTTTAATCGCAGTCTATGTGACCCCGTCTGCCAATGCTGAAAATGCTTGTGAAGCACTGCTCTCCTGCACTTGTAGGCTGCAAACACAGCATCCACAGGCTCTCTTCCTCATCTCTGGTGACTTTAACCACGCTTCTCCCTCTTCTGTCCTACCAACATACACCCAGTATGTTACCTGCCCCACCAGAGAGAATAGAACATTGGACTTGTTTTTTGCCAACACCAAGGAGGCTTATTCCTCTTCCCCCCTCCCTCCCCTGGGCAGCTCGGACCACAACCTTGTACATCTGAGGCCTGTGTATGAACCCATCGTGCGCAGGCAGCCTGTGGTGTCCCGTGAAGTGAGGATGTGGTCTGCTGAGAGCGAGGAGGCTCTGAGGGACTGCTTCAGCACCACTGTCTGGACTGAGCTTTATGACCCACATGGGGAGGACATCAACACCATCACAGAGTGCATCACGGACTACATCAACTTCTGTTTTGAGAACATTGTTCCCTCCCGGACGGTGCGGTGTTTTCCAAACAACAAGCCATGGATTAACCGTGAACTGAAGGCTCTGCTGAAGGAGAAGAAGAGAGCCTTCAGGTCAGGGAACAAGGAGGAGCTGAGGACTGTGCAGAAGGAGCTGAGGAGGAAGATCAGGCAGGCTGAGGCCGGCTACAAGAGGAGGATGGAGGAGCAGCTGCAGCAAAAGAACATTCAGGGAGTGTGGAGGAGCCTGAAAACCATCTCGGGCTTCAAAATCCCCCCTGCCCAGACAGAGGGGGATCTACAGTGGGTGAATGATTTAAATGCTCACTTCTTGAGGTTTGATCGGTCACCCGCCCCTCCCCCTGCACAGCTGCATGCTCCCTCTTCCACAGCTGGACAATGCCCTGCATCTGTTCCTCTTCGCTTATCTGCCCCGGACCATCAGCTCCCCACTTCGCCTGGACTCACCCATCCCCCCAGCACACGGTCCCCCTGCCAACCACTGACTGTCACAGCAGCACAGGTGAGGAGTGAGCTGAAGAGGATTAAAGTGAGGAAGGCAGCAGGACCTGATGGCATCAGCCCCAGGCTCCTTAAGTCCTGCGCAGATGAACTGTGTGGAGTTATGGAGCATGTCTTCAACATGAGCCTGAAGCTGAGGGTGGTACCACAGGTCTGGAAGACCTCCTGTCTGGTACCTGTGCCTAAGACACCGCGCCCCAAAGACCTCAACAGCTTCAGGCCAGTGGCTCTCACGTCCCACCTGATGAAGACACTGGAGCGGCTAGTCCTGGACCACCTCCGCTCCACCGTGAGCTCAGCCATGGACCCGCTGCAGTTTGCATATCGGTCTGGCATCGGAGTGGAGGACGCCGTCATCTCCCTGCTGCACCGCTCTCTCTCTCACCTGGAAAAGCCTGGCAGCTCTGTGAGGATCCTGTTCTTCGATCTCTCCAGTGCCTTCAACACCATCCAGCCGCTGCTCCTGAGGGACAAGCTGGAGACGGCTGGTGTGGAGTATGACCTGGCAGAGTGGATCCTGGACTACCTCACAGACCGACCCCAGTTTGTGAGAGCCCGGAACTGTGTGTCTGACACTCGGACCTGCAGTGTGGGGGCGCCCCAGGGCACTGTCCTCGCGCCCTTTCTCTTCACCCTTTACACTGCAGACTTCAGACATGACACGGACAGCTGTGTCCTGCAGAAGTTCTCTGACGACTCTGCCATCATCGGACTCATCACGGACGACGATGACGCGGAATACAGAGGACTGGCGCAGGACTTTGTGGACTGGTGTCAGCGGAACCACCTCCTCATCAACGCGGGGAAGACCAAGGAGATGGTGGTGGATTTCCGCAGACGCCACCCCACTGCCCCCTCACCAGTGAACATCCAGGGACGGGACATTGAGAGAGTGGACTCATACAAGTACCTGGGTGTTCATCTGAACCACAAACTGGACTGGACTCATAACACAGACGCACTGTACAGGAAGAGCCAGAGTCGGCTCTACCTCCTGAGGAGACTCAGGTCTTTTGGAGTGACAGGGCCACTCCTGAAGACCTTCTATGACTCTGTGGTGGCATCAGCCCTCCTGTGCGGTGTGGCCTGCTGGAGCAGCAGCATCACAGAGAGGGAGAGGAAGAGGCTGGACAGAGTCATCAAGAAGTCCAGCTCCGTCCTGGGCTGTGCTCTGGACTCGGTGCAGGAGGTGGGGGACAGGAGGGTCCTGGCTAGATTCACATCTATGCTGGACCATGAGTGTCACCCCCTGCAGGACACTCTCTCTGCTCTGGAGAGCAGCTTCAGTGAGAGACTGATCCACCCTTGATGTGCGAAGGAAAGGTTCCGTAGGTCTTTCCTTCCTGCTGCTGTCAGACTTTATAACAAAAACTGTTAGTACTGAACACTCGCAATACTGACCTAACCTAATACTGATGTGCAACTCTGTCATATGTGCAATTGCTGTTGGAATTCATGTGCAATTCATGTGAAATTCATGTGCAATCTATGTGCTGTCGTGACACATATTCATGTGCAATTACTGTCGTGATCACATGCAATGGTATTTATTTATTTATTTGTCTATGAGAGTTTTTATTTATTTATAGGAGATCTTCTACTGAAAGTGTTTTTCAGACTTCCTATAAGTGATCTGTTCTTCTGTATCTATCTCTGTATCAAATCAAATCAAATCAATTTATTTTTGTAAGGCCCAAAATCACAACAACAGTTGCCTCTGAGGGCCACAGGGAGAAATGAATCAACAATGTCTGTGGTGGCGATGGAGTCAGACAATGTCTGTGGTGGCGATGAAGTCAGACAATGTCTGTGGTGGCGAGGGACGATGTCCCAGGGTCCTCTGTCCTTAGACTCTCCTTCTCGGCCAGGAAAAACTACAAAAAAAACCTCTTTGGGGAAAAAAGCGTAGAAACCTGGAGGAGTTCCAGTGAAGGAGAGATCCGACTCTCACAGACGGACAGACGGACACGAGGAGACTGGAGCTGGACCCACTCTTCAGGCAGAAGAGGGACCGTCTGAGTCGAGCTGGACCCACTCTTCAGGCAGATGAGGGACCGTCTGAGTCGAGCTGGACCCACTCTTCAGGCAGAAGAGGGACCGTCTGAGTCGAGCTGGACCCACTCTTCAGGCAGAAGAGGGACCGTCTGAGTCGAGCTGGACCCACTCTTCAGGCAGATGAGGGACCGTCGGAGGCGAGCTGGACCCACTCTTCAGGCAGAAGAGGGACCGACTGAGGCGAACTGGAGCCACTCTTCAGGCAGATGAGGGACCGTCCACACAGGGCAGGGACCACTTCACCAGGGGAGGGGCATCTGGGTCCACAGGTCCTCAGGAGTGAGAGAAAGAAAAGAAGGCGGTGAACAGTTTGCAAGTGGAATCAAAAAATAAATATTGTTTGATAGCATAAGTAGTCAGAAGAAGAAGAGGATAGTGCTCAAGCTGTCATACTTCCCCCAGCACAGTTACTCCTAGGGCAGCGTAGCTGAAGCTGTGGGTTTATCTTTCTGTTCCTAACTACTCTGACCATAAGCGATTTCGAAGAGGAACGTTTTAAGCCTGGACTTAAATGAAGAGACTGTGTCAGCATATTTAACATGGGTCGGGAGCTGATTCCATAACACAGGAGCTTGGTAGCTAAACGCTCTACCTCCTACAGTACTTTTAGAGACTCTTGGCACCACCAGAAGGCCAGCATTCTGAGAGCGAAGAGCTCTGTTTGGATGATATGGTTCTATAGCATCTTTGAGGTAGGATGGGGCCATGTCATTTATGGCTTTGTAGGTCAAGAGTAGAATTTTGAATTTGATTCTGGACTCGACGGGGAGCCAGTGAAGAGACTTCAGCACTGGCGTAATGTGCTCTCTTCTTTTTGTTCCTGTTAGTAATCTTGCTGCTGCATTTTGAACCAGTTGAAAGCTTTTTATGGAGCTTTTATCTACTGTATCTACCTGCGTTGCACCAATGAAATTTCCCCATGTGGGACAATAAAGGAATATCTTATCTTATCTTATCTTATCGTAGTAGTATTCATTAATATTGATAGCATCCCAAACATACTAGCAATTCCTGCATGCCGAGCACTTCCTCAAAAAGCAGGACTTGTTTGAATTCAAAGACATTATGCTAATGTTGCACACTTCAAATATGAGGTTCAAAGTGTATTTTCATTGTTGTTTATTTCTGTAACAAAGACAAACATTTGTCAATGTCCATGTCATGCTCTCTGTTGTTACAGGAAACAGTTTTACTTTTACAATGTACAATAGCTCAAAATAATCATAAAATAACAAAATATAATATACATAAACAAATTTGTGACAGACATGTGTGTTTGTTCTCTTAGAACGTTTTTTAGATTAAGCAAAAGTGTCATTTTTAACTCTCCTGGTCATCCCCTTTGTTTCGATTAGCATATTAGCATACTAATGTTAGCATAGCACAAAGTTACAATAAAACAACAACCAGGCTTCAACTTCATAATCTTACAGACAATTTCGGCCTAAACTGTCCCTCTATTGCCTTATTCATGTTCACAGTTCCCATATAAACATTTGTTTTACCACTTTACCTGTAACAAAGACAAACATTTGTCAATGTCCATGGCATGCTCTCTGTTGTTACAGGAAACAGTTTTACTTTGAGCAGACGCCCCAGATATGAAGATAATAGAGCTCCCCTTGTGGTGTGGCATAGGAACTACACTAATGCAAATCAACGCGAATTGAACACAGTCTGTCTTTCTAAAACAAACAAAAATGATATTAAATCAATTATAACATGAAATAAAATACATTTCGGGGGGTGCCCTATTTGCTAGTCCCACACTCTCCCCTCCAAAATTAAATGGCGTCCCGACATTCTGACATTATCAGCCCATATGTTTCTTTTATGCGTTGCAAAGTTTGAAGTTAAAGCAAGGTAGGAGTCAGAGTTCACAGTCTATAAGGTGCATAACTTCTTCAAGAAGACCATATGACACGTATCTCCCGTTGATGTCATATGTGCGCAGCAAAGGTTATCGTGCACTATAACCGTCCACTGCCTCCTCCCTTACATGCCAGGGGTATCTGCACTTTCTCTGAGTAAGGTTTCTTAACATAGCAATAACCTCTTATCATAAGAAAATGTCAGGCTTTACCATTAACCAAATATATCAAAAATAAATTAAAATAGTACTTAAGAGCTATGTCAATACAATAATAATAACATTAAAGCTGAAACTTTAAACTTATGAACCTGAATAGTTGCTATTGAACAGTTCAACTAAACACTTATTTATCTGACAAAGTGGGTTGTCCCAACCTATGGTAAGTAAACATTAGTCTTGGTTTTCTCAATCTTAAAGGATACTTTGTCTTCTGCATCGAAGATGGACCGGCGGTCTTCTTGGTCACTGTCTGCAGACTCAGGAGACTGGTGGTCTTCCCCATTGCTTTGTGTGTCATTATTCTCATCCAGGCTTTCAACATCCATCTCCTGTTTGTCCATCTGTGGCTCATTTTCCTCTACTGCACTTGAGTGTCTTTCCACCTCTTGGTCTTCTATAGTAGTCTCCTCTGCCAGCTCATAGTGTTCCTCAGGTCTCTCGTTCTGTAGTTGTAATCTTTTTATGCCTCTCCATTCATCCTCTTCATCTGAACTGTGTTCTTCTTGGGGTTGCTGTCTTTGTGCCCGTTTGTCACTCTTCTTCTTCTGTTTTTGTGAAGGCAAATTGACTTTTTCCGCAGGCATGAAGTCACAAGGAAGCAGGAGGTTTCTGTGCATGATCCGTACTCGTCCTTTTCCACTTTCTGGCCGTATCTCGTATACAGGACTGTCATCATATTTCCTTTGAGTCACCACGTATACTTGGTCTTCCCAAAACGCTCTCAATTTACCCGGACCGCCTCTTTCATTCAGATTTCTCACCAAGACTCTGGATCCAGGATTCAAATCTGCCCCATATGTTTTCTTGTCGTACTGCATTTTTCCACGTTCACCTTCTTTGTTGGCTGTTTCTGTGGCAAGTCTGTAAGCATCATTCATTCGGTGTCTCCATTTCTCTGCATAATCTCTGTGAGATGTACTTTGGTCTTTTACAGTGAGTCCGAACATCAAATCGATGGGAAGTCTTGGGTTGCGGCCAAAAAGGAGAAAATACGGTGCATAACCTGTGGCTTCACTGCGGGTGCAGTTATACGCATGTACCACTTTTGCTAGAGAGGCTTTCCAGTCTGCTTTCGCTCTCTCAGGCAGGCACCGCAGCATGCTCAGCAGTGTCCTATTGAACCTCTCCACTTGGCCATTGCCCTGAGGGTGAAAAGGTGTAGTCCTGGACCCCTTCACTCCGCTGTACTCCTCAAGCTTGGCGAACAGTTTGTTTTGAAACTCCCTTCCTTGATCATGATGGAGTCTTGTAGGAAAGCCGAATTTCAACATGAAGTCTCCATAGAGTTTCTCAGCGGCAGTTTTTGCAGATTTGTCCCTACAGGCGTACGCTTGAGCGAATCGAGTGAAATGGTCCATTACCACCAGGATATACTCATATCCACCCTTACATTTTTCCAGATGGAGGAAATCGATTGACACAAGCTCAAATGGGTGCGTTGTTGTGATGCTTGTGAGAGGAGCTCTGGTTGGTTTGTTTGGGCGTTTGTTCTTGAGGCAGCTGCATACTCGTGTTATGTGATGTTCAACATTGCGCTGCATATGAGGCCAGTAGAAGCGGTCTCGGATGAGGTTTAAGACTCTCTCCACTCCAAGGTGTCCCATCTCCTCATGCAGCTCTTTGTAGACGAGTTCATGGTATTTCTTGGGCAGAACCAGCTGGGACCGGTTTGCTGTTCTTCGGTACAGTAGCCCGTCTTCATTGATGTGGAGTTTTTGCTTTTCTCGAGCTAGGGCAGCTACATCCATGTTTTGAATCTGTTTCACACCTTTCGGCCAGTGATTTGAGGAGACATATTTCAACACCTGTCCAATGGTAGGATCCTCACACTGTGCTTCTCTGAGAGCAGTTCGGGACAGTCCTTGTACTGACATCGTCATTTGTTCTACTTCCTGATCAGCTATTGCAGAAGAGATTGTGAATGGACACAGCCAGGGGTCAGTACTTTCTGCATTGACAGACAGAGCCTGTGTCACGCTGTGCATCACTTCATGTGCCACTGTCTTTGTAAACTTTCCATGTATCTTTCCATGTCCAGCGGCATGCGTGATAAGCCATCTGCATCACGATTAGCTCTTCCAGGACGATATTTGATCATGAACTGGAAGTCTGCGAGTTCGGCGACCCACCGGTGTGTGGTTGCATTTAGCTTGGCAGTCGTGAGCACATATGTGAGGGGGTTGTTATCTGTGTAGACCAGAAAAGGCGGTGAATAGTACAAATAGTCTCTGAAGCGCTCACATATGGCCCACTTGAGGGCCAGAAACTCCAATTTTCCTGAGTGGAGATGGTAGTTCTTCTCTGGGGCAGTTAGAGTTCTGGACCCGTATGCAATAACACGCAACTTCCCTTGCTGGTTCTGGTAAAGCACTGCTCCTAAACCCTCCTGGGATGCATCACAGTGTAAGAGGAATGGCTGTTCAAAATCAGGGTACCCCAGGATTGGCGGCTGTGACAGGAAATCGATGAGCTTATTCAGAACTTGTTCATGTTCAGTTGTCCACACAACAGGGTAAGATGCTGGGAGCTGACCACTTTTTACCATCTTTATCTTTCTTGTCTTCTTTTGAGCTGGTTTTTCTTTTGAGGCATTGTCTTTTGTCAAGAGGTTATAAAGAGGGGTGGCTATGCGTGAGAAGTTAGGAATATAGCTTCTGTAATAGGAGACAAATCCCAGCAGTTTCCTTACTTCACCGATTGTTGTCGGTTTCTTCTCCTTGAGTGCCTGAACAGGGGCAATGTCTGCAGGGTCCATTGTGTATCCATCGTTAGTGACTAGCCTGCCCAGAAATCGCACCTGATTCTTAATGAGCTCACATTTCTTGGGTGTAAGTTTCACTCCATGAGTCTCATAGCGCTGCAGGACACTCTTTAGATCATTAAGATGATCATTAAACGTTTTGGAGTGGACCAGGTTGTCGTCCAGATAAGGCAAGCAAATCTCGTCTCGTAGCCCCAACAGACACTCCTCCATTGACCTCTGGAACTCAGCTGGGGCAGATGATAAGCCAAAAGGTATTCTCACCCACTCATAATCCCCATGGAGTGATGAATGCTGTGAACGGACGACTTGATTCCTCTAGAAAGCCCTGGTGATAGGCCTTTCCTTGGTCCAACACCGAAAACCAGGAACTCCCTGTCAACGTATTAAGCATGTCTTGGATCCGCGGAATGGGATGGCGGTCCGGGATAGACTTTCGGTTCAACCCTCTGTAATCACAGCACAGGCGGAGGCTGCCGTCCTTTTTCCTCACGCATACAATTGGACTGGAGTAGGGCGATTTGGACTTGGTGATCCAGCCTCTGTTCAAGAGGTCCTCAAGGTACTCTTTGACTTCTTTATGGAGCGGTTTTGGTACAGAAATATAGGTGTGTCGTACCGGTGTAGGATCACTGAGGCGGCTCTTAAGCTGCAGGGATGGTATGGTTCCCACATCCTTGTCATTCCGAGCAAAGACATTGCTCATTTCTCTCAGCACTTGTCTCACTCTGAGCTGTTGTGCGGGGCCAAGATGATCCAGGGGAACTGGCGGATCCCATAAACTGTTGTCTTGTTCGTTAATCCTACTTGGTTGTTCTACAGTCTGTTCAATAGTTTGCGTCATTACCTCCGGTTGCATCATTTCCGCTGTTTTTGTGTTAGCTGGGTATATTGTCTTCACCGCTTGAGTTTGTCCTAGTGTGGTTCGTGGAGACAGGAAGATGTCATGAGCCGTGCCATTTGTGATTGGCAGGGTGACACTAGACCACGTCCCTCGTTGTAGTCGCACCACACTCTCTTGAACCCCCAAGCCCTCTGGTAGATGCAAAGGAGAACTTGGCTCAAACAGGACATCTTGTTGTTCTGGAAGGGGACTGGTTCTCACATTACACCGGACAGTCTTTGTTTTGCCTGCAGGAATGGTCATCAGTTCTTTTCCTGTTTTCACCATGCCTTCTCTTAACCCTTTCTCTTTATTTCTCATCACTTTCAAAAACACTTCAGTTTTCTTGCAGTCAAAGGAGAAAGCTGCACTGACAGCATCTGTCATTGCACGTGGTGGATATATGCCCCTATCCAGCAGGCACTCGATTACATTGAAACCAATGATGGGATCCTCTGCAATTTCCTCTTGACCTATTACCAGCACTGGCACGAGCAGCTCCATCTGTGTGACCTCAGAAGTAGGAAGCTCAAACTTCACCTCCACCCACCCATGAAAAGGAATTGGAGTTTGGTTCACTGCCCTTCCGTCCAATATGCTATGGCCCAGGATTTCTGACAGACTTCTCACTTTTGTATGCGGGATATTCTGCTGTCTCCATTTCTCGTTGATGAGACAGACTTGTGAGCCTGTGTCCCACAATGCCTTTGTTTCAAGTCCATCAAACCTGCAGATGATCATGTGTTTCTTACCAATCAGGTGGAGGAGCTGGGCTCTTCGTTCTGGTGAGAGGAGATTAATGCTCACTACAGCTCTTTCTTTTTCTTCAAGGTCAGCTGCTCCTTTTGTTTCAAGATACTGAATAATGTCTGTAATGAGTTTGTGCATATCACTTTGCTCTTTTTGTTTTGACTGTGGAACCAGTGGAAGCGTTTGTACCATGCTAGCTGAGAGATCTATTGGCTCAGTTCGGTCCATGGGCTTTCTTCGGGCCCTACATCCTCTGGAAAGGTGACCACTCTGTCCACATTTAAAGCAATGATCACACTGTTCCTCCTGGTCACGCTCTTGGCACTTCTTACAGCCTCTTTTCTTATTCATGCGTGGTTGGGGGGAATATCTTTTTGATTCGACAATGGCACTTTTTATTTCAGCTATCTCCCCTTTAAGTTGGCTAATAACGTCCAGCAGTTCAGATTCTCTATGAGACACTGTAGGCAGTGTTTTAGTCTTTTGCGGCACAGCAGACGACAGTTCACGGCCTTCAACAGCATTCATCTCTGCTCCTTTCGATGTCTGAGGTTCTGCTTTTATTTCCCTGATTCTTGTTTCCTTGCTGTGTTTTCGAAACTTTTGTTGCCTCTCCCACTCTAGGCTTGCTGCTTCATTAATTTTTGCAATCAGGACATCATCAGTAACCTCAGCATCATCAAGGTAGCTTTTTATTTGGTACTTGATATTATCAGTAATGAGTCCTGTACCCACAGCTCGCAGAAACTTTTTTTGTATTAGCTCAGCACTGTACTGTTCTTCTGCCCCTGGCTCTCTTGATGAAGCAAAGAGACGCTCCTTTAACTCTATTGCTCTAAACAAAAAGTCAAAAAGTTCTGTGGGGACTCATTGTGTTCTTGGGTGATGTTAATCAGTCTGTGGTAGAGATCAGTTGAGCTATCCTCTTTGTAGTGTCCTTTAAGGATAGTTCGGAGTTGAGATAGTGTCAAGTCTGTTTTGATCTCTAACATATCACGGAGAGTCAGGCCTGGGCTAACAGCTCTGATCACAGCTTCCACTATTTCGGCTTCACTGTGCCCTTTTCTCCGTCCCATCTCGATCTGATGAATGAGATTGGAGTATGATAATTTATCTTTTTGTCCTCTTTCTCCAATTTGACCATTAATTTTGAATTCTCTGCGTATGATAAACTCAGGTAGCTGAGTTGGCGGTGGAGTAGCTGACCTGGGGACAAAAGATGGCTTTTGTTCATGTTTAGTGGCACTAGTTGTGAGTTTTGCCATTTCTTCCTCCAGTTTTTGTGTTGCTGTCTGGAAGTTAACTTGGAGAGCGGCATATTGTTCTTTCAGACCGGCCAACATTGCTGCCTCTGGACTGGGATTTTCTGTACCAGACTTAGATGTGTCAGTTCTTCCTTTCAGACCATTTGCAAATGTTATCAAGCGGGTTAGAAACTCACGTGCCACTTCCTCTTCCTCATCTTCCGTAGCTTTATCAACTACTTCACTTATGGCTCTGATCAGCGTGTGCTTCTTTTTCAGGTTTTCAGTTGAGATTTTACCGTGCACGCATACCTCCAGGAGTTGCTCACAGTTCAGTTGCACCAAGACTTCACTGAGCTGGTCTTGTACTTGTTCAAACTCGATCTCTTGCATCTCTGTTTCTTGCTGCACCGCTGATCCCACTTCTGACACCAGATTTTGTTGCACACTTCAAATATGAGGTTCAAAGTGTATTTTCATTGTTGTTTATTTCTGTAACAAAGACAAACATTTGTCAATGTCCATGGCATGCTCTCTGTTGTTACAGGAAACAGTTTTACTTTTAGCAGACGCCCCAGATACGGAGATAATAGAGCTCCCCTTGTGGTGTGGCATAGGAACTATACTAATGCAAATCAAAGCGAATTGAACACAGTCTGTCTTTCTAAAACAAATAAAAATGATATTAAATCAATTATAACATGAAATAAAATACATTTCGGGGGGTGCCCTATTTGCTAGTCCCACACTAAGATTAATGGTTTGAAAGTAATAATTAAATTGATACTTGGCTTACAAATTTTGCTTGAGTCAATCAATAAAGTGCATAAACCACTTGATAGCATTGAACCACTGTGAGACCATTGTGTGGGTGTAGTGCATTGCGATGTCACATACAAGTTTGAACAGTACAGACCTTTGTGCAGATACTGTATCACTTGGCATCGTGTAGCGTCATAGTATCGATCTATCCTGTTGGGGCAGGTAACCTTTAGTGTAACAGACGCCCTGGCAGTTGAACCAGACAATCCGCCTGTTGCCACACTTTTTTTGTTTCTTGTCAACAATCATTCAACTGTTCCTCTTTTTCATCACGCTTCAATTATATGATTAACCTAACACATGTTAATCAGCAGTGGACACCAATAAATTGTATATTTATCACATTTGCTTATACATAATCAGAGATCACAACCTGGCCACATTATCACTGTTTACAAAGAGAATATTGTCGATCATGGGACCCTCTTACAGAGACTAGAGGACTGGGTGGGCATCACTGGCACTGCCCGAAATTGGTTAAAGTCCTTTCTGGAAGACAGGAAATACTTTGTTGATATTGGTAATTGTGTCTCAGACCACATGCCCCTGACCTGTGGGGTGCCCCAAGGGTCAATACTTAGACCCGTTCTGTTCAACCTCTACATGCTGCTGTTAAGTCAGTTAATAAATAATAAAACAGCTGCAATATGTCCAGAACATTACTGCTCCGGTTGTGAATAGAACTGGGAAGTACAGTTACATTAGTCCTGTGTTCAGGTCTCCAAAAGCTCCCTGTAGCTCAGATAGACTTTAAAGCAGCTGTGTTGCGGCAGCCAACTAAAAGTGCATTTACCACCACCTACTGTAGTTGTACCTCTTCAAAGTATGTGTTTTATGCTATACTGTAAAAAAAAGAGAGAGCGAAAGGAGAGAGAAAGTGAGCCACGAGCAACAAAGTACATCTCGGACTCTGAGGACCTCAGGGACCGGCTTCTTGCTGGTGCCAGAGTCAGGACTAAACATGCAGGGCCGGCCCAGCCTATAAGCGAGCTAAGCAGCCGCGTAGGGCCCCGAGGAGTTAATAGGGCCCCCAATCTGGCAACCCGTCTTATGCGAAGTGCAAGCGCAGCGTGCGCCACTAGTGTAGTAGCGCTGCTGGCGCGGCAGCGCACACAGCGGTAACATAACGCACAAACGATGAGTCCAGTTTTGAGGGATTACACCGACATTCATACGTCATAAGGCGCTGGTACAGCTGGCAGCCCGGTGTAAACGCTCTCTCTTCTTTCTCACACTTATTGTGCTTTATCTCCTATATTTTGTAAATATAATTAGTATATTTTAACTATTTTACTGTACGATAGGGACACGCGCTGGAATAGTTTTTTAATTCAACTGTTTTTGACTTTTTTCGGCTGGATTTGAGCGTTTTTCGTTGCGTTCGTTGTGTTGTTGTGACGTGAGCTAGCTCCGAGCGAGCCCACCAGCCCCCCCCCCCCCCCCCCCCCCGCGCCCTCCGGCCGCGCTAAAGTACGGCGTGTCGTCGGTACACGTTTATATACACGTTTATATGAAAGAGGAACTTCACGAACGATCGGGACACGCACTGGAATCGCTTTAAATTAACTTGTTTTGACTTTATTCGGCTGGATTGAGTGTTTTCGTCGTGTCGTTGCGATGTATCTTGGCTCTGAGTCCCCCGGCTCCGGCCCCGCCCCCCGCCCGGCGCCGTACCGCGTTTACACAAAGGAGGAACTCATGAAACTGCGGAGAACTGTCGTCTTACCCGGAGATCGTCACGTTATCCCGGCGGATATCCTAAGGAAAACGCAACGAAGCAGACGGGCTGGACGTAAACTCCGAGAGAAGAGAGGAGAAAACAGGAAGTCGGTTCCCGCCGTAGTCATGGGTAACGTGAGGTCCCTTCAAAATAAAATGACGGAAATAGCGAGCCTCATGCGGTCCCAGAGGATTTATAGGGACAGCAGCGTCTTGATTTTCACAGAGACCTGGTTAACAGCAGAAATGCCAGACTCTATTGTAGGTTTGGACAATTTTCATCTGCTGCGGGCGGACAGAACTAGAGAATCCGGGAAGAAAAGAGGTGGAGGTCTGGCGGTATATGTGAACACGAGCTGGTCCAAACCCGAACACTGCACAGTGAGGGAGCAGCTATGTAACAAGGATATTGAACTATTGGCTATTGGCATGAGGCCATACTATCTGCCCCGGGAGTTCTCACATGTGATTTTAATCGCAGTCTATGTGACCCCGTCTGCCAATGCTGAAAATGCTTGTGAAGCACTGCTCTCCTGCACTTGTAGGCTGCAAACACAGCATCCACAGGCTCTCTTCCTCATCTCTGGTGACTTTAACCACGCTTCTCCCTCTTCTGTCCTACCAACATACACCCAGTATGTTACCTGCCCCACCAGAGAGAATAGAACATTGGACTTGTTTTTTGCCAACACCAAGGAGGCTTATTCCTCTTCCCCCCTCCCTCCCCTGGGCAGCTCGGACCACAACCTTGTACATCTGAGGCCTGTGTATGAACCCATCGTGCGCAGGCAGCCTGTGGTGTCCCGTGAGGTGAGGATGTGGTCTGCTGAGAGCGAGGAGGCTCTGAGGGACTGCTTCAGCACCACTGTCTGGACTGAGCTTTATGACCCACATGGGGAGGACATCAACACCATCACAGAGTGCATCACAGACTACATCAACTTCTGTTTTGAGAACATTGTTCCCTCCCGGACGGTGCGGTGTTTTCCAAACAACAAGCCATGGATTAACCGTGAACTGAAGGCTCTGCTGAAGGAGAAGAAGAGAGCCTTCAGGTCAGGGAACAAGGAGGAGCTGAGGACTGTGCAGAAGGAGCTGAGGAGGAAGATCAGGCAGGCTGAGGCCGGCTACAAGAGGAGGATGGAGGAGCAGCTGCAGCAAAAGAACATTCAGGGAGTGTGGAGGAGCCTGAAAACCATCTCGGGCTTCAAAATCCCCCCTGCCCAGACAGAGGGGGATCTACAGTGGGTGAATGATTTAAATGCTCACTTCTTGAGGTTTGATCGGTCACCCGCCCCTCCCCCTGCACAGCTGCATGCTCCCTCTTCCACAGCTGGACAATGCCCTGCATCTGTTCCTCTTCGCTTATCTGCCCCGGACCATCAGCTCCCCACTTCGCCTGGACTCACCCATCCCCCCAGCACACGGTCCCCCTGCCAACCACTGACTGTCACAGCAGCACAGGTGAGGAGTGAGCTGAAGAGGATTAAAGTGAGGAAGGCAGCAGGACCTGATGGCATCAGCCCCAGGCTCCTTAAGTCCTGCGCAGATGAACTGTGTGGAGTTATGGAGCATGTCTTCAACATGAGCCTGAAGCTGAGGGTGGTACCACAGGTCTGGAAGACCTCCTGTCTGGTACCTGTGCCTAAGACACCGCGCCCCAAAGACCTCAACAGCTTCAGGCCAGTGGCTCTCACGTCCCACCTGATGAAGACACTGGAGCGGCTAGTCCTGGACCACCTCCGCTCCACCGTGAGCTCAGCCATGGACCCGCTGCAGTTTGCATATCGGTCTGGCATCGGAGTGGAGGACGCCGTCATCTCCCTGCTGCACCGCTCTCTCTCTCACCTGGAAAAGCCTGGCAGCTCTGTGAGGATCCTGTTCTTCGATCTCTCCAGTGCCTTCAACACCATCCAGCCGCTGCTCCTGAGGGACAAGCTGGAGACGGCTGGTGTGGAGTATGACCTGGCAGAGTGGATCCTGGACTACCTCACAGACCGACCCCAGTTTGTGAGAGCCCGGAACTGTGTGTCTGACACTCGGACCTGCAGTGTGGGGGCGCCCCAGGGCATTGTCCTCGCGCCCTTTCTCTTCACCCTTTACACTGCAGACTTCAGACATGACACGGACAGCTGTGTCCTGCAGAAGTTCTCTGACGACTCTGCCATCATCGGACTCATCACGGACGACGATGACGCGGAATACAGAGGACTGGCGCAGGACTTTGTGGACTGGTGTCAGCGGAACCACCTCCTCATCAACGCGGGGAAGACCAAGGAGATGGTGGTGGATTTCCGCAGACGCCACCCCACTGCCCCCTCACCAGTGAACATCCAGGGACGGGACATTGAGAGAGTGGACTCATACAAGTACCTGGGTGTTCATCTGAACCACAAACTGGACTGGACTCATAACACAGACGCACTGTACAGGAAGAGCCAGAGTCGGCTCTACCTCCTGAGGAGACTCAGGTCTTTTGGAGTGACAGGGCCACTCCTGAAGACCTTCTACGACTCTGTGGTGGCATCAGCCCTCCTGTATGGTGTGGCCTGCTGGAGCAGCAGCGTCACAGAGAGGGAGAGGAAGAGGCTGGACAGAGTCATCAAGAAGTCCAGCTCCGTCCTGGGCTGTGCTCTGGACTCGGTGCAGGAGGTGGGGGACAGGAGGGTCCTGGCTAGATTCACATCTATGCTGGACCATGAGTCTCACCCCCTGCAGGACACTCTCTCTGCTCTGGAGAGCAGCTTCAGTGAGAGACTGATCCACCCTCGATGTGTGAAGGAAAGGTTCCGTAGGTCTTTCCTTCCTGCTGCTGTCAGACTTTATAACAAAAACTGTTAGTACTGAACACTCGCAATACTGACCTAACCTAATACTGATGTGCAACTCTGTCATATGTGCAATTGCTGTTGGAATTCATGTGCAATTCATGTGAAATTCATGTGCAATCTATGTGCTGTCGTGACACATATTCATGTGCAATTACTGTCGTGATCACATGCAATGGTATTTATGTATTTATTTATTTATTTGTCTATGGGAGTTTTTATTTATTTATAGGAGATCTTCTACTGAAAGTGTTTTTCAGACTTCCTATAAGTGATCTGTTCTTCTGTATCTATCTCTGTATCTACCTGCGTTGCACCAATGAAATTTCCCCATGTGGGACAATAAAGGAATATCTTATCTTATCTTATCTTATATAACGCACAAACCGCATTTATTTGTAATGACAATCTGGCAACCAAGGCACCAGACCTGCGCTGATTGGTCAACTTCATTATGCGCGAGCAGAACGAGAGCAAAACATAAACACAACACAACCTGGTCCCTGCGTGGTCCTCATGTCCAGAGGAATATATCCCCCCGATGCCGAAAAACTAAAGAAGAAACTTCTTGACAATGTAAAGAAACTGCAAACTCAACAACACTCTCCAGGTATTGAACTTCTCTTACAAAGAGACGGTTAATGCTGCTGTTTGAAACAACACGATTCTGTCACGTTAGTTCGCTCAGGCTGGAGGCGACGAGAGCTCTGCCCCGCGCATTATATGTGTCTGAATGAAAGATAATAAGCTTCACATTTACACCAGCCCGGTGGTGTGAGCTGCAGGTGAGGCCGGTGAGGGGCCTCTATGGCCCAGGTCACTAAGTTCCGTCTCGTCCAGAACCTCTGACGTGAGACTTTGGAGTGCACAGTGTGCGGCCCCTGTCCCGGGCCCCTGTGCAGCCTCAGTCAGAGATGAGCGGGTTTGAGTTTGCGTCCCTCTCTCTCACATCACCATGTGTGAGATCAATCGTGACTCGTGATGTCTGTTTTACTTTGACTTCTTAAAGTGCAATAAGAGGAACGTAAAGGTTTATGCGTGTAAGGTCCATCAGCCAATCACATCGCAGCATTGTTTCATGCAGGAGTCCAGTGTGTGATGTTCTGATCAGAACAAACATTTATATTGTAATTAACTTTTAATAGAGCAATAAAACATTTCAATTTATTTAAAAAGCATCATTAGACTATTTGTTATAAATTATAATAAATTGATAGTGAAAAATAACCAGACATATTATGATTACGTCTGTTATAGAATAATACTATATATTTTTATACAAAAGTGGCAAAGCTGCAGAAACGCAGTCTCTTCACTATAGCTAAGCTTGGACCTTCACTTCACGTTCTGTTCATTCTCTGGGAATAACATTTTTGCACTGTCTAGTTTTATCAGTGTTAATTGTTAATCAAGCAATGCTTATGCCATTTGTTTAATTTAATATAACTTGTTTTGTCACTTTAGCAAGAAGGAACAGTTGGGAGCTGTAAAAGATAAATTAGTAAGGATAACTATTACTTTTACATTTTCAGTTAAAATGAATCAATTTGATCATAATTATTTTTCATAGCCAATATTTTATTAAGTAATTAAGTACACTAATGTATTAATAACTGGCTTTAGTCATTTTCTCCTGGCACAGTTTCATCACATCATCATTTTATAGCATTACAACCTCAACATTTGACTCTTATTTTAGCCGGCTGGACCACATTAAAATGCAGCAGAAGACCCAAAAAAGGTCTGAAAATCTCTGGGGGAGGGCCCCCAGACCCCCCTGTTCATTAATTTAAACTAATGGGCTAATGTGGCTGTAGACCCTTAACGCCCACAAATACGCCCAAAAACATATCTGGGACGTGTGTTATTTGTACAGGGAGTAGAGGTGATGTCAGCGGAATACCAAGTTGCATTGTGGGATTTAAGTTATCAATATTTGAGCTTGTGAGGTGTTGAGAATAAACTAACTGGCAAACGGATGCCCTGGCGTTTTGGTGAACTTTGTTTGCGTTGAAGAAAGTTCCCATATGTGAATTGTTTACTGACAATGGCAATAAAACTGATTCTGATGACGTGGTGAGGGGCCCCCAAAAATGTTTTCGCTTAGGGCCCCCTGAAGGCTTGGGCCGGCCCTGTAAACATGGACCGGCCTCCTGCTGGTGCCAGAGTCAGGACTAAACATGGACCGGCCTCCTGCTGGTGCCAGAGTCAGGACTAAACATGGACCGGCCTCCTGCTGGTGCCAGAGTCAGGACTAAACATGGACCGACCTCCTGCTGGTGCCAGAGTCAGGACAAAACATGGACCGGCTTCCTGCTGGTGCCAGAGTCAGGACTAAACATGGGGAATCTGCGTTTCAGTTTTATGCAGCTAAAATCTGAAAGTCTTCCAAAAGATGTGAGACAGGTTCTACTCTGACAGTGTTCAAATCTAGGCTAAAAACTATTTTGTTAAGCTGTCTATATGAATGAAAGGATTTTATCTGCACTTCTCTTTCATGTTTTAACTGTTTTGAGATTTGAATGCAGTTGTGTGAAGCACTTTGAATTGCCTTGTGTACCAATTGTGCGCTACAATTACATTTGCTTGCCTTGCCTCACCTATGTCATGACAATACAGAGGAACAAGAAACAAGTAGCCATTTCTTTAGATAATGTGCCAACACATCGCACATATGACAATTATCTTTAGAAAGTTTTGTATTTTAAAACATAGCGTATACAATTCAAGTATGATCATGAAGCTATTACAGCTGCACTGTAATCATTAAAAAATATGCTGAAAATGTGAATTCTGAAACCTCAGAGCCCCTGAGTAGGAGTTAACTTCCTGGGACAAACCCTTATTGACGGTAAGAACAAATCCCACAAACTACAATGTGATGTTGACTCACGCCTGTGAAAGGAATGTTCCAACTCTGCCTCAGCTCCCTCTAGCGTTAGATAAACACATTACATGGAACACATTACATGGAATTAGCCTAAAAGACAATCAGCCTACTATTAAAACCTGTCATTCTGGTGAAATTCATTCTATGTAAATGTGTGATACGCACTTCAAGCTTTTCCCTATTGCAGATTTGTGGCAGTGTTTTCATAAAGAGTTTAGGGGTGACTCGCTCAAACTGTGTAAATGGATCGCCTCATGAGCCATGGCAGTGCCTGAGCCCAGGACAGGTCAAAGTTATGAATTGGTTCGTTTTGGAGCTTGGAAGGTTGTTCAAAATCATTGTTATATTACCAAGTCATGACTATTAAAAAACAACTTAAAAGTAATGTAGGATCTGGATCTTGGAATGTTGATGTGGCCGTGTGTGAAGGCTCAATGTTTGAGGCTCATCAGTTGTGGTGTGTGTCGATCTCATTTGGATTCACAATTATTTGCATGTAATTCATCCACCATGTGTTTTATTGGTTTAGATGATGACACTTGTTATACATACATTTTACCACAAGATGGAGTAGTAGAGCAGATGAATCACTGCGTGATATTAGAATGGGTCTTAATTTTGCCATCTTTTACTTTGTGTGTTCATTAATATTTATCATGGATAGTCCCAGGCTTTAGCCTCACTCATGTAAAGACTAAGCCTGTGTGCCATGTTCATTATATTATATTATAGTATACATACATACAGCCAAGATCAAAACAAGGGTACATTTTGGACTGAATAATGCAACTTAAATACATAAACATAAATATTTTATTACAAAGTTTCAATTTAAAAGGACCATATTTTGATGAATTTAGTTTATTGCTTTTTACCATTGCTGCAATTGATGATTTTGCAATATATAACATACATCAGGAGTACATATAAACTCCTGTTAACACAGTAAGAAGGCACATTTCAGCCCAGGAATCAAACCCAGAACCTTCTTTCTATGAGGCAAGAGCACCACAATACTGCATTTATTCATGTTTGACCTTGTGTTGAAAAACAAAGAACGGAGACTGTTTATGTTAGAAATATTTCATTATCTTTTAAAAAAAAGCTGTGCATTTGTACAATATTGCCTCACCATAAATGAGCAAACACAGGACTGTTTTGACAGCAATGTAAATGCATGACGATAATAACTGTGGAATAAAACAGTCAAGAGGTCAGACTGTCCTGGGTGGGAAAGGCCTGTGGTCAGGACTCCGCTCCAGTCGTGATTCAGGTCTCAACCCAGCCCTGGTCACTAGCTCATACTTGCTTTGGAGGTGAATAGTGGATTCTGCACCTTTCGTTGAAGATCTAAGAATAAAAACATCCACTATTAACAAACTGACTATGCATACATGCATCCATGCATACATGCATGCATGGATGCATGTATGTAATGTATGTAATGTAATGTTTACTTACTCTTACTCTTTTTTAAATTAATAAAATGTATTCATTCATTGCATGTTTCCCTCAACCAAACAGTTGTAATATTACTGACATGCAAGCCATGTGTTGTGTGAGATGTTCAATCAAGAAAAAAAAAAGAAAAGAAAAAAATCTCTGCGTCAAACCACGCCCCAGATCAACCTACGTCACCAGAAGAGTCAGACTCAGAAAGCTAAACTTATTTGTAATATAATTTCTGCTGCAGGAATAATTCATCTTTTGTTTTCAAAGTGTTTGCAAATAGTGCCCTGGCCATTGTTAACATTTCTGGAGCTTTATAAACCCTTATTGTAAAAGTGCCTCCTGCCGTAATGGTACGCTCCACATGGCTCCACGCAACGCAGTCACATGACACACAGGCTCAAAACTACTGCTCTCATTACGGAAGTGCTCATTCGGAATACATTTGTCTGTTGTCAACATTCCAACTAAATCTGCCAAAATGATATGCGGAGGGACTGGATATGTGAAGCCAGCGGACCCAGAGGTTCAGGGAATTTGTGACTCTGTGAGTAACTAAACTAAACACCTGATTTAGAGCACGTTACTGACGTATTGTGTTTGATGTAGTTATCATTATTTTATTTTTTTCAGGTAAAGGGTCAAGTGGAGGAGAAAACTGGAAAGAAATATGAAACGTTCGTGGCCAAAACATACACAACCCAGGTTGTTGCTGGAACCAACTACTTTGTCAAGGTAAGTCTGTTTCAGTGGATTTTCTTTTTCTTTTTTTGACATCCAGCTCTTGCTCCTTGAATCTAAACATCTATCTGTACAGATTCATGTTGGAGGGGATGACCATGTCCATGTCCGTATTTTCAAAGGGCTCCCACACACCGGAGGTGAGCTGAAGGTCCATGGTCTTCAGGAGGCCAAGAGCCACCATGATGAAATTGGGTATTTCTAAAGGATTCTCCACATGAATATCCCACCTGTGTCTGTAAACTGCCACAAAACGCCAAAATAATGTCATCCAGTCTCATTTTATGGTAATGATGTAGTCAATTGTTACAATGTAGTCAATTGTTACGACAGTATAATCTCTTAAGTACAAGCAACATTAAAACTTGGGTTGTTATTTTACAAAGCTCATGTCTTTTTGCCTCCTTTGTATCAAGTAATAATTGCAATGATTCACAAGCAGCCATTTAACATTTTACATTGAATTTAAGGTAACACATTAGCCTTATCGTTTGGGATGCTATCATTAATATTGATAGCATCCCAAACATACTAGCAATTCCTGCATGCCGGGCACTTCCTCAAAAAGCAGGACTTGTTTGAATTCAAAGACATTATGCTAAGATTAATGGTTTGAAAGTAATAATTAAATTGATACTTGGCTTACAAATTATGCTTGAGTCAATCAATAAAGTGCATAAACCACTTGATAGCATTGAACCACTGTGAGACCATTGTGTGGGTGTAGTGCATTGCGATGTCACATACAAGTTTGAACAGTACAGACCTTTGTGCAGATACTGTATCACTTGGCATCGTGTAGCGTCATAGTATCGATCTATCCTGTTGGGGCAGGTAACCTTTAGTGTAACAGACGCCCTGGCAGTTGAACCAGACAATCCGCCTGTTGCCACACTTTTTTTGTTTCTTGTCAACAATCATTCAACTGTTCCTCTTTTTCATCACGCTTCAATTATATGATTAACCTAACACATGTTAATCAGCAGTGGACACCAATAAATTGTATATTTATCACATTTGCTTAAACATAATCAGAGATCACAACCTGGCCACATTATCACTGTTTACAAAGAGAATATTGTCGATCATGGGACCCTCTTACAGAGACTAGAGGACTGGGTGGGCATCACTGGCACTGCCCGAAATTGGTTAAAGTCCTTTCTGGAAGACAGGAAATACTTTGTTGATATTGGTAATTGTGTCTCAGACCACATGCCCCTGACCTGTGGGGTGCCCCAAGGGTCAATACTTAGACCCGTTCTGTTCAACCTCTACATGCTGCTGTTAAGTCAGTTAATAAATAATAAAACAGCTGCAATATGTCCAGAACATTACTGCTCCGGTTGTGAATAGAACTGGGAAGTACAGTTACATTAGTCCTGTGTTCAGGTCTCCAAAAGCTCCCTGTAGCTCAGATAGACTTTAAAGCAGCTGTGTTGCGGCAGCCAACTAAAAGTGCATTTACCACCACCTACTGTAGTTGTACCTCTTCAAAGTATGTGTTTTATGCTATACTGTAAAAAAAAGAGAGAGCGAAAGGAGAGAGAAAGTGAGCCACGAGCAACAAAGTACATCTCGGACTCTGAGGACCTCAGGGACCGGCCTCCTGCTGGTGCCAGAGTCAGGACTAAACATGGACCGGCCTCCTGCTGGTGCCAGAGTCAGGACTAAACATGGACCGGCCTCCTGCTGGTACCAGAGTCAGGACTAAACATGGACCGGCCTCCTGCTGGTGCCAGAGTCAGGACTAAACATGGACCGGCCTCCTGCTGGTGCCAGAGTCAGGACTAAACATAGACCGGCCTCCTGCTGGTGCCAGAGTCAGGACTTAACATGGACCGGCCTCCTGCTGGTGCCAGAGTCAGGACTAAACATGGACCGGCCTCCTGCTGGTGCCAGAGTCAGGACTAAACATGGACCGGCCTCCTGCTGGTGCCAGAGTCAGGACAAAACATGGACCGGCCTCCTGCTGGTGCCAGAGTCAGGACTAAACATGGACCGGCCTCCTGCTGGTACCTGAGTCAGGACTAAACATGGACCGGCCTCCTGCTGGTGCCAGAGTCAGGACTAAACATGGACCGGCCTCCTGCTGGTGCCAGAGTCAGGACTAAACATGGACTGGCCTCCTGCCTGTGCCAGAGTCAGGACTAAACATGGACCGGCCTCCTGCTGGTGCCAGAGTCAGGACTAAACATGGACCGGCCTCCTGCTGGTGCCAGAGTCAGGACTAAACATGGGGAATCTGCGTTTCAGTTTTATGCAGCTAAAATCTGAAAGTCTTCCAAAAGATGTGAGACAGGTTCTACTCTGACAGTGTTCAAATCTAGGCTAAAAACTATTTTGTTAAGCTGTCTATATGAATGAAAGGATTTTATCTGCACTTCTCTTTCATGTTTTAACTGTTTTGAGATTTGAATGCAGTTGTGTGAAGCACTTTGAATTGCCTTGTGTACCAATTGTGCGCTACAATTACATTTGCTTGCCTTGCCTCACCTATGTCATGACAATACAGAGGAACAAGAAACAAGTAGCCATTTCTTTAGATAATGTGCCAACACATCGCACATATGACAATTATCTTTAGAAAGTTTTGTATTTTAAAACATAGCGTATACAATTCAAGTATGATCATGAAGCTATTACAGCTGCACTGTAATCATTAAAAAATATGCTGAAAATGTGAATTCTGAAACCTCAGAGCCCCTGAGTAGGAGTTAACTTCCTGGGACAAACCCTTATTGACGGTAAGAACAAATCCCACAAACTACAATGTGATGTTGACTCACGCCTGTGAAAGGAATGTTCCAACTCTGCCTCAGCTCCCTCTAGCGTTAGATAAACACATTACATGGAACACATTACATGGAATTAGCCTAAAAGACAATCAGCCTACTATTAAAACCTGTCATTCTGGTGAAATTCATTCTATGTAAATGTGTGATACGCACTTCAAGCTTTTCCCTATTGCAGATTTGTGGCAGTGTTTTCATAAAGAGTTTAGGGGTGACTCGCTCAAACTGTGTAAATGGATCGCCTCATGAGCCATGGCAGTGCCTGAGCCCAGGACAGGTCAAAGTTATGAATTGGTTCGTTTTGGAGCTTGGAAGGTTGTTCAAAATCATTGTTATATTACCAAGTCATGACTATTAAAAAACAACTTAAAAGTAATGTAGGATCTGGATCTTGGAATGTTGATGTGGCCGTGTGTGAAGGCTCAATGTTTGAGGCTCATCAGTTGTGGTGTGTGTCGATCTCATTTGGATTCACAATTATTTGCATGTAATTCATCCACCATGTGTTTTATTGGTTTAGATGATGACACTTGTTATACATACATTTTACCACAAGATGGAGTAGTAGAGCAGATGAATCACTGCGTGATATTAGAATGGGTCTTAATTTTGCCATCTTTTACTTTGTGTGTTCATTAATATTTATCATGGATAGTCCCAGGCTTTAGCCTCACTCATGTAAAGACTAAGCCTGTGTGCCATGTTCATTATATTATATTATAGTATACATACATACAGCCAAGATCAAAACAAGGGTACATTTTGGACTGAATAATGCAACTTAAATACATAAACATAAATATTTTATTACAAAGTTTCAATTTAAAAGGACCATATTTTGATGAATTTAGTTTATTGCTTTTTACCATTGCTGCAATTGATGATTTTGCAATATATAACATACATCAGGAGTACATATAAACTCCTGTTAACACAGTAAGAAGGCACATTTCAGCCCAGGAATCAAACCCAGAACCTTCTTTCTATGAGGCAAGAGCACCACAATACTGCATTTATTCATGTTTGACCTTGTGTTGAAAAACAAAGAACGGAGACTGTTTGTTAGAAATATTTCATTATCTTTTAAAAAAAAGCTGTGCATTTGTACAATATTGCCTCACCATAAATGAGCAAACACAGGACTGTTTTGACAGCAATGTAAATGCATGACGATAATAACTGTGGAATAAAACAGTCAAGAGGTCAGACTGTCCTGGGTGGGAAAGGCCTGTGGTCAGGACTCCGCTCCAGTCGTGATTCAGGTCTCAACCCAGCCCTGGTCACTAGCTCATACTTGCTTTGGAGGTGAATAGTGGATTCTGCACCTTTCGTTGAAGATCTAAGAATAAAAACATCCACTATTAACAAACTGACTATGCATGCATGCATGTATGTAATGTATGTAATGTAATGTATTTATGTATGTATAGCTGGCCCACCTTCAGACTTCTGTCATTGACAACTTCTTCAACATTAAGTTCAGACTGCATCAGCTTAAACTGTAGAGGGGAAATGAATAGACTTTAAAAAGCAGAGCATCTTTAGAAACACTTTTTAAACCAGAGACAAGCATAAGAGAGAGATAATTACTTTGGTCTGCTCATTTCTGAGCTGTTTTAATAGAGCCATATTGTCATCGTCTTTTGCTCGCGCCTCCTGAAGCCTCCCCACAACCTGAGACGTTTGGGCTAAACAGTTCTTAATGGCTCTATCTCGACTCAAATGGGCATCCATCATCTGCAAACAACACTACATCTGTCAATATATGGATTTGTGTGTGAGCCAAGCTGTCCAACACACTACACTTACTGTTTCATACAGCTGTTTACATGTCTGTGTGGCATCAACTTTCCCTGAGAAGGACACAGTGGGCACAGTGGTGTTCAGGGAGTAGACTATGCGGTCATCTATGGTGCGCATTACCTTCAGCGTCTCCTACATCACACAGGACCAAAGACAATTTTAGTTTACATGTATGTATGTATGTATGTATGTATGTATGTATGTATGTATGTATGTATGTATGTATGTATGTATGTATGTATGTATGTATGTATGTATGTATGTATGTATGTATGTATGTATGTATGTATGTATGTATGTATGTATGTATGTATGTATGTATGTATGTATGTTACCCGTTTTACATCCTGAGTGTATTAATAGTCCAATACAGAGCTTCAGAATCAGAATAAGGTTTATTGCCATTCGTCAATGAACAAAAATTCACAAACATAGGAACTTGTCCTGGTGATCCGATGCAATACAAACATTGAACAATGAATACAAAACAATGGACAATGAGTAGCTACCGGATATATAAAAAATAGGTAAGTAATGTTAAAATAAGGTT
This sequence comes from Eucyclogobius newberryi, assembly GCF_026437365.1. Taxonomy (NCBI): domain Eukaryota; kingdom Metazoa; phylum Chordata; class Actinopteri; order Gobiiformes; family Gobiidae; genus Eucyclogobius; species Eucyclogobius newberryi. The sequence goes on from NW_027315812.1 coordinate 18,672,938, forward strand.
AGAAATAGGCATGATATGTACATTAATAAAATATGTAGTACAATAAAAAAGTGAACAGTGCAGTGAGTGCAAGGTGCTTATGCAGTGTTCATGAGTCCGTAGCCTCCTGCCTGAGGGGAGTGGCTCAAATAGTCCGTGTCCAGGGTGAGAAGGTTTGGCTGAGATCCGACCTGCACGTCCCAGAGCCCTGGAGACGTACAGGTCCTGCAGAGATGGAAGTCCACAGTCCATCACCTTCTCAGCAGAGCGCACAATGTGCTGTAGTCTCTGTTTGTCCCTGGCTGTAGCTCCAGCGTACCACACGGTGATGGAGGAGGTGAGGATGGCCATAGAACTGCACCATCATCTCCGCAGTCAGCTTGGCTTTCCTCAGCTGCCGCAGGAAGTACATCCTCTGCTGGGCCTTCTTGATGAGGGAGCTGATGGTGGGCTCACACTTAAGGTCCCGGGTGATGGTGGTGCCGAGAAAGTGGAGGGAGTCCACAGAGATGGGGGACTCTGAGATGGTGAGGGGGGCTTTGACTTTCCTGAAGTCCATGATCATCTCCACTGTCTTCTGGGCGTTGAACTCCAGGTTGTTACCTTGTTACCAGGTTGTTTAACGCTGCATCAGGACACCAGCCGGTCCACCTCCCTCCTGTAGACAGACTCATCCCCGTTCGAGATGAGCCCGATGAGGGTGGTGTCATCCGCAAACTTAATTAGTTTTACGGAGTCGTGGCTGGAGGTGCAGCAGTTTGTGTACAGGGAGAAGAGCGGGGAGAAAGTACACAGCCCTGTGGAGCTCCTGTGCTGATAGTCCGCGTGTCTGAGACACTTTTCCCCAGCCACACGCACTGCCTCTGATCTGTCAGGAAGTCAGTGATCCACCTGCAGGTGGAGTCAGGCACGTTGAGCTAGGAGAGCTTGTCCTTGAGCAGAGCGGGGAGGATGGTGTTGAATAACGAAGATCCACAAACAAGATCCTGGCACAGGTTCCCGTCAAATCTACAGTACAAGGAATTGAGTTGCCGGCACAGTTTTTTGTCATCTGCAGAAGGGGGGGCTCTGGGCTTGTAGTTTGTGAGAAGCCGGAGCCCACTCCACACAGAGGCGGGGTTGTTGTTTGAGAACTGCTGCTTCAGACGCATATTATACTGGGATCTAGCTCTCGACACATCCCTGCTAAATCCGTACTTTGCATCTTTGTAGCGCTCTCTATCACTGGCTCTGTTGTGCGCTGCCTCCTTCTGACGCCTCAACTGCCTCAGTTTGGGTGTGAACCAGGGTTTGTCATTGTTGAAAGTGACTTTAGTGTATGATGGTATAATGCTGTCCTCACAGAATCGAATGTATGACGTCACAGTGTCCATGTACTCATTCAAACTATCTGTGGCAGTTCTGAAAACCTCCCAGTCTGTAATGTCCAAACACGCACGTAGCTCCTCCACTTCTTAGAAGTCCTAACTAGAGGTTTGGAGAGCTTCAGCCTCTGTCTGTACGTGGGGATCAGGTGAACCATGACGTGGTCTGACGAGCCCAGCCCGGCTCGGACCATGGCGCGGAAGGCGTTGCTGACTGTTGTGTAGCAGTGATCCAGCGCGTTCTGCTCTCTGGTCAGGACTTTAATACACTGTCTGTACTTTGGTAGTTTGTGGCTGAGATTCCCCTTGTTAAAATTACCCAGGATAATAAACAAGGAGTCCGGGAAGGTCCGCTCTACACTTTGGACCTGGTCCGCGAGCACGCGCTCCGCCTCCTGCGCGCTCGCGCTTGGCGGGACGTAAACAGCAGCCAGGATGAACGCGGCAAACTCGCGCGGCAAATGAAATGGTTTGCCGTTGATGAGATATTCCAGATCGGGAGAGCAGTGTTTGGAGATCACGGTCACATCTGAAGACCAGGCGTTGTTAATGTAGAAACAGACCCCGCAGACGTGTTGTTTCCCGGAGAGAGCTGTCGGTCAGCCCATAGCAGCCGAAAACCCTCCAATCCACGGATTCGCTGAGCCACGTCTCCGTAAAACACAACACAGGGGAAGAAGAAAAGTCTCGGTTTCGTCTCATCAGCAACGCCAGTTCGTCCAGTTTGTTGGGTAGTGAGTTCACGTTGGAGAGGAAGATCCCAGGTAAGGGCGTACGTGTGCCTCGCTTCCTCAGCTGCACGAGCGCGCCAGCCCGCCTTCCTCTTCTGCGGCGTCGCACGGTTTTAGCCAAAATAATAGCTATTTCTGAGGCCGATGCTAAAAATACTGGAACTGTATCCATAGGAGTTGTGGTCCGGATGCATAGGAGCTCTTCACAGGTTAAGAGCATGCAGACACGTGACGTCTGTCAGACGTGCCCCACACTTTGAGAATCTCTGTATTAGATGATTAGTACACTTTTTTGTTGAGTTGAGCAACAGAAAAATGTCCAATGCCAACACGTGGTTAATCTGTAAATACAAGAGAGCAGCAGAGGTTCAGTCTGCCTCTGTGCCCCCCTGACTCCTCTGCCGCTCCTCTACAAATAATAAGATGAAAAGCGCGATAGAGGAAAGACAGAGGAAGAAAGAGAGAGAAATATTCCTTTCTGCTTTGAAGACAATGACGCACAAACGCAGAGTACGAGTCAGCACCGCAGAAAGCAGTCTGTGAGTAACGGTCGTGGACCTAATAGATCCATGTCGTGGACCCGCAGCGATAACAGTGATCCACAGTGACGAGAAGTAACGTGAGTGAGTCTTCTTCTTTTTTTTTTACTCCCAAGAGGGTCGCGACAGAAAAGGTTTGAGAAGCTCTGGTCTAATATTGAAAGTTCGCACTGTTTAAACAGAGACTTTCTGGAGCAGCGTATGTAAAATGCAGATGTAGTAAACCCATTGAACCTTGTGTGAGCCATGGAGCCACACGCAAGTTCTAAGTGTCAGGAAAAGAGACGGCCAGGGAAGAGAAATAAACGGCTATGCGAATAACCTTCCCTTGTGCACGAATAAAAGTGCTTGACGTTGTCTTGCAAATGCATTGTTCAATTTATAATTTACCTGAAACATTGAAAAGTCCTCACAGTTTAAGACAGCATCGGGCGCTGCCATAATGGCTAGTGGGGTCCTGCCGGAGGACAACACGTGAGGGCTGCTTAAAAGGGGCCGGGTTAAAACAAGACAAAAAAATACAGATATAAAAACTCTTGTGCCATTAAAATAAAAATCTGTAAAAGGACATTTCACTTTTATCCAATTATGAACGAATGAAAACAAGATGCTTCAGTAATAAACAGCATTTACCAACATTTAAATCAGGCAAATAATCAGGTCTATAGAAAATGAAACCCCACAAACCTGTTATGTAAGTGACGAAGACAGCCTTCTGACATTCAATGTGAACTATCTTGTATGTCATTTCAGTTTGATTCATAATGAATTTCATTAGATCTTCCATCGGAATTGGACGCTTTCTTGGTTAGTATCCTGCATGTGTTTTGTGTCACTTGAGCAAAGCATTTTTCTTAAATTATCTCAAATGTTCTCGCACTGTACCAACGTTGGTTCTCCTTAGTTTAGCGTTAGTTATTTCGGGCTGATTAAATCGTCTCATTAAGTGCATATGACACAGCTAATGTAGTCTATTCTTTGTTTGGCGGGATAGTACTACCTATTGTAAATATGTATCATACGTAGTTTCAGTCAAGTGGCAGTTTGTAAAGAAATGTTGTTGTAATACTTTTGATGGCGATTGGCAGCCAACTGAAAAGTGTTATTGTAGTTGTACGTGTTTTAAAATAATGTGTTTTACGCTAAAAATGAGAACGAGGGAGAGAGCGCGTAAATAAATGTTGAAGATTAAAATGACAAGAAGTAGCGCTGAGTTTAAAAAAAAAAATGTTTATATTCATTTTGCCAAATAAATGCCTTTATTCATCTGTAAAATAATACCTAACGTTAACTTTAAATTCAAGTTTTGGCCACTCTTTAAATTATGGTAACAGGGCAAACATGTTCTTAATGATAACAATAATATTTAGTAACTACGGTTTAGGGAATTGTGTAGTCTAACCTGTCAGATGAGTTGGAGGTTAATCAAAGTGTTGAAAATGCATGATGGTGTTATCGAAAATGCAAATCTTATTTCTTGTTCACATAGCCAATCTCATGGCTTATGAAAATGAATGGAAAACACTACTACTACTTATTGTCCAACTGAGCTTTCCTTGTGCATTCAGGTCCAAGATCTAGATTTATCAGCCAAATATGCAGCAGAAATATGTGCAACAAACCCCAAGAGGTAAAGGCTGAAGTGGCTCCCGCCCCCCCTGCAGCAGAAGGTCAAATAACTTCTCTTCTTGGACTACTCCAGACATTTTACTGTCACTTATCATTACACTTACAAACATTAATGTCTTTGCTCTATTAACAGCTCCTGCCTTCAGAGTCCCTGGTCACAGACCCTCTGATTTTGACAAGAAAGTCTTGCTCTGGGCAGGACGCTTTAAATCTCCTGACCAGATCCCAGAGGCGATATCGTGAGTGCCATTTTCCTGTTTGTTACTTATACCAGAGCTCACATTGGGTCTCTAAACGGACACAGTGTGCATTATTTTACTTTTGTTGGGTCATACAGGCAGAGCAAACTGGGTGTCTCTGCAGTTGGTAGCAAGCTACAGTTCAAAGCGGGTAAAATTGTGGTTAAAGGTGTCTGGTTGACGTCAAGACATGATCTTTTTTGATCTGGAGCTAAGATAATGAATTAATTTGTCACGCATACAAACTACAGGTCTGTGTGACCCGGGTCAATTAAATTAAATCATTTGTTGTCTTTCCACGTGCCCAACCAAGATACTGTAAACATTATGTTGGTGTAATCTCTTGTTTGTCCAGGAGTGAGTACTGTATAGCTCATACATATTAGCTTCTTAAAAACATTATCTTGATGACAATCTTTGAAACCTTTTCTACTCAGAATATGGTCTACTTTACATAGGACTGTGTGCAATAATCATTATCTGGGAATATACATTAAAAATAAGATAAGAGAACCTTTATTTGTCCCACAATGGGGAAATTCCATTGTTGCAACACAGATTAGGCACAAAAGTATAATAATAAATACAGATAAAAAAAAAACTCTTATAATCTTAATGATGTGATGTTAATCACATTGAATTATAATTAAAACATGTATGTTTGCAAATATGCTTTTTGTGGAGTTTGTGCCTCGTCCTAACCCTACTATCCATGTATTCATTGCCTAAAGTATCTGTGATTGTCTCTTACAGTTTTGAAATGCTTGATGCGGCAAGAAATAAACTCCGAGTCAAGGCCTGCTACATCATGATAGGCCTCACTTTAGGGGCTTGTTTGGTGATGGTTGTGTTGGGCAAAAAGGTGGGTCACAATAAAACACAATTGCACAGATTTGTGTATTTGTTGTATTTAATAAATTATTATATCGTATTATTCTGCTTTGCAGGCTGTAGGAAGGCACGAGTCCTTGACAAGTATGAATTTGGAAAAGAAAGCCAGATGGAGAGATGAAATGCAAAAAGAAAAGGAAGCATTAGATGTGAAAACTCAGTAATGGAACTCTGACTCAAAAGGCTTTCATTTCTACCACCACCAAGAATGTATTTTTAACTACTTCTTCTTTGGTGTTTTATGGCGGTGGGTATCGAAGTGTTATATTACCACCACCTACTGTAGTTGTACATCTTCAAAGTACGTGTTTTAAATGGGTTATTAACAAGAATTAATTAAACCAGTCAAACCAAACTGAGAAAGACACATGCATTTTTATGTGTGAAATAATTGTAACTGTGTTTAGGATTTTGCCTTTGATTCAAAACGGTACAATAATCGTGTTGAAAACAAATAAGGGCCTAGAATACACATTCCATCGACTCTTTCAATGTAGAAAAAGATGAATTAACTTTAGTTTACTTAAATTGTGTGAATGGTGGCTGGTTAGATTGTGGCTATGTTCACTGTTTATAGTCAAAAGAAAGAAAGGGGTATTCCATCAAAGTCGCTTAACAAGTCCAGGCTTTTCCTGAAATCCTTTGCTGAACTAAGCTCTTATCTCCAACTTAAGTCTCAATTCAGTCATGAAATAAATACGCCTTGGTCTGACCAATGCTCCTTCAGGCCTTTGGTTTAAGCTAAAAGCCCGTAGATCTAGAGTCCAGCTCCAAACCTGTCGTTTCGCAAAAGCTACTCAACTGTTGCATGGCTTTATTTTATTATTGTATAATAAAAATGTAGGTGCATATGTGAAATTATTTTAATAAAATAATGTTGGTTCTAGGCTATTGTATTATTTGTTCCTATTTGATGAGGGCAATGTGACATGTCTGAGCAGTGACTAAGGCAAGTCATTTAACACAGGCGAGAGTGCTCGGGCTGAACTTGTGAATAAAGTGTTTCTTTTGACGTTCTTGGAGACAAAGCTAAAATCATCTTGACATTTAGCTTGGTCCAGACCCTGGTTAGCTGCGTTGGTGGAACGCAAATAAACCAGGCTTTGGCTTAATCTCGCCTTAAGGAATACCCCCAAAGTTTAGTTGTTTAGTAAAACCCATCACAACATTTTTTACTAATACTTCAACCGTGTGTGTGTGTGTGTGTGTGTGTGTGTGTGTGTGTGTGTGTGTGTGTGTGTGTGTGTGTGTGTGTGTGTGTGTGTGTGTGTGTGTGTGTGTGTGTGTGTGTGTGTGTGTGTGTGTGTGGGGGGGGGGGGTGGGGGTGGGGGTGGGGGTGGGTGTGGGTGGTAGATGTAACCACTAGCTTGAAAATAATATTCAGACAATATTTAACCATGCATCTGGAATGTGCTAAAATGAGCCTGTAAATGTTGTTGTTGTCTTGGTTGAGGTTCTAGTCCAACACAAAATGTGAACGGACCATAAAAGGGAAAAAATATCACTTTACATACCCTTGTTACGATGCACTTGATGTTCTGTCTCTTTATGAAGTAATTTTTAATAGTTCTAATTATAGATTGTATACTCTATATTCCAATATTTCATATCTCAAAGAGAATTGCATTATACATTTTTCAATATATCTCCCACCTAGAAGGAGATGGCGGAGGAGAGTGGATCGGTGGTCGAAGACGTTCTGGACGGCGTGGAGGAGCAGCCTTTTCTGGCTGCACGTGCCCGGAAACGTAAAAAGTCCCTTAGCTCGTCCGAGGGTTCTGGGAATGAGCAGCAGGATGAGGCTGAAGCTATTGATATCCGGAGTGAGAGCAGAGACTGTAAGGTGATCATAAAGCTTGCACAGGATAGTGCATCCTTTAAGGAGTGGAATTCAGTGGCATTGTCAAAGAGCCTAACTGTAGCTGTGGGAGTGATCAAGAGTGCGAGTGTCCTTAGAGATGGCTCGCTGCTGGTCGTGTGCAAGGACGCGGCTCAGCAACGGAAGGCGATTGGAACTAAACGTCTGGGTGGAAAGGACATTCTTGTGTCTGATGCTGAAAGAAACACGGTCAGAGGAGTTATCGTAGGTGTCCCTACGGCGACGTCTGTGGATGAAGTTAAGGAGAATTTGACTGGAGCTACGGTGGTGGACGCTAGGCGGTTGAAGGTGACCCGGTCTGGGGTAAGATGTGACAGCTTGTCGGTAATGGTAACACTTGAAGGGAGGTGCCTGCCTAGTAAGGTGTTCATTGAGTTCATGTGCCGTGACGTTAGGCCATATGTTCCACCGCCCCTGCGTTGCTTTAAGTGCCAGCGCTTTGGGCATATTGCAGCGGTCTGTAGAGGGAAGCAAAGATGTGGTAAATGTGCAGGAGATCACGAGTATGGGAAGTGTGACGTGGGAGCAAAACTGAAGTGCTGTAACTGTGGGGAAGAACATAGCTCTGCCTACGGGGGATGCAGGTTTAGCAAAAGAGCTGCTGAGGTGCAGAAAATAAAGGTCTCTCAAGGTATATCCTATGCAGATGCAGTCAAGAAAGTTTCAAGTAACGAGTTTAGAGTAAATACAGAGAGAGGAGCCAGCGCTGCTCCCAGCCAGGGCGAAATGAGAAAGGCCAGCGTGGCTCCCAAGAAGTGTGAAGGTTTCAAGAGTGGAGGTCCCAAGTGTGCAGGTTCCAGAATTAATGAGAATACCCTGGTTGTGGATAGAGAGGATTTTGTACTCTTTATGGTGGATGTTGTAAACTGTGCTGCTCAGACTCAAAGCAGAACTGAAAGGATCAGGATCATTGCTAAAGCTGCAGGGAGATTCCTTGGAACAAAGGAGCTTGATTGGGCAGATATAGAAAACAGGCTAAAGGCGCTAAATGGGAGTCGGAGTGATGGGGGTCTGCTTTTGGGGAGTCAGAGTGATCAGAGTGACGAGATGGGGGTGGGGGTGGTCTCCTGTCCTCGCCCAGTCTCGTAGACGCACGGCTACCAAGCAGCGACATCAGTGGAAATATTAAAGCCTATAGAATGAAGCCTAAAGAATAAAGCTGTACGGTGGAAGCACCGAACGTCAAAGAAGGAGAGGAAGATGAAGAAGAGTCTCCCTGGAATAAAGCCGGTCGGTCTCTGAAACACTACGAAAAGTCTGAGGAATAAAGTCTGGCGGTAATGCAACAATTGGATGCCAACCGCCATAAAACAACAACAACAACAACAACAACAACAACAACGCCAATCGGATTGCAGACAGGATGTGTTGAATGGCATCTTCTGTCTGATGCTCTCCCTGTCCAGGAAGGATGTGAGGGTTTCCTTCATTTGGGTCCCTGCGCATGTGGGGGTGGATGGTAACCAAAGCAATGGAAGGAGTACTTTTACGGACTACGACAGTCTGAGGACTACGAAAAGTCTGAGGAATAAAGTCTGGCGGTAATGCAACAATTGGATGCCAACCGCCATAAAACAACAACAACAACAACAACAACAACAACGCCAATCGGATTGCAGACAGGATGTGTTGAATGGCATCTTCTGTCTGATGCTCTCCCTGTCCAGGAAGGATGTGAGGGTTTCCTTCATTTGGGTCCCTGCGCATGTGGGGGTGGATGGTAACCAAAGCAATGGAAGGAGTACTTTTACGGACTACGACAGTCTGAGGACTACGAAAAGTCTGAGGAATAAAGTCTGGCGGTAATGCAACAATTGGATGCCAACCGCCATAAAACAACAACAACAACAACAACTATAAAGTCTGGCGGTAATGCAACACTCGGATGTCAACCGCCATAAAACAACAACAACAACAACTATTATTGCCCTCACTTTCAATTCAATTTATTTTTGTTACGCCCAAAATCACAACAACAGAGATTGAGGGCGACAGTGAAAAACAGATTAAGCAATGTCTGTGAGGGCGAGGGACAATGTCCCAGAGTTCTCTGTCCTTAGATCCTCCTTCTCGGCCAGGAAAAACTACAAAAAACCTCCTTGGGAAAAAGTAAAAACCTGGAGGAGTTCCAGAGTGACAGTTTAGCCTGGCTACAGTGCTGAAAAGAAATGTAGTGTTACTTTTGTTGTCTTCTATTAGATTTGAATAGTGTCTGGTTTGGGCCTTACGCAGAGCCTGCTTATAGGACAGTAGCAGCTTTTCTATGCTTTTAGGGATTCTCCTGTGTGGGAGCGATGAAATGATCCTTAACTTTCTTAACTCTTTGTTTTTGTGAACGCAGTTCTTCGTTGTACCACGGGGAGGCGCGCTTGGGCCTATTGACCTGTTTTAACTGAGCTGCAACGTCAAGAGCAGACTTCAGAGAGTTCATAGTCAAGTCGACAAATTAATCACTTACCCTGGGACTCAAACTGTTCTCAGCAGGATCACATGACATGTCACTGAATATTGGCTATATTATTTTTTTGAGATTTTTCAGATATTGTCCTTTTCATTTTAACTTGATTCTGTGGGGCTGGATAATCTTTAAGAATAAACTGAAAGGTAATTAGGAAATTATCTGACAATATAGGGTTTTGAGGGAAGACAATGAGGGCACGAGGGCAGGAGTTGGTTTGTGACTCTTGCATTCACCTCAAGGCGCGAAAGCAGGACATTGTACAGCCAAATAGTGATTTCTGATAAATACACCGTGACCCCAGAATGATCTATGCTAAGAACTATAGAGCAGGTGTTTCAAATTTATAAAAACACAGAAAGCAGATTATTGATGGAACAGCTTTTATGCAAATGACATAACAGTTGCACAAACTTAATACAATTAACAGTAATGAACATGAAGGGTGGGTGATCTCCAAGAGATTTAGACGAAAGAAATGTGAGCATAGTGGGTGTTGTAAATAAACATTCTTGTGTACCAGTTATTTCCTTTGTAATATGGCACAATCAGCAACATGGCTGATGCGAACCGAACCCCAATTTAATACAAAATAAAATAATTTAGATCTCACTCGTGAAATGGCTGGAATAAGTTGGCATAAACAAACAAAAAAGTAGAATGCGATTGCTTTTTCATCACAAAAGTATTTTTTAACGACAAAACTTATCTCAAGTTGTAGCATTGCGTGGCAATTTGATTAAATGATTGTTAGGTAAGTTTTTGTTCACAAAGTGATGCCCCTCGTGCAAGAAGGATAAGCTGTAAAATACTGTAATCCCTTTCATACTAGAGGGCACTAAGAACATAAGATGCACCTCTCTGAACCTGAGAAGAGAGAGCCTAAATAATCCACCAATTAAATAGTAAAAAGGTAAATTCTCAATAAGCAAATACACTCTGAACTAAAGTGCAGAAAATGAAATTATGGTACAATGATTAAAAAAAGAATGATCCACTGCTTGACAGATGCCAGGGTACAAGTCTCTTCTGTCCAAGTATGTCCAAATTGTCTCAGTGCAAGGGAAGACTCAAATTCCCATTTTATGGGCTTTTTCACAAATGAGTGACAGGAAGAAATCAGCTCTTTGAATGGACCGCAGCAGCTGAAACGTTTTACCATTTATGAAGGAATGCATGATATGACATCCACGAGAGGCAGCAAAAAGCCATTTGCCCCCAATGGCACAAATTCTTAATTTGTTTAAAAGCAAATATTTGTCCAATGGCTGGAGAGGCTGTGAAGTTCCCCCCGATGATGCTGTTAAGTGCCTTTTATGAAGTCCATTGGGAAGGTGGCTTGGGACTGGTCATATTTCAGTCAAATGACCAAAGTCAAACTTGTTCAGAGTCTCGTGTCAGTCCAGTATTTAGTGTGCGATCACACTTCAGAGAGCAAAAGTGAATAGAGTCCATGTTCGTCTTGTGAGTTGTTAATGCTTCAGCAAAAACAAGCAGTTAAGTCCAAGTGACTTCCACTATCAAACTAAAGTTTAACGGAAAGTGATTTAGTCAGAACCAATGGTGTTTTTTCCGATGAGCTGAGGATCCAAAAAGCACACATCTGGTCAGGGAAAGGCCCAGGCGTCACAGTCACTACAAGGCTATGGTAGACTCTACGACTTACATGATGCATCCAGAGTTCAGACAGTACGTCTCCACACATGAATGATGAGTGCACCTGCACAGACCGGTTACAAGACTGCAGAACAGGATCCACATGGGGCAGACATGCTCCATTATTCCATGATCTTGAGAGCAGTGTGATGCATCTCTGACAAGGAGTCAGGAGAAGTTGAACCTACATTTTTGGGTGCCCTGGAACATGGCAGTGGGCTTAGAGACAAAATAGCAGTATGGATGAAGGTGGAGCACATAAGAGGAGGATTTAGCATTATAGCTGAAAGCCATCCATGGGGGCTTCACACTGCTGGAAGAGAAACTGCTGCTGCTGCAGATCCACAGCCGGGGCCAGTGACGGATCCTCATCGTCAGTGTTGAAATAACGCTCGATCAGGTCAAAGGCTTTCTGATAGATCTCTTGGTTCTCATGGCCCTGAAGAAACTCCAGTTTGTCCAAACCTAAAAATGGGAAAGCCATGCATTATATTTTCAGAAATCAAGAAATATTAAAAAAAAAATACCATTAATCAAAAATGTCATATGTAGTCCATATTTGTGAAAATAACAGTACTATTCTGAATGGGTAGCCATGTCCATATATTTTTCCGTGTGACTATATTTGACACATATAACATATAATCTAATCTCATTACCGTAAGACTTCTCAACAAGTTCACAGTAAGGGTTGATGCCTCCTCCCCTCTTTGCCTCCAGTTCTCCCAGACGCAGGATGTTCTCCAAACCATTAAGAGCTACTTGCACAATTTTGGAATCCATAAGTGCGAGTAGATCACATAGTGGTTTAATGCAGCCAAGGTCCACAAGATGTCTACAAAAGTAAACACATGCCATATAGAAATGTACTTCCAAATAATTCATTATCTTGACTTAAAAGTGGTAATTCACAGTTTACTAAACTCTCATATGAAGAGCTCATGTTTCATAGATGTTACCTTATCTGGTCAGCAGAGCCTCCAGAGGTGGCATTAGTGATGGCCCAGGCAGCCTCCTTTCGAGTGCGAAATTCTGCTACTTGCAGAATAGTAATAAGAGGAGATAATAGCCCTGCGTCTATAACCATCTGGTGAAAAAAGTCACATATTATAATACAATAGCATAATACAAATCCCACACTGATGGAATTGAGCTCATAGTTACAATTACAGCATTAGATTATATCATATCATATCAGGAATGGTCATTAACACACACTGTCCTGACCAAATAAAACAAATGATAACTTCTTTGTACACATCTCTTTAGGTGTAATTAAGCCAACCTGTATTTGAGCTCGATTTCCTGCAGTAATATTGGAAATTGTCCAACAAGCCTCTTTTTTTATAGACTCCTTTGGACTGTTCAGAAGGTGAAGAAGAGCCTTCAATGCTGAACAATTCAGTATAACCTGCAATAAGGTTAAAAACACTATAGAAGTTGAAATGAAAAATGACAAGGCCTTCTACATTAAAAATAACACTAGCCGTTACCTGGGTCTGTAAGTCATCTCCAGTTACTATGTTTCCAACTGCCCGCAGTGCTGGAGATACTACTTTATAGTCCGAGTGCCTATAACCAAAAAACAAATAAATACATGCAATATAAAACATGTAATGATTTAAAGTTGTAGAAGGCTTACATGAGCAACTCCACCAGCCTGCAACAAACTCCCGAGTCAATAACAGCTTGAATTTTGTCATTGGGACCATCAGAAAGATAGGAGAGAGCCCAACAGGCGTCAGCCAGAATGTCAGTGTCATTGACAAATAGCAACCAAGAAAGTACACTGAGGCAAGGAGACACCTGAAAAATAAAGAAAAGAAGCATGATGTTGACAAGGAGAAACAACCGGTTTAAATACCAGTGTTTATCTTGATCAAATACCTTGGAAAAATCTGGAGGTGGATTCTTCCCCCGGCAGAGATTTGAGAGCGCCCACACAGCATTTCTCATCATTGTTAAACGATTCTGTTTGGCCAATAATCTACAAAGAGTAATTTGTGTTAGGCCCGAATAAGTGTAAAGTTATCATCATAAAGTTAACATCATGGGAGCACATTATTGTGTTACACTCATTGTGAGATGAAACTTTACCAATTTATTATCATTTTTTACATCCACTCACACCATCAAATAAATAACCAACGTAATTATGTGAGTGGGTTTAATCAAATCAAACTGACTGAAAAACAAATGTAATTCAACACTTGTACTTACTGCCCTAGGGAAGGCAAGATATTGCAGTCTATGACAAAGTCTCTGCATTCTGTACTGTCACCTGCAATGTTTCCTAATGCCCACACAGCCTAAGGATAAAACATATTTCATACAAATGTGTTACAAACAATTAATTGTTAAAACAACATTCCTATACTGCGAAATTTGGCACAATAACACAAAAGCTCCTACCTGTTCTTGTACATCTTCAAAGTCTGAGCAGAGCATCTCTATAAAAATAGGCACAGCTCCAGCCTGAATAACCACTCGTGTTTGGTGGGACGTACCAGATGCAATGTTGGTCAAAACCCATGCTGCCTCAAACTAAAACAAAAAGAGCACTTTTTAAATAATGTACCTTTTTCCCAGAATGTTCTCTTCTAACAAGAGACCAAAATGTACATATTTGTTACCTGCAATGTACAGTTTTCTTTTCTTTTTAGGAATTCAACAAATTGCTCCACCACTCCTTGAGTCGCAATTACTTCATCAATGGGTGGATTTGGTTCTGTTGCAAAACAATTAAAAAAATAAATAAAAATAGATTACATATAGAAAATGGTAAATCATTTGTCTATAAAAAAAAGTTGTTGATTTAAACTATTACCTTTAGATAAGAGTTTCCGAAATCGCTGGGTACCAATGAGTTGCTGCTCAGGGGAAGTGGAGAAGATCATTTGAATCATATCCTCAGATATAACTGTGCCCTGATCAAACAGATTAAGACAAGCTTGTTAGTTTGTTGAGAACAAAAAACATTGTTTTGCAATCAATATTTTTGTTCTGACCGAAAGTGGGTCCATGTTGTTGGCCTGGGACTCCAGGTAACCACTGTCAGCCATACCGTCGTCCTCAAAGATGCCATCATCCTCCACTGTGGCCACATTTCTTCTCTTGAAAAGCTGAAACAGAATCATAAATGACTGTGTAAAACATAAAGACCGCTTTATTTTAAAATATTTAGGTCCGCTTTTTACTGACCTGTTCATCCTTTTTCTGCTTACGAAGCTGCAAGCCTTCCTCTTCCCTTCTCCTCCTCATTTCATCTGTGTTGAGGGACTTGTTCTTGTAGCTCTTGAGTCGTGCATTGTCTTTACCCTGGCTCATGATGTAGTCTAAAATACACAAATTAACTTCTTTAGGGAAACAAGAGTGACATTACCCCAGTCACGGGACAGAGGGAAACAAAGTCTGCATCATCACTGAAACACCAGCACATGAAGCATCACACAACAGTTTAGTATGACAGATGAAGAGAAACAACGCTCAAAGGGAGTAAGTAGAAAGGACAGGAGGACATTATATGGCAGATTTGATTACACTTGACAAGGTATCCTAAAACATAATGAGAATGTGACGCAAGTTTAAGTTACAGAGCTCGGGGCTGCACATACACTTAATGCCAATGCTAATACGTAGTAGCTGTTAGCTAGTGAACGCAGCCGAATCTCCTGCGTAAAGATTAGCTACAGACAAACACAAACTTTCCCAAATTTTTTTAGACTAAACATGTATTTGTGATTTATTCAAAGGGTCGACTCGTGAAACACTATTGATGAAAGGTTTATTTGTTATCTAACCTGTCAAATTGGGCTTCTTTAATCCCCTTCTGCGGTAGGCCACCGTTCACAGCCGTCGCCGGTAATAGTCTGCGCATGCGCATGCACAATTACGCACCAGTGGCGCACATGAGCGCGCGCGCCGCCCCCGCATTTTGACATTGTTCCACTTGTCCATTCTTGTTGTTGTGATGTTCCATTCTTGTTGTTGTGATGTTTAATGGTAGGTGGAAGACACATCTACTTGTCCATCAGTTAGATTAGAGTATAAATCTGTTTCCACGACCACATGCTCAAATGCAGACTTTGTTGGCTTCTTTTACAAGTTAGTTTTGTGTTCCATTTTATCGTCAAAATGAGATCAACTGAATCAGCGTCATCGCTTTAACAAATACATATTTTAGAAAGCCAGTTGCATTGTCTGCAACACATTTGTGTGCCATCAACATTTTGGGAAAGTCCTCCTGCTTCTGCCCCACTTATTTCCAGCGTGCACATCGCGCGCCTCAGTTTCGGCGCTTTTGCTTCTGCAGCTTATATTTTATTACTTATATTATTGTAAGTAATAGAGCTGTCGTTGAGCAAAAAAATGTTAAAACGCTGAAATGAAAATGCTTTAACAGCAATATCCTCATTACACACGCGCAACACAAAATTGGCATATGGGCCAATATACTTAAAAAAGTATTGCAACAACAACTTTCCATGCGACTCAGTTGGCAATGTAATCTGTAACTTTGTTTCATTTTGTTGGGATAATGGGCCACCTGCACCTGTCATCCAGGGGTCACCGACTTTGTCTGACGCCTTGGCGCCAGCACCCGATGCAGAAATGGGGCTAAATATAAAAAATGCATGCCAATGAATCCAGCCAATAAAACCGCAAAGGTTATGAGCAAATACTGAGACCACAGCATGTATTTAATTGAGATCAGTTATTTATGTCCGTTTATGATCTGATGATCTATTGTGGCGCCGGTCCGACACACAAAACGAGATGAAAAGCCTTCTGAAAGCACCTGGATAACCCCAGCGCGACCCTTAAAGAACAATCACGTTTGATACATTAGGGCCATTCATTCTGGGTATAAAAATGAGCCTTCACTCGAGACAAGCATGACAAACATTCGGGATCCAAAAATGGCATCTACACAGAGACGCGTCCTGTCTGACCAACGCTGCTCCGGCCCGGACAGCTTTGACATGTGGCACGACTACATGAACCTGAGCAAACTACTGGTGAGCCCGCAGCACCTGCCAGAACCGGAGATGGTCCGGTGGGACACTCAAAAGAGACGGGCCACACCAGGCCCCACGCGCGCGCGGGGGGACAGCACCAGCTCCCTCAGCAGCCTGTCGGACAACAGCCAGAACGGAGGCTCCTCTGACTTCTGTCACTTCTGCAAACAAAACGGAGAGACTGCCAGAGTTTACCGCTCACACAAGCTGAAGGCAGGGGACGGCCGGGTGGTGTGTCCCATCTTGTGGAGCTACACCTGTCCAATCTGCGAGGCCACAGGGGACCAGGCACACACACGCAAGTACTGTCCAGTGCTGCGGGGGCCCGACGCGAGGGCCATGCAACACTGATCACAACACTGGACTCTATCAAAGAACTAACGGAACCACGATGTTGTTTGAGGTCCTGACGCACTGTTTACGTTCATATCATTGAATGTGTGCTTACATATTGTTGTAACTGTTATAAATATTAATCTTGTTTCTAATGTTTGTTTTTCCAAGCTGTTTATGGTTGGCTTTTTAAGTAAACTGTTGTAAATGGTTGCATTAAACAAGTTTTAAAGCAAAAAAGTTTTGTCTTTTCTTTTTGTATCAATGTATACAACAAATTCATCTGCTAAAATGAACAAAGTAGGTTCCACACACATATATAAATAAGGTCAGGTGTCCAAGTTCTATAACCTATCCTGGTATGTTTGGTAATCGTGTCTGTTACCAAGCCAATTTACCGGGCTAAAGTCTACAACATTTTACGGAGCGTTTGTAGTCGGTAGTTACGCATTCATTGGCGGTGATTGTTTTCAATTCAACACCTTGAATAACCTCACGCGGTAAGACTCGTGTAATTATAGGAGATACACGTGCTAGAGTCATAAAAACCTTACACAACGGAGGTTTTTAATCATTCGTAAGTCCTTCCTCAGAATCAGATACCTCTTTGGCACTTGTGGTATACTATCGTTTAGAGAGCGCCAATTTAGGCCTCATTTAACATTTCCACAATGGCAAAGCACAATGTAAGTCTTCTGGTAACTATTTTGTTATCGCTGCTTTTCTTCGTCATTACTATGGTTTTTACCGCTCTGGCATCAACTGGCCTAAGTAAGTATACGTAAAAAAAAGACATCATTGCCATGTTGTTATAATCTAACCGATGTGTTCTCTTTGAAGGTCCATTTTTGCAGACCACTGCTAACATTTCAAGCGTGTACACAA
The DNA here is from genome assembly GCF_026437365.1 of Eucyclogobius newberryi. Classification (NCBI taxonomy): domain Eukaryota; kingdom Metazoa; phylum Chordata; class Actinopteri; order Gobiiformes; family Gobiidae; genus Eucyclogobius; species Eucyclogobius newberryi. The sequence goes on from NW_027315812.1 coordinate 18,690,539, forward strand.
CAGAAATCACACCTAGTGGCTGGACTTTTTCTATCTGGGGGATCATTTACGCGTTTGTGGCTGCAGCTCTGGTCTATATCCTTTCTGGGCTCTGTAGAAAGTAAGTTCGCATCTAAATCTGTTGAAATGCATGTCAATTAACACCACTTCCCGTTCATTTTCAGGAATGCCTATGGTTATGTGTACTGTAGCCCACCGGTTCTACCACGTGGATTCTTTGTGATGTTGTGTTTAAACCTGAGCCTAAATCTTGGATGGCTCCTTTTGTGGGACAGGAGGTATTATACCGATTTACATAACCTGTTTCTTTGTGTCTAAATTATCCTCATTGATTCTGTATTTTTCAGATTGATGATTCCTGCGCTAATCTTTCTAATCTTCATTGCCTTGACAAATTACGCAGTCATAGCTTTTTCTTGTCTTGGTCTACACACTTATGGTGCTTGGCTAAACAAGAACCACAAAGTTGATCTGTATCTCATCCGTGTACTGGTTAGTTTTGGTTTCTATGTTTTCTGTATTTTGTCATACAGATCTCATATCTCATACCGATCTTTATTATAGGTTCAGAATGGGATTGCCATATATGCAACATGGACGACTGTTGCATCTCTTGTGAACCTGAACGTTGTACTGACGACTGAGGCAAAGATGTCCCAAAGTGATGCTTCAACTACTACTCTGGCTATTCTGACAGTGATAATAGTTACATGGTGCGTCTAAATGCTTCTTAAAGTGACTCAGAAAGTCCGTAGTTGATGAATGAGTGTTGCAGGTTTGTCCTTGAAAACTGGCTGTTGGAGAAGCATGTCCGTTACATCGTGTCCATTTACCCCGCTGTGATCTGGGCACTGACTGGGGTTTTTACTAACAACTATGATGCAGCTGCTCCAACTACAAATAATACATTTATCGGTAAGAACATTGAGGTAAAGCTTTATATCTCATATGAGCTTGATGGAGACTAATGGTTTTTCCTCATAGCGGCTCTTCTTGGTGTGGGCTGCTGCCTGTGTGTAACTCGGATAGGCCTGGTCGTCTGGAGACACCTCAAATATCCTCTTTACAAAAATGCAGATACAGAAGACATATCCCCTATGGAGGTCGCAAAGAAGCAGAAAAAGATATTCAAGTGAAAATGCTAATTGCTTGTATTATGCAGTGTTGCTTTTTTAGTACATTTGTGGGACTGCCATAGTATTTCACCTGATTCTTACAGGGCAGAGTTTTGTATAGTGATCAGCAGATGTTTGTCCTGGTGCAACAAACAGACACAAATTATATTTACATGATGGATGTCATAATGTTATAATACTGTAAGTGTAAAATGTGAACAGAACTGTTCATTCCTGTTCAATTTCCTTGTTTTATAAATAAATGAAGAAAAAACAAATTTTGAGTGGTTTTCCAAGTTTACTGACTTTATACGTTGCTTTTTTCATGTCAACACACATTATATTAAGTCAAACTATATTTTTAATCGTGCAAAACAGGGCTTTTGAACAAACTTTTTGATAGGGCCAGACTTTTGTTGGGGGTTGGATAGGTGCACAAAGTGCCACCACAGTTAGTTGTCAAAAATATCAAAAACAGATACTTATTTGAGCAAGTCACTTATGAAAAAAAGACCATAGACTGAATCAGAATCAATAATCAGAATCAGAAACAGCTCACAAATAAATTGCTTCTGAGATGTAGTACAACATGAAAAAATGAATAACAACAGTTATGTTTACTGCAGCCCCCCTGTTCTGCCTTATGGCTTCTTTGTTAGTTGGTGTCTCTATATGGGCTTCAACATCGGATGGTTGATAGTTTGGGATCAAAGGCATAATATTAAAATCTCTAAACAGTCCAAATAACACATAATAAAGTGATATCTTAAACATGATAGTTGCAATGGTGTTCCTTGTGCTGGTCATATACACAAACTATTCCATGATATTATTAATTTGCCACGGCCTTCATCTTTATGGACCCTGGCTGGAAAAGTATCACAAGGTAGATCTGTGGTGTTACAGAATAATAGTAAATACGAACAACCTAAGCAGGAATTCTCTAACTTAAACTCTAAATATAATGGGAGTCTGTTTGCAGGTTCAAAATGGTGTCGTGATTAACACAACCTGGACGACTATTGTAACCCTCATCAACCTGACAATTGTTCAAACATATGAAGCAAACATGAATCCAACCGATGCTAACACCATATCTTACTCAATTCTCTTCTTTTGTTGGCCTTGGCCTGTGTGATATTTGTCACACGCATTGGTTTGGCGATGTGGAGTCACATAAAATAAGATGGCCCCTCTACAGAGACTTCAACCTGGAAGCAAAAATATAACAAAATATGAACTATGATGAACGGGACAAAATTAAAAGGTTTATCAAAACTAATAGAAGACCACGTGGTAACATAAAGAAAGTACTACAATTATGTGTTGAAAATGATAGAAGACCTTTGTAACCTTTGTGCCTCACCCTTTTTATTGGCCCTTATTTACTTTCTTAACAGTTTTATCATAACCAAATTGAAGAGTCCAATTTATTGTCATCATGTCTTACAGAACCTAAACCGTTGTTGGGTTTTATGATTTACTGCACTGTGGCACTAATATGTGTAAGATAAGAGTCAGGCTTTCAAGGCTCATAAAAGCTTTCTGTTACACAACTAGCGTTTCTATAAAACTGTCAGGCTCCACTCCTCTCTACACTGAGCGTCCAACATAAGAGCTGGCTTGCACAGGAAGGGACATCGTACGGTATGTTTCTTTCACTTCATCAACCTAGCAGCAATGGAAATCACTGTTAAACTTTGATTTTTGTGAAGGAGTGTGTGAGCCGTACGAAGGGTAAATCAAAATCAAATCAAAATGCTATCGCTAGTACAGAAAGCAAAAGATTTAAATGTTACTGTGAATTTACAGATGTAAATGATAAAGCTAACGCATTGTATTATATAGCTAATCACAATGGGAGAGCATAATGCTGGACGTCTTGCTGCTATATTGGTGTCACTTGCTGGTTATTTAGTCAGTTTGGTGTTCAATGGATTGTCCGTGGTGGGAGTTGGTAAGTTTAAATCCAGTAATATAGACTTATGTTATGTTTTACAATGAATGGGCGTTACCTCTTGTTTGTATTGTTTCTTACACGTAGGTCCTTATACAACGACCACAGCCAATGTCTCAGCGGTGTTTGACACTGAGATTACGCCCTCTGGATGGACCTTTAACATCTGGAGCCTCATCTATGTGTGGCTCACTGCTCTTGTTATCTACATTGTCACTGGACTCTGCAGAAAGTAAGAAGGGAAGGGTCAAGTATTCGGATCACAGTGCACAAACTAACATCTCTCTGTTTGTATTTTAGAAACGGTTATGGTTATGTTTACTGCAGCCCCCCTGTTCTGCCTTACGGCTTCTTTGTTAGTTGGTGCCTCAATCTGGGCTTCAACATCGGATGGTTGATAGTTTGGGATCAAGGGTAAGGCATAATATTAAAATCTCTAAACAGTCCAAATGTGTATGATAAAGTGATATCTTGTGGTCTCTTTTAGAAACATGATCGTTGCAATGGTGTTCCTTGTGCTGGTCATATTGACAAACTATTCTATGATATTTTTCATTTGCCACGGCCTTCATCTTTATGGACCCTGGCTGGAAAAGTATCACAAGGTAGACCTGTGGTGTTACAGAATAATAGTAAGTATGAACAAACTAAGCAGTGATTTTCTTACTAAATTTAACCACTAAATATAATATAAGTAAGTTTGCAGGTTCAAAATGGTGTCATGATTTACACAACCTGGACGACTATTGCAACACTTATCAACTTGACTATTGTTCTAAAATATGAAGCAAACGTTGATCCAACCGATGCTGCCACCGTAGCTTACTCAATTCTCTCTGTGGTCCTGCTTGCATGGTAAGGTTTATTAAAATGTCAGAGTGCCTAATACATACAATAACCCTGTGTGCATTTTTTTTAGGGTTATTCTAGAAAATTTTGTGCTTGACAAACATGTGCGATATGTCCTCGTTGTGTATCCAGTTGTCATTTGGGCACTTTCTGGAAATTTTGACAAAAACTATGTCACAGAGTCACCAAATCGCAATGGGATTTTTATTGGTAAGTTTTTATGATAATTGTTTTTTACAGCCTTTATTTTGCACAATGCATTAGAACAGAAACTTAACCAAATCTTTATTTTACAGTTGTTCTGCTGGCTTTAGCCTGCTTAATATTTGTCACTCGTATTGGTTTGGTGATTTGGAGGCACATAAAACAACCCCTCTACAGAGACGTCAACCTAGAAGCAATGGAACCAATGGATATAGCTCAGAAGAACAAGAAGTTATTCCTTTAAATACTTCATTCATTCACAATTACATTTAAATACTTCATTCATACAAGTAAACCTACAAGCCTTTAGTAGACTTTATGGACAATATCAAAAAGGAGGCTTGAAGCGAGTTTAATCTGCCTTTTTACAGAAAAATACACTGTTTACAAGTAGTTTTTAGTATAAATGTTTGTAATTGTGTTACGTCTTGTGGTCTTGTGCACTTTGGGTCTAGTCAGAATAGTGAGATATTCAAAAGTATTGAGGGATTCTGCCAGCACAACACCTCCCCTTTTAGTTGACAAATCTATCCTCAAGTCGAGCAATAATTTATTTGATTGATAGCACGCACTATAAATGTTACCAAAATGTTATCAAATATGCTGTATAACTGTTGAACAACAGTAACAGCACAGTTTGTAAAGGTTACTTTGAAAACTTTGAATTAATTAAAATGTTTTAACTTGTGGTTGGTTATCTGTCTGTTATTACATTGACTTGCCATTAATTAAACATCTACGGGTGTGAGATAAACATACAACTGTGTGTTACAAACATTTTACCTGTAGAGGTCAGTATTGCAAAACAAGGAAGAACAGAAATGGAGCAAACCGTACATTTATCCCCGTTGTTTGGACTGCCAGGCCCCAACAAGAACAAATCTAGACAGGAAACCTAACAAATGTAAAAGTACTTAGAATTGATTAAAACATACAGCGACGATTGCTTGTGGTGTTTCCTTTATTTGATTGAGGATTTCAATATTTTAGTCAGACTAAACTCAGGGCACACAGTTGCAACTCCCGGCCACCAGTGCGCGGGTTATTTGCAATTTGTCAACAACGCCATTGTTGCACACATGCTAAACTACGCTAATACGACCAACCTTATGGATGTAAATGCTCATGATATCCATTTTCTGCGCTGAGCAAAATTGAAGTGTATCCAATGTGGCACACGGAGAGCTTTTTTTATTCGTTGTGACAGAAAAGCCTCGAAAAGACGCTACAGTTTGGTTAGCGTTAGCGGTTAGCCTGGGCTCGACCTGAGGTACCAAACTACTTTAAGGAAAGCGGCCTTAAATGGATGCGAAGTACCCGAGCCTGGTAAGTCACTGCATCCTAATTTATAACATTTAACAAAAACGAGGAGTTAAAAGTTACAGAGAGTTGATAAATGATGTTTTTGTGTTCTAGAAAAGGCCTAAAAAGAAGCTCATCTACCCCACAACAAAGACGAGGTGTGTTCCTTTATGTTATGCTTTTTAAGATGCAGACCAGATCTTGTAAATGCAGCCATAACTGTCACTATTTGGAAGTAATTTCTGATGTTGTTATTATGTGTAGTCTTCCTAAGCAATGGGCACAGGATATAGTTTGTTTGGAAGATGTGGATAAGATGTTTGATGGCTTGGGTAAGTTCTTTAGTATCTTGCTCTAGTTTTGTGATTGCATACTTGTTAAGCGGTTGCTTTATTCTAGATTTTAAAGGGGAAGACTTTCCTTCTCCATCTCCAGAAATTCACATTCCCAAACATGAAGAGAGAGTTGTGATTCCTGCCTGTCCGCCTGAAGAGCTGCTTGAATGTCCGATGGTAAACAATGACTATAACATTAATAATTTGATCAATTTACTCCAACCAGTATGCATTTATAGCTAAAATGGCCTTTTTATTTTTTATTTATTTAGGTTGCTAATGGAGACCCCATTCACGGCAGCCCTGAACTCGACATTGGTAAATATACTATACATACCAGTACATATTTGGTACAAAAGTTATTGTGCATGTACTGGTATATTATTATTTCTATTGGTGTTTTCAGATTCAGAGTCTCCATTTAAGGCCCATGGACCGGTCAAGACATCCAGTCCAATCGAAGGAAATGAAATGCAGCATAAAAAAAAGCAAAGAAAGACCGATGGCAACTCTGCGTCTCCAATTCTCTTTGACTGTGAAGAGGAAACTCAGGGTTTAGAGACTGCTGAAAAGCACTCTGAGATTCCTCAGCACAAAAACTGCAGGAAAGATGAGTAAGATGACCAAGCAAATTATGTTTAATCTAAATTACATATTACAAATGATAATATAAAATTTGGAATAATAATACATTTAAACATGTACTCTATTTACCCCAGAAGTGATGATTCTATGTTTGAGACCCTTCCAAAAAAGTCTGCCTTTGATAAAATGTCAGCACAGAAAAAAACAACAACCCCAGTGAGGTAACGTTTTTTTTTATTTTGCCTGTGATTTTATCCTAATGTGTATTATTGCACATCATTTTTAAGCTACAGGTCTTATTTGGCTCCCACTTTTGCTATTGAGTTATTTCTTTCCCTTTTTTGACTCATTGCAGGTCAAAACCTTCATGTCCACCTGTATCTCCAGTGAGACTCGAAGTTCCTGCAAAGAAACATACTGAAAGTCTACAGGTGCCCACCAGAGTCAAACATGACATGACCTCATTCCTCCAGAAACTCAGAGATGCTGGGCAATCCAAACCTGCACAGTGAGACTACTCACAAAATTTTGATACATTTATTGTTTTCAGAATGTGACTAGACTAAGTGTGTGCTTTCTTTTTAGTGTTGGTCTGTTACAATCCAAAGTCATGCCTCTCGTGCCGGAGCCAGAACCTGAAGATGAGTTTCTTATTTTGGAGGATGATGCTCCTCTGTTTGTTTCCATCCCAAGCAAAACTGCCAAAAGTTTGAAGGAGAAACAAAGTAAAACATTGAGTTCTGACAAGGAAACTATGGACACTCCAAATAAACTGCAAGGCACTGAACTGGATCACAGAAACCAGGAAAAATCAAAGAAAAATCCAAAAGACAAAGTCTCTGAATCTAATTTGGCTGCTTCTGATCAAGATCAAAACTTAGCCACAGCTGAGTCCAATAATGCTGATCCTTTAGATGTTGTTCAAACAAAGAAAAAAAAGACACAAATTAAAAGCGTCCCTTCAAAAGATGACGAGTGTGAAGTAAACGGTACAGATGATGGGAAACTATCCAAGAAAACTGAGCGGAAGGTTGAAAAGACTGTACAAAAAAGATCAAAGCCAGTAAACTGTCAAAGCAAGAGTGCTCCTGCAAAGGAGAAAAGGAATGGTGCAAACAAAGCCAATGCTGTAGCTGATGGACAGGAGGATCAAAGCCAGGAGGTCAACAATCAGCCCAGTGATGATTCTCCCGTTTCAGGTACGAGTCCTGCCAGTCGTCCTGATCTATTGAATATACAATTGTGTTGTTGTGGAATATTTATATTTATTTTCTTTTTCACTCTAGGGGTCAACAATTTAGAAGCCAAGTCAACTGGGGACCTGGAGAAGGTTGACCCAAAACCCCACTTACCCTCTAGTTCGATGGAAGGGACTTCAGATGAAGGTGGCGTGCTGGGGAAACGGAAAAGGAAACCGACCGGACAGTGGTGGATGAGCTGCCCCCAAAGCCCACCCCAACAACAGACAGACAAACCACAAACAGTGAAGAAGGCTAAACATGCTAACAAGGACTTAAGCGCTCCGCTTGCATCACCTGTTAAAGTAACTAGATGTGCAAGAAAGAAAACTCTGAAACCATCTTCCTCATCCAGTGACTGTCAAATTCAAAAAATTGAAAAGAAAAAGGTTAAGAAAGGAAACCAGAAAAGACAAAGGCCATTCACAAGGACACCATTCGAAGATTCAGATGAGGTTTTTCAGGACAGAGCTTTGAACAGAGATTCAGATTCCAGCCCTTTGCTTTTTCCACACAAAAAACACAGTCACTCCTCAGGTATGTATAGAAAACAATAGTCATTTAGTGATCGACAATATCTGTTACATGCTCATGTTATTATTTCTTGCGATTCGATATAAAAGGGTATGCTACTGGTGTAGTTTGCAGTAGTTGGTTGCAGGGGCATTATTGAGTTTATATTGACTAGCTCGAAGATCATAATAGTTGCAGTGTCAATTTACTTTGCATGATTATTTTTCCACAGGGGAAAAAATGTTTCCTAAAGTGTACCAAAATGCTTCAAGTGACAAACTGTCCTCTACACATGACCATGCTTCACCGACAAGACCTGAAGGGCCGCTAAGATCAACAGATACCCCAAAACGAAGGAGAAAGTCCCCTGGAAACTGGTGGCAGGTCAACCCTGCACCAGAGGACCAAGAGGTGGTGAAACAGAAACGTGAAGTTGCTGGGGAAAAGAGAAAACGGCCAAAAAAACCTACTGTGCACTCCCCTGCAAAACCACTAGAGGGAGCCCCCAAACTAAAAAAACTGTCTTTGGCGTCATATAGTGACCTTTGCTGTGCAGTGAGCCCACTTTTAAGCAACAAAACTGAGACAAAATCAAAGAAGCAGAACAATGTAAAGCCCCATTTAGCTGAAGAGACAGAAGCTGCACATAATGTTGTCACTGTGCAGACTGAGGAATGTGACAGGGCCCTGGACCAGTCCCCAAATCAGGACACAATACAGGAGAGTGTGTAAGTACTTTCATCTTGTCATCAAGAGCCGTTTTTGTCACTGTGCCAGCCAGTGCAGTTGTGTTTAAAAAAAAAATAAAAAATTATATATATATATATATATATATATATATATATATATTTTTTTTTTTTTTTTTTTTTTTTTTGCAGGTCAAAAGTCATCAGAAGTGGGCCATCGTCGATGATAGGACTTGAAAACTACGAGGAAGATGATGAAGATATAGGTATTTAGTCTGGTTTTCATTGGACTTTATCTTTAAATTCATAGAAATTCACGATTTATAATTAGCTATTTTGTACATTTACATTTGCAAATATGTATCATACCAGTTACAACTAATTTGAACTGGCTCCATCTTTGTTTTTCAGCGCTGCCTTCGACCACGGTGCAGCCTGCTCTGTGTGCCTCTGATCTGTGTGCTCCTCCTCTCAGGCCACTCGTCCTGCAGCCCAAAGATAAGGTTCACCTCCGAGACTGGCTCAAGTCACTTTGGCCTACAACAGACCGAAAGCAAAGTAACCTACTCTAATACTTTTATAAAAGGAAACTGTTTGTTAACTATATAAATGCAATGGCTAATTATTTTTTGTATACCAACTCTCAGGAGGCCCTGAAATCACACCTGATGATTTTGAGTGGTACTGCTACCAGGGAAGAGCTCTAGGCCTCATGGTGGACTTGCAATTGGGGTCCATCTGCAACGGGAAGATGCTGCTGGGTTCATTCATGAAGAAGCCTCTGTGGGTGGACCACAGTGCCACAACAGTCAGTAAAGCTAACACTAAATGCTGAATTCATATCCTCCACAGGGTGTTCTTATTTGTGTCTTATTTTCCTTTCAAAGGTTTTCAATCTATTAACAAGCTCTGTGAGTTTAATAGTGGACTGCAATAAATCGTATTACAGCGCAGGCCAGTCCTTTATGGTGCCACCTGGTAAGATTTGAGTGACACTGCTGTATAAGTGGTGCTTCAGACCTTGTTCCTCATCTCTCTGTGTCACAGGTCATGCCTACAGCATCCACAATCTCAGCGCTCAGCCTGCAGTCTTCTACTTAACCAGAGTTTATGCTGAGGAGTCAGATGAATAGAGGCTGGAACTTCAGCTTTATCAACTGTAAAGTGTATATTATTTTGGGGGCTTTTACAAGTGCTTCCTTTAAATCTGTGTTTTTTTTTCTAAAGAAAAACAAAAACAAAACATTGTCAAAATATGAAACAGTATATGAATTTCGATATGGCCGCAACATGTTTTAAAACTGTATTTTGTAAATAGCCTGTAAATAAAAATCTGCATCAACATTTGTAAACACGCGACAGAAATCATAGATGATGCACGTACACATTTCATACATGCTCCATAATTCTATGATGGGTAAATTCAACTAGTGTGCTAAACATAAGCTCAAATGGCTGTCTATGAAGTGCTGCCAAACACTGAAAATGCTGATGTGTTAACCCATGCCATTTAGTCATAAAACATTTACTGACCTAGTTTAGAGTTGTTTGTGGAGAAAGATATCGGATTGCAAATGCTGGGACACTCACCGTTGTGAATGACCTGTTTTTAAATATCTGCTTATTACAGTTACCCTCAAGTACATATAACCAAAAGCTTTCATTTGATAATTAAATACCTTATGTGTGGAAATGCAACATAGACCTTATACCGACACGCTGAATGGATGCTGCTTTGACCACCAGAGTTTGGACCGGAACTTCCTTCTGAAATCTGTCATTATGAACCATGTCCATGTCCAAATATGCAACATCTGCCCATCCATGCATGCAGCCAGATATTCCTCAAACATTTCCTGTGTTTTATTGGAGAAATGTCAAAGAAATGTCGGAACGCTGTGGCTGAGTCCATGCTCAGAATGTAGTTTGGGTGATTGAATATGATGGCAGTTTTATGATATGGGAGATTTTGCACAGAGATGGGAACGAAGGGTACTTTCTATTACCTTGACTTGGGCTGCATGTGGTTCGCAAAGGCCATTTTAACATTTTCCCTTGATGTAGGCTGTGCAAAACTGGAAGGTTGATGGCTTTGTGTGGTGTTGTGGTGTGTCATTGTGCAAGGAACTTTTAACAACTAATGGTGCACCGTATATTTATTTTACAGCACTGAAAATGGTTAAGGGAGTTGAACTTGGGTTATACCTCAAGACATATTTACAATAATGTTATTTTATAGATGTGTTTAACATCTAGCTTTAATAATAATCTTAAAAACTAGTGCAAGGAATGTGACTTAAAAATAATATTTACTACCATATTAGTAAAATTTCATATAGCTTTGTACTATTTAATGTTTTTTTTAATAACATGCAAAGCCTGTAATGTCTTTGGAGTTTGTGAAGAAACATGAACGAATGGCACACAAATGCCGCCTGTGACCAATTTTCCTGACCTCACGAAAGGGTTTGAGCTTTCTCTGTCCTGGCTCAGACTTCAAGCATTGACTATGACTTCCTTCCTTCCTGTCTTTCCTTCCTTTGTTGGCAAAATTATCATTTTCATTTACACTTTTAAACAATGGTGTAATGGAAAGTCTAGTATACATAAGTCACTGGATTTCCCAATGTGTGCAACAATTTCATTTTAAACCTTTTGTAATGGCTTGGGCTGCTTCCTCGTGAAAATGTTGTTTACCAGCAACATATACAATATAAAGGTAGAAGTGTGGCTGTTGAAGAGGTAGAATTCAATTTCAGTTTGGGGACAGGGCAGGAAATATATCCATACAAATTGAGCCTCACCGTCATTTGTGGAGAATCACATCTGTATGATCAAATCCAAGTGGGAAACAAATTGTGCCAGAGAAAGTTGCTACTATTTATTGTCAGTTTTGGTTTTCTGAGTGATCAAAAACGTCTTCATTTTGATAATTTTGACACAAAATAACATTTCCTCTATTTATCCCAGTGATTTTTGTTTTATGATGACAGAAAAAACATGCTATTTTTGTGTCAGTTTTGGTTTCAGGTGGATAAGTCCAGTAATGATAGGGTTTTAACCTGATCAAAATATCACCATTGGACTAAATATTTAATTCTTAGCTGTCATCTACTTCAATTTTAGAATGGGTATTTAACAGAATGCAACATAAAGAATTTAAAACTACGCACACCATTCACTAGACAACTGCCACACCCACCAATACTAACCAGCTCAACCCTGCTTAGCTCCTGAGATGAGACAAAATCAAACATTGTCAAAGTGGTTTTGGCCACTACTGACATCTGAAAGTTTAACCATGATAATTTGATTCAACCAAAAATAAAATTTAAAAGAAAAATTGGCAAAAATGTGTGCTGTGTGCAAAAACCATATGCACAAATCATTCCAACTTGTCATACTGTTTGCTAATTGTCAAGCTGTTTACCCTTCATCTGACAAACAAAGACATGCTTTTCTCTATATGCAAGCTGTTAGCATCTACAACATTTACACAGTCTACAACTATGTCTGGGAATATTGTGTGAGTCTTAATAATTCTCAGCAGGAAAAACATGACGTAAATGCACACGGTTCAAGGCAGAACTGCCAGCTGGAAGCCATAATGTGAAGATAAGCGATACTATAGGAGCCCATAGGAATCCATTGAAGTGATGATTGAAAATGTTGCACGTATTTGGACTTGACATGAAATAATTTGAATTTCAAAGATTCTGAAGGTTTTAAAGTTCACATGATTTGACTCAAACTATTTAGTAACAATGGGAATACAGATAAGACATGTGCAGTGAGAGGATGCTGTGAGACAGGATTTTTCAAGATAGTTTTGTCAAAGCAAGCACGGAAATCCTTTATCTCAATTCAAATGTAGGTTGAATATTTATTATATGTTATACAATATTTAGGTCACTCAGACATCGTTTTATTGAAACATACCATTCTGTCAGAAACAACAGTGTCCCAGTTTTGACCAATCAGAAAAGAGAAGATGCCTGTGTATAAATTTACCAGGGTTTAACTGACAGCAGTTAAACATTTCAGTCCAAGCTGTGTGTTTTGGTTCTATAGTGTAGAAAAGTGTTTCTTTGATTATCCTAGATTATTTAATTGTGATCCACTTTAAATCAGAATTTACAAATTGAACAGAAGAAGCGAGAAGCCACTATGTTGAAGTCCTGTGACATCACAGACTATATATGCTGTGGTGACCATAGGAATTTACAAACATGAATAAAAAAGATCAATAGGCTCCAAAATATTTCACATTAAAAAAGACCAAACAATATGACTTGTCTAACTTACAATATGTGATCACTTGTCTCTTCACTAACCCCTTG